>NW_022280063.1:2478560-2503961 GCF_004355925.1 Anarrhichthys ocellatus | reverse complement strand
ACACACACACACACACACACACACACACACACACACACACACACACATAATGTAAAGGATCAAAAGGTGTGGGAATTCTTTGAAGTCTGCTGACACAGACATTCAGATTTACACACACACACACACACACACACACACACACACATACGCACTTCTGTGTGCCAGTAGCGGAGACATGCTGTGACTGGTACCTGTCTCCAGAAGCAGGCCTCGGGGCGGTAGGAACTGGCAAAGGTTTCCAAAAACAACTTCTTAGTTTTCACTTGATAAATGTCCTGCGACTCTGTGGTACAGAAAACATCATGAAAATGTTAATTGACGGGTAATCCTGCTCTTTTTTTTTGAAGAATTGAGGCTTGGAGAGCTTAGACACTTGGTAGGCCTTGGGGAGACATGAAGACAGATACATTATACTAATTTTTGCACTTTTTAACACAGATAGTGTTGCAGAAAGCACATGTATTGTTATGTAAGCAGCTTTCTAAATCGTATAGTGACACGAATGCCACGTTAATTGGTATTAATTGAACATTGTCTGTCTAATTCATCAATTTTTTCATATTTGCAAGCACTTCGTTTGATGCCTCTTTAGCCTTCCTCAGCCATCTGTCCAGGTTTCAAGGGATTAAACTAACACATTGTTTAAAGCAATAACATGTAACGACCGGTATCATATATGCTACAACATAGTGTAACAACAGCAAAAATAGAGAAAGAATCAGCATGCAATCATCCAAACTTGCTCAATAATGTCAATTATAGAACATTACCTTGCTACGGTTCGCTAATATTAGCAAACATTTAATAACCAAAAGCCTCTGGTCACACCAGAACGAGTATGGATGTAGTATCCAAACACCCGAGTGTGTTTACTTGAGCAGCGGTGCGTTTTATTGTTCGTGACTTCAACGTTTCATTTGTTTCTTCTTTCAAAACTCATATAGCGTCTCATAGCGCATCAGCTCTGACTAGTCTGGCCAAACCAGATGTCGACAGTCTTACACAAGACGTCACGAGATCATCAGGCCCAGCTGTCGGTCCCAGATCACCGCGGCTGGTAGTAACTGCCAACCACCAGCCGTCAACGTCAGAGATTAAAGTCTAGTCAATCCAGGTCGCGTAGCCTACACAATGTTTCAGTGGGTCTTACATTCTGCAATCAACTCGTGGACCTGTTAACAAAATTTGCCCAACAATTCAACATCCCCTCCACATTTGCATATATTAGCTTCATAATGTGAAATATGAAAGCAAAGCGTCCAACAAACCAGGGTTAAAGCTTAAGAGCATGTACGTTTACAGCTTCCAGAGAGTCTTTTTTTTCTTGTAGAAATGTTCTGACTCACAGTGTTGTGACTGGGATGAAGGGGGACTCGAGCCCTGACTCACAACACACTGTACTGCATTATCTGCAACTGTATGATTTAAAAAAAGTTGAATGTGTTTTTTTTACATTGTGTATGCTCGTCCTTTATCTAGTGTTTAGGTGTGTGTGTTTGTTTCAACTGTGGAATGCTGTCAGTGTGAGCTCAGGGCCATCCGCAGGATGATTTACAACCCCGTCAAAGTAGTCTCTCTCTCTCTCTCTCTCTCTCTCTCTCTCTCTCTCTCTCTCTCTCTCGCTCTTTCTCTCTCTCTCTCTCTAATCTCCGCAGCAGCACACGGCATTATTAAAATACAGCATCTCAACCGCTGGGACAATCCCTGACACACTGCATTCCTCCAATGCAACAACAGACATGGGAATAGGGAGGGAAGGAGACAAAGGAGTGTGGGGATAGGTTGAATCATTACTGTCTTGCATAAATTGATTAATTGAAGTTTGACATATGCTACCATTGGGGCTGCAAATAACATCTATAAAATGCCAGAAAGAGTCCGTCGAGATATTTTCAAATTGCTTCTTTTTACAAATCCAAACGTATTTTTTTTTTTTACAATGATGTAAAACATAGAAAGACAGCAAATCCTTACATTTAAGATACTGGAACTTAGCTTTTCAGGGTATATTTTTAGTAATAAATGATTCCCAAAATATTGACTTATTGATGCATCAATTTCAACAATATTTGATCGAGCGATAGAAGAGGGAGAGCACAGCGGGGACGGCAAACAGACCAACGTTTTGGGCAAAACAAAGCTGCTTTTTTTTGTGGATTCTCTTTGAATGTAGACTCATACTTTGATCACTCTTTTATCTCCCTCCAGTTTGTGTGTATGGTGATAGCCATCCTCCTCCACTACTTCTACATGTGCACCTTTGCCTGGATGTTCGTGGAGGGGCTGCACATCTACCGCATGCTGACAGAGCTGCGGAACATCAACCACGGCCACATGAGGTTCTACTACGCCATGGGCTGGGGCATACCGGCGATAATCACTGGTGAGACACACACACACACACACACAGACACACACTCAGAAACAATGAAGTGGATGATGGCTGATTGTCAGGGGTGCATTCGTGCTGTGACTCGTCTCTACTGAAGAGGCTCTAAGCCCCGTGGGAAAAGGATTGAACACAGAGGAGGAAAGAGAGACACAGAATGAGAGACGGACGTTGTTTAGATTTCCACAATGTGTCAAATGAAGACAAAAACAGTAGCATCATTTCATGTATAAAAAAAGCATCTAATTGTGGAAAATACTCTCGACATTTATTTGTTTTTATGGCCCTTTTTTTACCGTCTCTTGACGTAACTGCAACATTACATTTCAATCATCTGGTATCTCCAATTAGTACCACTTTTTCAAGCCTGTCATTTACTGCATACAGTGACTTTACGGCCCTTTGATGTCTGATACGATTGCAGTAGTATATTAAATGCTTGGCGATGTGTCGACATGTTTTGGCAGTATTTGGATGCCAGCAAAGCTTACTTGATTGGAATTTGGATTGAGACATAGTGTGAGAGACGTATAGAGTTACTGAGCGATACTCGCACTAAATGACGAACAGATAAGGAATAAAAATGACAGTTATGAGTGACTAAGACGATAGAAGGAAAAACTGAAACACAAAACAAAATTGGTGTCTGCTTGCACTGTGGCACTCCCTCCAAAGGAGAAGGGAATAAAAGAAACAAGGCATAGAAATAGTTTTAACACTGGTGTTTTGTGTGTTTCTAGGTTTGGCAGTAGGTCTTGACCCTCAGGGTTATGGGAACCCAGATTTCTGCTGGCTTTCTGTCCACGACACACTCATCTGGAGCTTCGCAGGACCCATCTTTGTAGTCGTCCTGGTATGTGAACTTGAATGTATTCGGACCGTTAAGTGTTGTGGATTAATGCTTTTACATCGTTATAAATCATCGAAATGATGTGGAATATGAAAATAAAATATCTCAAAAAGTCCTGTTGAAGGCCAATTATACAAGAGAGAATTACGTGTTTTGTTCACAACGTCTCTTCCTTCCCTCATATTCTTCGCTCCAAAGGTCAACATAGTGACCTTTCTTCTGGCTGCGAAGGCTTCATGTGGTCGCAGGCAGAAGGCTATGGAGAAGTCCGGAGCAATGTAAGTCACATTAATAATCCAATATAATAAAAGTGAATGAGCAGCATAGCTTTTTGTCACTGGGGGGGGAAGCTGATCCATGTGTTTTTTTCCCCTCCTCAGTCCTGCACTTCGAATGGCCTTCCTCCTGCTGCTACTCATCAGCACTACCTGGATGCTCGGCCTGTTGGCGGTCAACAGCGACGTGATGACCTTCCACTACCTGTTCGCTGGCTTCAGCTGCCTGCAGGGAGTCTTCATCTTCTTCTTCCATGTGATCTTCAACAAGGAGGTGAGGAAGAACCTCAAGAACGTCTTCACAGGAAAGAAGAGCGTACCAGACGAATCCAGCACCACGAGGGCCTCGTTGCTCACAGTGAGTGAACAGATATACTAATATGGCCCCGCATCTCGTTTTTATTAACTTATATTTGTTTTTTTTGGAATTGTCAGTTAAAACAAAGTTGTTTTTTTTCTCGGCAGCGCTCTCTCAACTGCAACAACACGTACACAGAAGACGGCCAGCTGTACCGCTCGGGCATCGGCGAGTCTACCGTCTCACTTGACAGCACGCTCAGGTCAGCCAAGAGCCGCAGCAGCTACCTGGCATACACACTGAGGTACAGCATGCTCACTGACTGCATGGCTGCCTCTGCTACACTGCTGCATGAGTGTGTCCGTTTGTCCGCTTTCTTTAAGCTGTCTTTCTTTGTTCTCCTCCCTGCATGTCTGCTGATGCATCAAATGTCTCACACATACTAACTCATCCCCAGCCCCTCATTTTTTTTCTTCTTATAAATAGACTCACACACTCATACACACACAAACAACCTGCCCTTATTCGCTGCTTTATCCAAAGCAAGGATAAGTTAAGTTGCAAGAGTTTCTCTACCTTTCGACGGTATTGCTTTCCTTTCTTTTCGCACATGCATGCTGCCAAAGAATGGCACCTGCACTGTACAGCGACTCCGCTTGCATGAAAGATCATGCTGAGATTTGCCGGTGCGCGGCGCACGGCTTTGTCGCAAAAACCCAACACGCACATAAAGCAGAAGGCATATCTGCTCTCATTGATATGCGCAGGAAGGTAAACGAACACAGCAGCTTCTATAAATCCATCCACACTATTCATACATACTGTCATGTTGTTCTGTGGTTATTAAACCACTAATGTTGTTTATTTGATTTGATACGTCTTGTGTAGCTGGAGGTTTCATGTGGGGATATGGGGAGTAACAAAATGTGTGCAAGAATGGTTGAATGAGAACAAACTTAAAGAAAAGAGTACAGAGAAACATTGTGAATATGTTTTCATAATTTAATGTGTGATATAGCTTGATTGCATTGGAACAGACAGATTCAGAAAAATACACTCCAAACATAAAGTAAACATTAAAACCTTCATGAAGGTAGGATTCATTGCAGGGCTGTTGTATTGAGCTGCATTAGTTAAGCCAGGTACACCGACGCAAAACAAGCTCATGCAGGTTTAGCTGGGTGTTCCTTTTCTATAACTGTATCACTTTTAGGGAAATAATAATCATTAATAGTAATATTAATGAATATAAATAATGTTTGCACAGTTCATGCATACACAGTAAGCCCACCGCAGACTCGAGTCTGACTGCACTGTACGTTATAACATGAGTTTCGAGTGGTATTTGTTCTGCTTTTTAGAGAATTGTAGTAAATGATGTGAGAGCATTTATAGCCAAAAACTACAGCAGTTAGAAATGTTGTATCTCAGCTGTAGTGTTTCCTACCTAGCTTTATCAGCTCTATTAAATTAAGGAGATATTTTAGAATTTTTTAAAGTATGTATAAGTCAACATGCTTTTCTTACTATGACTATACACTCAACATTACATCCAGCCCCCACAGGGCTGTTGTATTAAACAGCATTAGTATTAGCTTGGTAGGTAGCTAGGTACAGCTAGCTGAAAGTAATGCAGTTTTAGCTAATGTGGTTTTAGCTAGGGCAACCTTATTAACTTGCAACTCAGCATATTTACTCTTGCAGTGTCAAAGAAATGTTTTTTTTTTACTTTTTCTTTAACTTATTACAGTTCAAGACGGTAGATGCACCATAATCATTCATGTGTGGTACATATAGCATTGTGTCCACTGCTCCATGCTAGCAGTTCACTATTAGCAATATCTCAGATCTTATAAAATGTAAACATATTGTAGTTGTACAATACAGCAAAATTGTATATGTTATGTAGTTAAGTCTGGCAGTGATACAATTGGCAACAACTTTTACGGAAATATTTGTTATAAGTGACGGCCAAGAATATATCAAGTTGAGGTGACATGCCTTTTATTGCTTTCTTAATTCAACATTCTGCGTTTTAAAGAATTAGTTTAGAGCAATTCAGCTTTGTGTGTTCCTGATTAATCTCTAAAAAGGTGACATTTTGAGATGTAGCTTTTTGCAGGGTATATCATCTCAGGCTCATCTCACCTGCGCGTCTTGTACCGCCGTGTGTTTGCGCGTATCACAGACATGTTTTCATGGCGGTGGAGCGGTGTTACATATACCTGGTGTTCTAAAAGAGTTTTACAGAATGAAGGTGAGGTGTGACTGTACGCCTCGGCTCGTAAAGCTGTCATCTGGGTAATGTGAGCTGACGCGAGGGGTCAATGAGAGAGAAAACGCCAGAAGGGGGAAGCGGGATGGCGTGCTGCCTGTGCGAGAGGCAAAGGGGAAAAGGAGGGGAGATGAGGGGAGAAAAAGAAGGAGGGGGGGGGAGGACAGAGAGAGAAGATAGGGAAATAAACTTGGGAAATAAGAGAGATGGGACTGTACCTGTTGAAGTGGGAATGCGATACAAACACATGCTCCTTACCTGCGGCAGTTGGCGCTTCAGCTGCTTCCAGAAGTGTCTCTCAGATCAGCCATCAGACAGGTCAGAGTCTCCAGCAGCGTTTTTGCCCTTCAGCTAACATCTCAACCCAAATTTGGGTAAACAGCTTCAGGTGGAGAGCAGAGGAGGTTATTGATGGTTTAGCAATAAATTACCCTCCGATTAATCTTCTGTGGTAGATGTTTTTTTATTTTTTTATTTTTGTTGCTGCCAGTTTGACTTTATCCTGATATGCAAGAACACCTAAACCACAATTTAAGATGTGTTTTAGTCTTCGTTGAAGCCATTAACAGAGGCAAATGTTTTGCAATGAGAGATGTCTGGTGTTTAAACTGTTGAACATTAGTGTCAAACTTTGGGCTTGAGTTAACTTCCAGCGACGCTGTGCTCCCCTCTCTCTCTCTCTCTCTGTCTCTCTCTCTGTCTCTCTCTCTCCTCTTGATCTCCACCTCTTCTTTTCCATTCACATTTCTCTCTCTCTCTTACTTCCTACTCCTCCCATCCCTTCCCTCTTCCTGCGTCTGTCTTTATCCACGTAGGGAGGAGTCTGGTCAGAAGCCCAGCGTCTCCTCAGGAACAGCGAAAGGACACACAGATCTGGATGGACCTCTCTTCCACAGGAACGGCACCAAGGGAGATGGTGGGTTTTTCATATATCGCTATTGCCCGTCTAGAAAAATGAATACCTCGAAGTTAATCTTCGTACCTTCCTCCTTGTCCCCGTCAGACTCTGACTCAGACAGTGAGCTGTCAGTGGACGAACACAGCTCCTCCTACGCCTCCTCCCACTCATCGGACAGCGAGGACGACGACATCGATGTCAAGCCCAAGTGGAACAACGAGAGGCAGCCCCTTCACAGCACCCCTAAAGGTATATGGGTGGTCCTATTGAGCCTAAACCCGAGGTTTAATCAGTGGAAGGATGTAGCTGAGTACATTTGCTCACTTAAGTACACATTTAAGGCACTTACATTACATCCTATTTCACGCAGGAAAATCCAGTTCCCCTCCACTAGTGGATTCAGTATCCAATCACGTGAAGCCTTACTGGCCAGCAGAGGCCACCACAGCCAGTGACAGCGAGGAGCCCGGCGGGGCGGAGAGGCTGAGGGTGGAGACCAAGGTGAACGTGGAGCTCCATGCGGAAAATAAGCTCAACCACGTAGGCGAAAGAGAGAGGGAGACTCTCCCGGAGAGGGACAAACAAACGCCTGGCAACGCTAGAGACGCATCTCCGTCTGGCCAGCCCCACGGCAACAGCAACCACCACCCGGAGCAGAGGAAAGGTGAGAGAGGAGGATCCTTTTCAATGAAATTGAGTGAAATTGATTGATGGGATTTACGTTGGAATAACTTCTCTGTGTCCGTCCCAGGCATCTTAAAGAATAAGATTAGCTACCCCCCTCCGCTGACCGACAAGAACATGAAGAACCGTCTGAGGGAGAAGCTGAGCGACTACAACACCCCCACCCCCACCATCACCTCCCCAACCCCCAACAACAACAACACCTCCTCCCCGCCTCCCCCCTCCGTCAACATCATGACGCCCTCTTCCCGGCCGCCCTCGCTGGCCTCCAACGACGGAGGTCGCCCGGGAAACCACGAAAGCTGCTCCCTCGTCAAGCCGCCCGTCACCCCGCGGCCGCAGATCCCTGCGGGGGCCCCGCCCGCGGGCATCTACCGGGAGACCAACGGGGGCGTGGCAATGCACTTGAAGTCGGGGACAGTCAATGGAGGCAACGAGTCTGACTCAGAGTAAGTGGTTCTTACTGAGTAGTGTTGGCATGTGACAATGACCTTTTTTTTTTTTTTTTGCATCATTCTTTGTGCTCATGAAAACAAATGAATGGATGCTACCTCAAAAGTGAGTCATTGTCATTTAGTCAACGGATGCATAATGCATGCATCATAATAGTTAAAGGAATAGTAAGACACTTTGGGAAATAAGCTGAGCTTTCCTGCTGAGAGTTAGACGAGACGATTGAAACAACTCTTAGACGAGAAAGTGGTATCGATCTTCTCAAGTTAACTCTCGGCAAGAAAGCCAATGATGGTATTTCTTTTAACTGTAGCATGAATAATATGACCATCCTGCTGAGATGCCGCATGATGACTTCCAGCATCTCTGCATTCATTTCTTTTTTTTTCACATTGCACGTTCTTCCTTTCTTTCTCCTTGCACCCCCCCTCCCCCCTCCCCCTGCATCCCTCTACTTTCCCTCCCTCCGTCCCTTCCGTTAACAGTGGCAGTAACGAGACTTCGATCTGACCTATTAGGAAAACTCAGACCAGCCTGCCCTTGTGAGAGGAGGAGCGAAGATCCTGCCCGGGGGAATGAGGAGAAAGGAGGAGAGCCGAGAGGACTGGGATTAAAGAATAGAAAATTGAAGGCCAACTGCTGCAGATCGGGTGAAAGGAGGGAAAAGGCGTTCTCTCCGTGCCCGGTCTGTCCATCCGTCCCTCCGCTCATGGTCCCTCTCACTTGAGGAGCAGTATTAATTGCAGACTTTGAGACTGCCAGAGACAAGAAAACAAGCAGAGATAATGAGAAGATGTGAGAAATAATAAAAAAAAAGGGAATGCTGGACTGTGTCAAGATGGAGCCACGTGTGCCAAAACCACTGTAGGTAACGGGGACTGAGTCAGAAGATGAAGAAGCCCCCGAAATTGGTGTTCCTCCGTGTGGTTAAGTCGCCCTCTCAATGGGTAAAAGTCAGGAAAGCTGGAAAAGTCCGATGAACAAGCACTGCGCATGAACCCAGACTCGAATACATGCCGGTATATTTGTACTCCGAAAGGATTTTAAGGACTGCCAGTCCCTTAAAGCGTCAGACATAACACCACCTGTTCTATCGGACACATCAGACTCTGATACCGGACGGCGCAATCACACACACCAAGTGCTCTTTTTTCTTTCTTTTTTTTTTACTCAAAGAAAGGCTTCCCCAGCCTCTCAATGCAGTGCATTTAGAGTGTAATTAACATGTAGATATTGTTTAAGGTGAAGAAGAAATTATCTATTTTGTATTTCAGCTGTAGCGAGGACAAGTTTCTCAACTGAAAAAAAAATCATCTGCCTGTGTTGAGTCGGGTGAAAGCTCTCCGATTGTGAAAATCACTTAATATGCTGGTTTCTTCGACTGAGAACAATCCTGAATTGAGGCCTTACACAAACAAACACATACTGTGTCGGCCTGTAGTGGGCTCGCCAGAGATCTACAGTATATTCTGCTGTACGTACAGACACATGCACACACACACACACACACACACACACACACACACACACGTATAATGGCTGCAAGACTGTTATGCTTGTGTGTGAGAGTGACCTAGAATGTCTCAAGTGCATGCGCACACAGAACGGTGAGCATAAATGAACAATAGTTACGTGGAATGGAGAGGGATTCCCCCCTCCGGTTGAAAACGCAGTTTTTCAGTTCGAGCACTATGAACCTGAAGCCTTCTTTTCCAGTGTCCATCCCGCCTGTTTGTCCAATACGACACACTCCTGGTTACAAAAGTCATGAACTACAGTAAAATGTGCACGTTGGGGTTGGAGTCTGTTTCACTTTGAACTCACTTTAGGTGAAAGAAAAGACATTTGTTGTCATTTAGTGGCATAAAAATACATGTTGAGAATTAGTCAAAGCCTTATGATTAGATACATGTCTTCAAAGTGTAAATGAAGCCAACTCTAAGCATTTCACAGCTAACGTAAAGTCTTGTTTAGCACTCACTAAATGCCTTCGGACAACCCCAGTGTTTTTCTTGCCCTCCTGTAATCAATGCTGTTGATAAATGTCCTTTATGTTGTTTTTTTTAAATCGATCCCAGACACTGGAAATGTTTTGTAACATAATGTATATTTATTTTTTATGGTTTCGAGACACTGGAAAGAAAAGATGATTGCGACTGTAAAATTAAAGTCATGATGAATTTTTATCCGTCTTGCGCAGCCTATTACATACCCGATGCCCGGAAGGAAGCCTGGCTCGTCGAAACACGTCTACGCTACCCGAGAAAAAGTAGGTGACACAACTCTTTTAGAGCCAACGAGTGATGAGTAACAGACTGTTACTCACTTATTACACAGTTCTACAGAGTAGGTGAGCACATGCGGGAAAAGAGAGGTCTTGGGTCCTTACTGGAAACTGGTGGCAACCTGCTGCAATGATGCCGTATCACAATACTTGTATTTTTTTGTCTTTTTGAATGCTGGATATCACATTTTTTTAGCAAATATTTGGACTAGACCTTTTACTGGTCAGATGCATGAAATGCACAAATTTCCAACTTATCCAAACAAATACACAAATTGGACTACATCTTCATGTACAATACAAATATAAGGGAAATGAAGGTACAACAGCCAGTTGGAAAAAGGTGATGTCAGCATGAAATTCATTGATGCCGTATGTTTTACATGATAACGTAGTCCTGTTTTCATAAGAATAAGAATAGTACTGTGGGTGAGAGAAGAGGATGGAGGGACAGAGGTTTGGAATGAATCCAGCAGAGATGACGGATTTCAAACAGAGGTGCACCGTGAAGTGCTGTGCATGCTGTATGGAGATGTTGTCCATACAAGGTAATGTATGGGGAGAGCGGTCTTACTGTCTCGATCTGTCCTGTGCCCAGTGATCAGAGCCCCGCCGACTATCAGCGAACGCTTTACTGGGGGTGTGTGAGAGGAAGTAGGGTTAAAGGGTGATCTTCTGGGGAGTTGAACCTTAAACATAAGGTGTGTGTGTGTGTGTGTGTGTGTGTGTGTGTGTGTGTGTGTGTCAAAGAGGTCTGAGTGGCTGTGTTCCCCTCCCTTTGATGCAAACCTTGGCCGGGCCCACACATTTGCACACAGCCTATGGAAGCATCACATTAAACACACGCACACACACACACTTTGTTTTACACATTTTTCAGTTGAGCAAAATACTTTTTTCAGGCAAAGTTATTCGCAAAAGGACTCAAAAAGCAACATCCTACCTCTTTCCCCCATAATGATGCAAATCATATGTTTCATTTGTTTAGAAGTCGTTAAGATGAGAGGTATCCAACCTCATAGCAGTTGGTGACTTTCTGGGAAGTACACATTTCCCTTTCTTAGCTATCGTAGCTTAGCATAAAGACTTGAAACAGGGAAACGGCTACCCTGGAGAGCGAATAGAGGAGACTCCAGGAAGTGACTGCTCCTGGTCAACAAATATCACACATGACCCCCCCTCATAAAAAAAGGCGAGTTGTCGATTTTACACTTTGGTTTTGGTGCGGATTGAACAAACTAGATATAAAGTTTTGATTAGTGAGCTTTAGAGGTTCAGGTCGGCGGGATTTGTTACATTTGGACAGATCTGTAGCTGTTCCCTGCTGTTTCCAGTCTTTGTGCTAAGCTATATGCTAACCAACTGCTGGCTGTGGCTTCAGGAAAGCAAACAAGCACTTTTCCCTCAATGTCAAAAATACTTCTGCATTAAAAAATTCATTGGAGGAACAGAAATTTGCTTATTAAATGTTCTGAAAAACTTGCCACTAAAGATGCTTCGTGATAATTGATGGTTTGCTGAGAAGTCCTTCGCTGAGCCTTTCCCCCCCACATTATTGACTTTTTTTTCCCCACAGCTCAACCCACTTTAAGATCAGGCACTTTGCTCTTGCATTCCAAGGCAAGCCGCCAATACGCAGCCATGCACTTTAATGTTTGTCTGTAGGAATCTGTCTTCAGCCACATGGACCTTATTAGTGGAGATGCACTTAGCATTAGTGGATCAAAGAGCTGGGGAGAGGTAAAAGGCTGCTGAGGACGGACAGGATCACAAATGCACCTTCTGCTTTAACTGTGAGAGACCTTATGTCACTACAGGCCGTAAAATCACCCTCTTCTCTTCGTGTCTTAGTGTAGTTGAGATAGGTGTGCTCATGTCATTGATGTAAAGGTTTGGTCTTGGCCTGGAAACAACTGCACCAAGTCCATCGCACAAAACAAGCACACATACTGTACATCCTGCTGCCCCTGTATGCCAAGTAAATGATTGTGAGCGTGCGGAGTGAAAGGTTAGATGGGATGTTCAGGTTTCACGAGCCTATTGGGCGGTTAGTTGTCAAGGCGACTCGAGCCAGTCCTCTCCTCAGATGACATGAGGTACAAATATGAAATAAGTCATCCAAACAGAGGCAGCATGTCCAAAATGTGACCGGTGGTGGGGTTAGACACACAGTTTGCAGTAGCTATACGCTCTTGTCTGCGTTCCATATCTTCTCCATTACATGACATCAACTTCCAGTGATAAGTCTTAAGTCAAAGCAGGTATCATTTTGTCAGGTGGTCTGTGTCGCACTTTGGGAACAACAGCTTCGACTTGAAACTTGAGGACTTGAGTAGGAATAGTAAATGGTCTCAAAGGTCTATCGGAGTGACGCTCTGCCCTCCTCTTTATCTCTGCTTCCATCACAGCCAGGCGAACTAAATAATTCAGACTCAGCTGGCATCCTAAAGAAAACCACAGTGCCGAACCAACAGGCAGGAGGGAAGAGGGATGACCGATCCAATTGTGCCATCTGCTGGTGAAGAATGTAAGGTCACATGTAGATGTACCGCAGAGTGTGTGCGAGAGTGTTTTCTGGTATCTCTGTATTTGTGAGCACAGTTACTGAGATGATTGGAGGGTGAGTGGAATCTCTTAAAGTGGGACTCAGTAACCTTTAAAAAGAAGGAAGACCACAATGTTCCTTTTTATAAGGAAGAAGTCGAGTTCATAAGCAATCGAATATATTGCATTAAATATTAGTCACTAAATAAGCACTAAACAAAGTAAAAAAGTGGGGGAGTACATTTTTTTCGTATTATTATTTATCAAGAGTTTAAAGGTCAGAAAACCAATCGGCTTCATCAGGAGAGTGGGTATAGTTTGATGAGATTAGATTTTTGGGACTAACAATGTTAAGTAATGTGGTGGTAAAAAACGAAGCACTTATGTAAAAAAAAATATTTTTAGTTAGCTCACTGTCTGTCTTTATGGGTTGATACTGAACAGCGGCCACACTAATCAGGGATGATGAGGCAGGTGTTTTGTAAATGTATCTGAAAATAGTTACCCCCTCAAACTTTATAAGAGTGATCTGTTGTCATAAAAACCACACATATATAAAAGTATGCACCACAATATGTTTTCTATGATTACAATTAGACATTGGCAGTGTCAAATTATAGAATATGCTCAATGGAAGGTCCTCAGAAATATAGCAATCCAAACAGTGTCTCAATTAGTACAATTTAAACAGCTCTGTGAAATAACTTGCAATGCACTGCAGAAGACAGGTCATTGTAAAAAATAATATTTCTGTGAATATACATTGAAAAAGACTGTTCTGATAGCAGCAAAATGATAACATGTTAGTATTCAATCAACCATTTTATCCAAATGTGGTTTGCATCAGCAGCCTCGTCATCCATCCTCCCCTTCCTCCCAACTGTTCTATAATTTCCTCTGGATGCTCTGCCAGTTGCATAAAGTGCGCTCGTGGTTGTGCAACCCTCTAGAAAATACTGATTTGGGATTGAGAGGTTTATTACAGGGCTTTCTAAATGAGAGCAGAGGGAGGATTTGGTAAATCTCAGCAGCGGTACTTTTGCTAGAAGACATCTGAAGAGGATCACAAACCAGAAATCCATTGTGTGTCTGTCTGTGTCTCTCTCTCTCTCTCTCTGTGTGTGTGTGTATGTGTGTGTCAAGCATGACTAAGGGGAAATACAATCTAAAAGCATTAGTCCCCTTGTTAGCTGCACAATCTCTGATCACTACGCAAACCCTGAGTGGTATACCATTCAAGTGTATAGTATTCACAGATCCAATGACACAGCATCTGCTGCTGAAATAACCTGCAAGAGATACAAAAACCTGTTAGCAAAAAGTGTCCAATTTGCATACTTTACATCCTTTTAGCTCTGTTGTTGGTCTCCTCCAACTCCTGAGAAAATATCTGGCTCTTTAGCTGCTACATGCCCCACCGTATTCACAAGCTCAACGCTAATTTCGTCTGGCTGAAGTGAGCTGAAAGATGCAACAAAGATCTGCAGAGCTACGAGGAACTGTTCACTACAAGCAAACCCTTTTACCATGAAAGTAATCATGAGGGCCGTTGAGAATATGAAATATTGATCATAGCTGCTCTAGCGACCTTCAGTTTATATAATCCAATGTTGCCTGATTTGATTTCAGGGTCCTGCATGCTGGCTCACCCACTCTCACTGGAACACATGAATAGAACAGAGCCGTCTTTAGCGTTACTAGCAACACCTGTGCTTTTCCTATACTATGCTAAGTCAAAAGGCCTGTGAAAAAGGCCTACATGGTGAAGGATTTCAATAGTGCTTTTTTAGGGCACAAACTCTACCTGCAATGTACATTGAGGTGGTGCTTAGCAGTCCTTCAGATAGCATCCAGGTTATGTGTGGCAACAAAAGGATTGTCTGTATTCCTGCTGGAGTCGCATCCTTCACGGTTTCCTTGCTGCTTTTCATATCATCTGATCAGTAATGCAAAGTCCTGTGCGGTTTCTAAATTTCTCTAAAGGACTTTAAATATGTCCTTTCTGTTCTCTAAAGGCCTTTGCCCCCCCTCCCCCACCCCCCTTCCCGCGACCGCTGAACGGGATAAGCAGTTACAGATAATGGATGGATGGATGTTCTCCAATAAAGGTCTGCAGAAAGTCCTCACGATCTGGACATGGGAAGTCAGTGCCTCATTTGGCTAAACAAATGTGAAGCATTCTCTCTTGATTTGGTCTTCGGTAGCAGCTGAAGCCACACACACATGGACATCTCGTCAACAGAGGCTGCACCTGGGACGGTAGGACACAGCTTTGACTTTTCATGACTGTTTTAAATGCAGCAAGAAACCTAACACTAGAAAGTCTGATCCTCTTTTCGTGCTCACATGTTGAATGCTTATGTGTCGGCTGCTCGCTGACAGTGTGTTTGTGGTGAGGAAGAGGAGGCGGCAGCACTGCAGCCGGAGGACAACCAGGGCAAAGGTCGAGTGAGGACTACACTGATCCTCACTGGCCTCATTGGTAGTCTGACTGCAGACGTAGAAAGTACTTGTGATTACTTCCCGGTAATCTATGGCCTCATCTCAGGGGGGGTCAGGAGTCAGTCGACTCCCGTTTCTTCTTCTCTCGCTTTCTACCCATTTCGCTCTTCGGCCCCTCAAACTCCTCTTCTTCTTTTGTCCATTTGATCACAAATGTATTCGCACTGTACGTGTAACGACAGGAGGGTTGTCAGAGGTTACCCCGAGACGGCGCCATCTCTCGGAAACACGATTTCTGATTTAGAGGGATAACTGGGACGTCAGCGAAGACTCCTGGATGCCGTTTACCTGCCGACGATAAGAAGAAGCTCACAGACGGACAAAGCAAACATGCAAAGGTCAGCGCTTCAAAAACGGTCATGTTTTTTTGTTTCAGAATTGTCTCCTTAAGATTTGTGGAATAATGTATTTGCAGGAATAATGCTGCTCAAACTCAAGAGTCCATTCCTCTATTCAACCTGCTTGAACTCATTTTAGACATTGACCTTAAGCACAGAGAAACTAACCTTTAAACTTATTATACTTGTACTTATGTTATTTATGGTTAGGTTAGGGTTATGTCATAGGTTAAGAGGTCATAGTAATGACAGATGATTCTTCTTGTCTTGTGAAACCGAAATAATCTGGTACAAACATGAAAAACTGCTTTTCAAACGGGCCTGTTAAAGCCAGGGCTTTAACTACCCTCGAGAGCAATGAAGTCACTCCCTCAGTATCTTTTCTGGGAATTTTTGGGGGTTAGGCAACATTAGGCTGTGTCAAAAACTATTTGATTCCTGGAAGAGTGGAGGATGCTTTGAAACTGTGTGACGACCTTGCCAAATTATAAGTGAAAAATATAACAACTTTATTTTCCTGGTGTGCAATTTCAAGTATTGCAAGTATTTAGTTTGGTCGGGAAAAGAAACAAGGTCCAGAGTTTTCTTACACTGCTCATTAAACTAGAACAGCAGAAAATCAAACATCTATCTATCTATGAATAATCCTAATAATTGAGTGTTTTTAAAATGTGAAGTGACACTAATGGGGCATTTTCACATAGGCATTCAAACATTTCCATTGGCTATATATAAAACAGTATCACGCAAAAACCCAATGCACCACAGTGCAAGTCAGAAGGAAGTGTACATTTATATTGTTATTTGGCTTCTGGGGTTTCTTGACAGTAATGCTAAATGGCATTGTGATGAAGCCATTGTTTACCCACGTGTTTCATAATTCATCACTACGTGAAAGTGGCAGCTATGGGGCGGTGGTGAGACGGTGCTTGTGTTTCCGTTCCGTCTCTGAAAGCATCAAGCGGCCCCTTTAAGAGCAGCTCAGTGTTCACTGACGAAATGTCCTCGGCCTGCGAAATCAACAAGAGACGAAGGCAAAGCTAGTATCTGCATGCTCCGGGGTTAACGGTACTGGTCAGAGCAGCTCTCTGCAGACAGGAGGGCGGGAGGGGGACGCAACTGGTATTTCATTTTTTTTTTTCCTGTCGGTGTTTGCCTGTCTAACCGCTCGACGCACGGCAGGAGACAACATTCAGTCGGTGGACAGAAACGAGCGGATATCGCTGTGATGGATGGACCAAGTGAGCAGATTTGGCTCGTGAGACTGGCGCTAATTTAGACGTCCTGAGCAGCAGGTGTACTGAAGGATAAAGCAGACTCACGGCAATCTCAGTGTTCATGAAACTTTGCTACGATTTACGTGCTGGGTAAGAAGACTCATTTTCTCTCTCTATATATATCTATATAACGTTATTCAAATGGCTATTATTAGAACACAAATGAGGGATAATGTTTTATCTCCACCGCCTGTCTCACCGTCTGTCGGGGGTCAGCCAAAATGCGGATTATATGGCTCTCGTGTTGTGAATGGTATGGATATGAGAAAATGCCCGACCGTGTGAGGCTTTATTTGAAAGAGTTAACTCGAGGCCTAAGCTAACTTTAAACTCCAGCGTTTTAATTCAGTCGCTGGCTCAATTGTTAAAAAATAAAATATAATGCACACTGTTGAATTCAACAGTGCAGTTTGGCCTCGCTAACGTGTGTGAACGTCAAAGTCCACGAAGGAAATGTACTTAGCCTTCAAACGCCCCTAATAACCCCATCACTGAAGAATGATGCAGCCTAGCTACTTTCTATTCATATTTCTGCATGCATTTGTGTTAGTCATTTGGACAGCGTGTCATTCACTGTCGTACTTTAAACCGACTCGAAACTTGACCTGGAACCCATCACAGATATTAAACATTGTACTTTACATAATGCACCTGAATGGGCACACAGTTATTCGACAAGTGCTGGTGTGGTGTGTTCACTGACAGCAGGAAGCTCCGACACCTGAAGTACTGTCCTAAAGGGTGCTGTCAAACCCAACATTATTTCACTGTTTATGTGTCAGTGGTTAGACGAGCATTGGATTCCTGGCCTGAATTGATCCCCCCCCCCCCCCTCGTTGGCTTCACACAGAGTTCACACTTTGTCCCCACTGTCCATCTGATTTGAGAGAGGGGTCAGATTGACATGTTGTTAAGGAAGTATTGATTATTTATTTATATCCTTGTTTATATAACAGCATTGTGAAGTAATAGCAGTTGAGTTGGAGGGCAGGGTTAGAGGGTAACGACAACGTATTGTCTTTGCCAAGTCTGATCTGAAACACTCTAATAGTATAATGGCTAATATCAGTGCTCCTGACTTACACAAACTAACCATTCAAAATCTGCAAAGATGAAACAACGGGGTTGCATTAGTGGGCTAGATAAAAGTTTGTGCGTTCCTGTTGTTCTTGTCTCCAAATATGAGAGAACATATTTTTTTTTTTTTTTTTTTTATTTATTTATTTTTTTTAAACCTCCAACTACAAACTGAGCAGAATGTGTGTAATAATTAGAGTTGATCATATCTGCGCTCTCCTCCCTTCCTCCTGCTCCAGCCTCCTCCAGGGTTGACATCAAGTGAATATGAGGCTCGGTGGGAAACACTTTTGATACAATAGTTGCCTGTAGGCCGATTTAGATACTTTGTTTCATTCCAGACGGTTACTATTCAGCATGGCAGTAGCCTGGTGTTGCCTTTCTCTTTACTATGAATGTAGTAAAGTGAGCTAAACTGAGTTTAATCTACTCCTTGGAACATTCTGGTTAATGCTGGCAAATGAAATGGGATGTATCTAAAGGTCATGTTCATATCTCTTTCTCTCTCTCTCTCTCTCTCTGTGTCACAGTGTTTTATGAAACTAGAAGTTGACATTAGCTCTACAGGTGAGCCGCTCTGTCACACTGAGGCTCGTTTCTACACAAAGAAAAAGTCGACAGGATGACCTTAGATGGTTTCATGCGGTGCGTCAGAGTTGCAGCACCTGTAAAAGGAAATGAGGTTCGCTGTGGCATTTCCAGCTAACTGGCCGTTATTGTCAAACCTTCTGTTATTTGAAAAAACAAAACCCCAACTGCCTAATAACCCAGAAAATATTTTTTAAAAAAGTGTCCCACTTGTGTAAGAGCCTGTACTGTACTCAACGGTATGTGGTGTGATTGAGTGTTTCCACTGCCCCCCCCGCCCCGCTCTCTCCCACCCTTCCATGCACGGTTGACAGGCAACAGTTATACAGGACGTAACTGTAGAAAGAGCCTCTCATGTGACTATACTGTGACAGTGTCCTCTTATAGATAGCCAGGGGTGATAGTAAGGCCGTGCACCTGGGTAGTTATTGATGAGCGTACAGCTGAGCACATAAAGGTTTATTAGCCCACCGTTCCGTGTGCATTATGAGCCAAACGAATTGATCCTCTGGTGAAAGTAGCCGTGCCCTGACACTAATACATAGCGCTCATAAAAAATACATTGTTACGGTTACCAACGAGGATGTATATCTGACAACACTGCAGGCCGTACTTTGCAATCTTGTCTTGTGAATACATTAGGGCTGCTCAGCTGGAATGAGAATTACTTTACAGTACATGATGCTATGAGCAAAAATACAAAATGAATCAACAGCTCTTTCTAAGCACAATGTTGAAAGTATCGGCTTCTATAATGTGATTATTGTCTTGTTTTTAGATGTCACCGTGGGCTCTGGGAACTTGTGATGAAGCTATTTGCTGATATTGACCGACGGATCAATTAATTAATGAAGAAAGTAATTGCTAGATGAATCGATAACAAAATGACTCATTTGCAGCTCTACTGTGATCATACATTCTGAAGTTATTAATCCGTTTAAAAAAAAAAAAAAAAAAAAAGAGTCCCTTTATATCTTGGAATATTATTAAACCGACAATAGACATTTGAAATGCATGTTTCTTTAATGCCAGTTTTGTAAAAACTAGGGATGACAGTCCCAAATCAAAATACGGCCAATTTACAGAGTTATGAAATGCAACATAAAAGTGGCAAATCATCACATTTCACTGTTCATCAAAGTAGTTCCTGATTGAACTTCGATTGGATCAATTCATCATCTCAGCTCCAGTAGAAAGAACAGTTGCGGTGGATTCCTTTCTGTGCCAAAATTGAGAAATGTCGGGCAAAGGACACCGCCTCCTCCAGCTTGATGTCCACGACTGACTGTGATTGGCTATCGCGATCGCAGTCAATAATGACCAAGAGTAACCTCGAGCTACTACGGGTCATTAGCAGAAGATTACGCAGACAGACAGAAGCACACACACACACACACACACACACACACACACACACACACACACACACGCATGCACACTCAGAAACAGTATTTAGGCTTGCACAGCAAACGCACACCGGGCTTGTCAAGCTTCTCACCCTGAACTAATGTATACAGTAACAAACAAACACCATCCGTCTGCGTGTGTGTGTGTTGCTACATTGTCATTTTGTTGTGTGCGTGTGCATATCTTTTGCTTCTCCCCGAGCTGGTGCGTGAGCAGCGACTTATGATTAAGGGTGGACGGAAGTGTGTTTGTACATAACCGAGCGAATGCATCATGACGGCTGTTTTTTGTGTGTGTATTCCCACGGTAACGTTCACATAGCGATCAGACCTTGAGCTAAAGCCTCTTCCTCCTCCCCGTCGTCCTCCTCCTTTTCATCCTCCTCTCTTTAAGACGATGTTGTGGTTTAAACTGCCTTTGGACCAAAGAGAGAGAGATCCGTATGAAAGGAAATAAATAAAGAAAAGGTAGCCTGAAGAACGCCGCAGTGAAAGGAGACATGGTTTAGCATGGGAACAAGTAATGTGCGGTTGAATGAGAGCTCAGTTTATTGTTAATATTATGAATATTACGGCTGTGTTCAATGCATATTAGCACTTACTTGCAGACTGAACGGAGTGGGATTTGTTGATTGCATTTTCAATTGAGCTACGACTCTGGCTTGATTTTTCTGTTCGCTAACTAACTGTTGGTAGTGTGAGCTGACCGGTGGCTCGCTGAGCCGTAGCACAGAGCAGGCCGCTCCGGGTGGGCGCTGTGGGAACAGATTTCGTCGTGTCAGGTGTCTGGATGAGTGCGTGGAAGTGTTTATCAAGCCCCCACTCACCCTGTTTCCACTCACCCTTCAGGGAGGAAAGGCCAACCCACCAATCACCTCTGCAATTTCCACTTACGTGCATGTGGGCGGGTTGTCTGCATGAGTAAATAAGATATTTAGTATTTGCGCCTCCCCCCCCCCACACGTCTTAGTACCTCCTACACAGTAACTACACAGTTACTGGCAGTGCTATTTTGTGCTTATTTATTTATTTATTTATTTATTTATTTATTTGATAATCGAGGTCCTCCCACATGGCAAAACATATGTTTTAGCTCATACAATTATTATCTGTCTGCATTTGTCGACATTCTGCTTGTCAGTCATCGGTGAGATTTCGGTGAGAAGAGCCACTCTTTGATCCCTTCCCAAATGACAAATCGCGGCAGTCAAAAATCAACACGTTCATCTTGAGATTCCGTGGCTTCGTGCTCAGCTGCCGGGAAAGTGTGACGGATTGTTGTGACAGTTTGTTGACGTGCCGCATTCGGTCATGTTGACTCCAGGAGGATCAATGACCCCCATAGAGTATTACTGCAGTCAGCATTTGTCATTCAAAGAAATTACTTAATGGAGATGAGTGTCTAGGAAGTGAACACTTTGGGTGCAGTCAGAGTTTAATAGGCCAATGGGACATTTGATCAGCTGTTACTGGCAATACAAGTAACAGCTGAGCACCATTTCAATGCTTATCAAGATCTAGAGCTAACTTGTTCCGTGCTTGGTTCTTATTTGCTTACTTCTGATGAGCATTAATGAGGTCATAAATCCTGTCTGTATTTTGGGATTAATGTTACTGCAGTATCAAGCTACTGCTTCTGAATGCAGAGGAAGCGCTGCAGTAGTTCGACTCCTGTGGCTCCGTAAGACGACGCAAACGGGCCCCCACCCAGTTCCATCCGCCATCGTTGCACCTCGGCCCTCGATACCGAAACACAGGCGTTAAAGCCTTTCACAGCCGCTGTGACTGCTCCCACTACGGAAATTAAATCGATAAATTAGGTCAGCAGATCCGCTGCTGTCAACTGTTTGCGGTTGAGGAGTGACAGGATGTGGTTGTCATGGGTCTAACGGTGTTACTGGTTCCATCTTCCTGTGTAGGCTAAAGGGCAGAGGGAAAAAAACACAATCACTGACAAGGTTAGAGCTTAATAGCATTAAAAGTTAGAGGTTACCTTGGGGAACATTTGCTGCAGGCGAACAGGGGATTTAAAATCAACTGTAGATGTTCAGATTGGCGTGGATAGGGAGTTGACAGCTTTGAGATGCATTTAATACCAAACACCAAAAAGAGATGGCACCTAATCAGAGTGTAATCAGAGTAAAAGTCAGTTTGTTTTGTTGAAGTTGTCTCCTAAAAATAATTATTTTTTAAAGGTGTAAATGTTGTCAACATTCATGGTCCCCTGAGGATGAATTGTAATGACGAGCAAATGTTTGCATGCTAACAATTAAAACTAAGATGATGAACATGGTAAACATTACATCTTTCTTTATTACTTCACCTATTATAAAGAGATATAAACATGCATAGCCACTATAACATATTAACCACCGGTTCCAATGTGGTCAGAACAAAGGAAACATTTTACATCACAACAAAGTGTACCAACAATAGCGCCTGTGTTTTGTGTCCCCGCAGGGTTGCCGTCCACCATGTTAAGGTAAAGCCCAGGTGCGCGGTGTTGACCATGCTAAAGCGCCTGGACAAGATCCGCTTCCGAGGCCCCAGGACGAGAGACGACTTCCCGGATCTGAACGAGTCGCCGCCCGCCTCCGACAACGAATGTAGCGACGACATGCAGCTGAAGCCCAGAGCCGCCCCGCGAGACCTGGAGGAGAGCCTGCGAGACCCTGTGAGTGCTCGCCGTGCAGCAACATGTGTGTGTGTACGCTGGACTTTTGACTCATCACGGCCACATGTGCAGTTGATCACGTGTCATGGGGGGGAAGCAGAAAGTGATTTCTTTCATTTCTTCTTCTTCTTTCATTTGCTTGTTCAACATTTTTTTCCAATCATTTTCATGAGCTTTACATCTTTCCCATTTTCTCTATCTTGCTCTAGCAGAATATTGAAAAAAAAACAGAGGAGAGAGAAATGCAGCTGCTGTTTCTGATGTGGTTTTAGAATCCTTCGTTATCTTAAAAACATGTTTAGGGCTAAAAAGAAACGAGACCATGTTGTCGATTTTAATCCCACTTGTATTTGGTTCCTCTGAAGAGAGGGAGACTGATGGAGGGAGGGGTTGTCATGATAAAGTCCAGTGGGAGACGTGGTCTAGAGATGGCAATCAAAGGCAGATGAGCAGAACTGGTGAAACGCAGCGGTGAGATGAACAGATATGGGATTGCAGCGAGGGAATGAAAAAATGGAAGGAGATGAAAGTGATAAAAGAGGCTGCAGGACAGGATTTGAGTTGTCAGAAGATTGGACTCCAAGATGTCTAGTGGGGAGGAGATGGACCGGATGAAGAGGACATGGTGAGAAAGGACAAACTCACCGGCCTCGGACACAAATATAAACTGATGATGTGTTCTGATATTTCTTCCGTTCATATTTCATGAAACCTGCAGCTCTCTCATAGTTGTTAGTCACTAAAACGGCAGTTTTGTTGTCCTTATCATTCCCCGTTGGAAACACCGGATTAGTCACTTGATTGTATAATTTCCTGAATGAAGGCCCCGGGGAATTTCTCTCTTTGTTCCTCCTCTAATAGAATGTGATATGTCTGTTGCGTGGGTTTCTTTTCACTATTTCTGAGGGTTTTCCTGAAACCCGCTGAAAAGGGCTTGATGCTGAGAGAGACCCTTTTAGCGTACTCTGTGTATTTGCATGTATGCACCTGTGCCTTAATGTGTCTGTTAGCTGGTTGTGGCATGTCTGTGCTGTTTACTGGTGTTTTGTCTGCGCGAGCACCAGCCCACTGGGACGGCACCGCCCACATCATGGCTCTGATGAGTCACACTCCGTAGCTCCAAAATAGACCGAGCTAGCTCTCATCCCTGCTGGGACACACACACATGAGGCATGCTGTTGCATTCAATAATCTAAAAGCTGCCGCTGCTCGTTGGAACTCTCATCTCCCCTGCTGAGCTTTATAGGTCCCTGCTGGCACGTTGGCGCCCACGTAGACGCCCTCTCCAGGACCAGACCACGCCTGATGACCGTCCTCGAAACCTCCCCTTCATTACTTCACATGTTAAAAGGAAGTGTGCCCTTGGGCTGCATGCACTGAGACTTGATGACAAACTAGCTGCTGTCGTCCATACTAAATAGACAGAATGTCACTGGGCAGATGGTGTTCAGTCACCGCACAGACAACCTCACTGGCCTCTCCTTACTTCTCCTGCAGGATCAGGTGGCTTCCTCACTGCATTTGTCGTGCTTTGTGTCATCTTATTCATTACATCTATAGTACATTTTCAAATCGGGCAGGTAAGATGATGTAGGACAAGATAAAGGAATATTCGAATCAAATTTGAGAGATGGCCAACCTTACATATAACCCTAAACAAATATCATTTTAGATATGAGATGAATTTAGAGTCTCTCAAAAAACTATATGTATTTAAAATTATGATTTAGAAACCTCTTAACCAACAATCGGTGCTGAACGGCTCTTCAATCTGCCGCTCCATGTAGGAGTCGGTACTCTCCGTAGAGGGTCATGAATGCTCCCGCCTGTAATCGCATCCTCAGGATTTAAAATCTAGTCTCTTATCTCTCGCAGTTTCATAGCGAAGGCCAAAGATCAACTCTATAATGCCAGAAAGAATCCGCCGTTCTGAATAGTAATCTCACCATTGCATTGTAAGTCAAACCGCAAGTAGTTTTCTCTGGTTTTGGCTTCCATCCATCACAGAATACATGAGGTGAGGGATTTGTTTCTTGCCAACAGGCTGTATGAGGAGCTGTGGATTCTTCCCTCGTAGCTGCTGCTGCTGCAAAGAGACTGCTGCCTCTATCACTGTGCTAGTCCTGTGTTCTGTTAAGCCGTTTCATTTTTATTTAAAGTGACAATATTCGAGTGCGCGAATGTTGCAGAATTGCTCTCCCGGTCCTCTGTCGGCAACAAACCAGACAGTTTGTGTATGTTCACCTATTCCAACAGTCAGATACTCAACAAGGCTGATGGGAAATCCGGTTGGGGAGCAGTGAAAGTGAAAGTAGATCAGGCAGTTCGGATAATATGTGTAACCACAGTATCCTTTACCTTGTCAGCGTTTTCTACCATCGGCAGAGGATTATACGTACAAGCACTGGTACACCTATGTGGTCTGTCACTGTCTATTGTGTAAGAAGCCCAGATATCCTTGTTGATTTTTAATTATTGGACATTTAAAAACCACCACTAACAATCTGCCGAACACGGAGGAGTCTCGTGTGTGTGTGTGTGTGTGTGTGTGTGTGTGTGTGTGTGTGTGTGTGTGTGTGTGTGTTGTAG
>NW_022280063.1:2469292-2473560 GCF_004355925.1 Anarrhichthys ocellatus | reverse complement strand
TGTGTGTGTGTGTGTGTGTGTGTGTGTGTGTGTGTGTGTGTGTGTGTACAGGCAGGTTCAGGGTCTCCCACCATGGCAGTGGCCATCCAGGACTTCCAGAGGTCGGAGTCGGACCGACTCAATGAAGTCAAAGGTCACCTGGAAATTGCCTTATTGGAGAAACATTTCCTACGTGAGTACACACACACACACCCACCACCAGGCCTGGACCTAACTCTCTGTGTTGTTCAGTGTTCAAAGACATGACAAGGACAACAAGAAGAATAGACCGGACTATTGTGTACACGAGTATGTGGGGGAAAGAAATCGATGTGTATGTAATTAAATAGTTCCTACATCACCCAGAATCCCCTCTTGTCAGTATTTGTGGCGTTCAGCTCATGGTTGTAGAGTGTATGTGGGCGGTGAGATCGTCTGCAGTGTCAAGAGCAGAGAAACAGCAGATTGAAGGAAAATGTGTGAGCTCACCGTCTTGTGTTGTGGAGATACCGTTTGTGATTGTTTACCGAATGGTGACTTTAGCAGGAAGCATCCTCTACTCCACGAGAGGCTCTGGTTTAGCTGAGCCGCGGCTAAAATCTCTCCTCAACACTGTCGGCAATGCTGGCACTTACTGCTGTCTCATCAATTTACTGTAACAATGAACACGCTCTTAGTTGACTCCTTGAGAGGGATGCACTTACAGCTCTTCATGACATCTCTCTCTCGTGCCTACGGAGGTTAAATGCATTTATCGTAGGTCACTCTGGGAAGAAAATTGTCTGGCAAACGGGTGTGATGTAATGTATCTCTTACAGTAGATCTTGTGTGCGTTGGCTTTAGAACTGTTAGCATCTTGTGATGCCGGCCACAGTCTCGCAGGAGGTTGGTCTTGTGCGTTGCTCTCACCTTGCTGTGTGCAACTTCCCTCTTGAAGACCGGCAGTCCACCATAACCCCGATGTGTTGTGCTTATTACGAGAAGCAGTAATGGGTTGCCCAACTCAACTTGAAAGCAAAAGTAATTCCCAGTTGCATCTGAAAGCAGTATTTGGTTCCACTGCTTCCTATAATGTTTGTTATTATTCATTTCAATGAGCTGAGCAGCCTGCTCGCTGTAATGGCAAACTTGTCTCTAGTTTCACAGAAGCAAGTCAACTTCAAATGATGATGGCAATCAAATCAGCTCACAAAGTAATAATTAAACTATTTTAATGTGATGTTCAGAATGGACAGTTACTGTATGTCTGTATGCAACCCTGAAATTACACTGGAAGCATAATGGAGGCAAGCAGCTGCTGAACCAATGTTAATCGATTTGCCATGGTACACCAGAGAGGCACTGTGAGGTGACTCATCCATGCACCGGGCAGTGTATCCTCGGTTACCCTATAAATCCTTCTATTCAGTCATTTGTTGTTCATACCAGCCGTGACTTTGCAACCTACAGTGTCCATAAGTGTTGTTATCGAGTTGCAGGCCACATCATAAAATGCCAAAAACAAAAACGTCACTATTTTTATCGGCTCTCACTGCATGATGTTCATTTTGTTAATCATGGTTCTATTTAGAGTAAAGTTGATTGCTACCACAGCGTTGTCCTCATATGTCTTACAGCTTTATCCCTTTTTATAGCTTTTAAAAAAAATACATGACAGTTAATTGTAACCTTTTTAGTCACATAAAAATGTCTTTGTTTGCTTGTAATCAGCTCCACCCTCTCGTGTAACTTCTGGTTGGGAAAAAAAAAGCCGAGATAGAGACGGCCAAAATGCCGAACTCGAGGCCTCAAAACCGTAATCCACAAACCAACGGGTGATGTCACAATAACTTCGTCCTCTTCATATTTACAGGCTATGGTGGAGACCAAAACGGAGCTAAGAGAAGAGTGATTATTGAACTTTTATTAGGTGGACGCAAACAGGATTCCAAATCTTAACTTAATATTTAAACCTTTTTAAACTAACAACAGCCCTCATAGCTGATTGTGCAGTTTGTTGTAGACAATTGATCTAAACTGATCTCCTGCTGTTCCAGTGTAGTTTCAGGGTGAGATAAAAATAATTATGTATGTATAGCAGTTTGCAGTTCTGGATATACTGTTTATCTGAATACTGTAGTTCCAAACAACTAAGCCTGGGAGAATGTGTGATCGCAGGGAGAAAGAGAGGGAGGCAGCCTGATGTGAGACAAACAGCACGATGCTGAGTCCACCCACTCAGCTCACACACGTACAAGCTTGTTAGTATCCGATGAGGGCTACTGGTGCAGCACGTTGCCAGTCCTGTGCTATGCAATGGACAACCCCCCCCTTATTCGACTATGTGTGTCTATGAGTGTGAGAGTGAGAGACAGGGAGAGAGAGTGTGTGTGTGTGAGAGAGAGAGAAAGAGAATACCTCGGGCTATGTCCTCTCTCATAATGCCTGTGCCTCAGCTAAAAGGGCTCGATTCATTGTCACACCGTCAGGATGCTAGCTAAATTAGCTCACCCTTCACGGACCTTTCTGCCTTCCTGTTTGCCCTTTCATTTCCTCCCTCTTTTTCTTTCTTCCCCCCCCCCGCCTTTTTCCCTCCAACCGGCTGAGCTGCTCTTTCAGATTCTGCCCGTCATCCCCTGGTCGTCTTTTTATGGTGCTTTTGATTTCCCTTCATGCTGCTGTCTCTGTGTCAGACACGGCAGCGCGACATTCTTCCGAGCCCCGACAAACCCACGAGCGTGCACGTAATAACAGCTGTGACACTGTCATGAGCTCAAAGATGTGAATACTGAACTATAAGCCTAGCTCCACCTAAGATGGCAGCCACTTGGCATTTTGTAAGGTGACTCCGAAGGAGAGGAACCTTCATGCATGTTGCCTTGTGGTGTTGATTGGAAAGGGCAATAGTACCTCTGGGAAATGTTTACCTCAAGTGTTTTGTGTTTTTATTCTCTCCGTTCTGCTGCTTCTCCCTTATCCTCTCACTTTGTGGTTATCCTTTGCTCTCATGCCTCTTAACTAGGGGTGGTGGGGGAAAAAAAAATCGATTCTTAGATACATCGTGATTGTCTCTTGAACGATTATGACTCGATGCAGAAAACTCAATAATCAAAAATTGAACGCAACAGGCGTAATACACATGCACCTTGTTTATGTTGTAAAGTAGGAAAGATGCTCGCAGAGTTTTGCCCGGCAGCCCCCAGCTTAAAAGCTAACGTATGCGTTAATGCTCGTTGCCTTTAACAAGGGGATTTGTTAGAAGAGAAGTCTGTATTATTCATTTATGAATAAGGGCAGCTTGTTATGTCACATGACTCAGAACGTGCTGGATTCTGTATTTTCACTACGAGGATGCTGCTACAGGCCCAATTTAATTAATTTTCTTCTTGGTTCTCTTTGTAACCCTCCAGTTGATGCATCTCTTCTATTTTTTTAGTACAATTTAATTAATGGAAGTAAATTCATCTCTTTTTTAATCTTTAATCATTACAAGTATGCAGTGTTTTAAAGAAAGCAGTCCAAAAAAATCATGCATTGAAACATTTTGATGCATCGAGATGAATCGATAATCGTTTTATAATCTCATTGGATTGGAGCGTGAGGTGCCGAGATTCCCACCCCTACTCTTCACCTCTCGTCCTCTCTCTGGACGGTGTAACTGAAGCGCGGCCGTCCATCAGCACCTAATGGAGTCCTGAGCTCTCTGCCCTGTACTCTAGTTATTCTGGATTCCATTTCTACTATTTTCCTTTGCACTCTACTCTGCTTTCCTGTGCTTTGTCTAGTCATCGCACTCTAAACAATGTACTGTTGAGTGGGTGTGTGGTTCCTCGCACAGTATGTATAGGCTGCTATAGAAGGACCTACATAAGTGTGCATTCATCATATTCTCAGTTGCGTGGTGAGAACCGATGATTACCGACTCGTATGCTTATATGTTACCGACTCGTATGCTTATATGCAGTTTGTCGTGTGTTAAAGCTGATGAGATTAGCGGGGGTGAAACAAAAGATTCCTTGTAGTGACATGTTATGGGTTTATGTGTTGTGTAATGGCTTTTCCGGGGCATAATATAGGAAAACAACATACTGTCAGAAGACTAGCTATTGGTTGCACATTGAAAGGATTTAGATTTTAGAAATGCAATAATTTAAAGTCATAATCCATAAGAATTGTGCCCTGGTTGATTTGGCAACACTGATTGTAATACTTACTGCAGTTTGATACTACAGCTCCCAGAAATCTCTCTCTCTCTCTCTCTCTCTCTCTCTCTCTCTCTCTCTCTCTCTCTCTCTCTCTCTCCTTCTCCC
>NW_022280063.1:2455108-2469192 GCF_004355925.1 Anarrhichthys ocellatus | reverse complement strand
CCCCCCCCCCCCCCCCCCCAGGAAGGCGTGGCTCACGATGCCAGAACAGGAAGTGGCTTGACCGTTAAACAAGGCAAAGAATGTAAAGACACCACCTTGGGATTCTACAGACTGAACGATTCATTTTAAAATTTGCTTTGTCAATATTGAAAACAATTATTTGACGAACTCAATCATTCATAGTTCACATAAAGACAATTTCATAATTGAATGTCACTGTTGGCAACAGCCAGCACATCTTGCTTGCTCTCGATGAGACCTGTAGCTCAACGCCCAAAATATGAATTAGTTCCACAAATCTTCTTGCCTCCCCAGGGCTAATTTTGTTCTGTTTTTTTTTTCCACTGAGAAGATAAGAACATTTCCCAAAGGAAAAAAGGACTATAATGGCATGATAGGAAACCGTAACTAAAACTCGTTCAAAACCTGAAGTATGTGTTGGTTTGTGCTTTTTTTCCCCCTCTAATGATGCATCAGCATTTAACCCAAGAAACAATTTGGGCTTCATGGATCTCTTTCACAGTCGGAGTGAACTGAGCAGAGGCGTGTTCCCTCGCTCTCACGCTGACGTGTTTCCCTCCCTGCTGCCTAAAATACAGCCGGGGCCCACGCTGTATGCTAAAACAAAACACTCTGCTTAAGTATGAGTTTCTGCTTAAGAAACTCATGCCTCCTGTGAAGGAGGCATGAGTTTCCATTCCAGACTGTGTGTGTGTGTGTGTGTGTGTGTGTGTGTGTGTGTGTGTGTGTGGATACAATGACCCATGCCTTTCCCCCTTGGCATTTATTGTGATTTACCAGTGCTATTCTTAGGGCACTTAATTGGTTAATTTGTAACAATGTTTCCGAATGCGAGATCACATAGGAGGAGGCTAACACGCACGCACACACACACATGCAGTGGAGGTCGCGATGGCCTTCCGCTGTATTCCGCCTGTGTTTCCTCCCAGTTTTCCTCTCTTTTCCTCCTCCTTTCTCTCTCCTCTCCCGGGCCTCATTCAAGCCTCTCATCTATTCTCATCCTTCCTTTCTCTCTTCTCCTTTATGTTTGCGCGTATGCACACACAATGGACTAATCTGATTAGTTTAAAGGGCCAGCAGCGTGCTCTCAATCATTTAATAAATGCTTAAATATGTGTATTCACCTCTTTCCACATTGACCAAGTGAAGTGGTGCTGTGGTCTCTTAAGTCCGTCTGTACTTTCCATTTATTTATTTGTTTCTTTGTTGTTATTGTCTAATGAGAGAGCATAGAAAAAAATCATACTTCAAGAATTTTTCCTTTTTTAAATCTCAAATAGCAAAAATTCATTCTGGGGTAACGCGTAGTCTAATAATAATAATAGTCATAAAAAATTCAAGCGAATACTGTTTTGGATGTTCATTACCATGGCAACAGTCAAAGCGAGGAAGCTGTCGAGTCAGGCTTACAATGACTGTGCTATTTTCTTTTTCTTTTTTGTGGTGCAAAGCATGAGAGAAATACATCTGTAAAACTTAACGGTGTGTTTCAGAGACGTTGTTGTTGTTACATGTGCAGGATAATCCTCAGACCTAGAAAGGAGTGCAGCTCCTGATAAACTGTCCACAGTGAGGTCTGCGGATTATCCTCACGAAGGATTTCTCCATGCTGGCTGCTTTTAACCAGGTTACTATAGTATGTGTGCATTATGGTCGCTTCAAATCACTTTTTGTTATTGATATGTCTAAAAATACAAAACTTATACAGCCTGTCTCACTCAAATTCCAATTATGAAGTAATCAGATAATTAGTCAACCATTCTACTCAAACCGGCTGCTTCATCTGCCATTGTGCGCGGCAACAACCCAACAACAAGACACAAACACAATGGAGATGTAAATTATGCAAATGTTTTAGCATAAACCTGTGCTTCTAGTGCGTATGTGTGTATCTAAAATTACCAATGTTGGAATATATGAATGTATGTTTCTTGTGTGTATTTTCACGTCTCTCCGCGTACTCTCAATAAGAACTCTGAGAACACGGTTGCCTTGAATGACAACCTTGTGATAGTTCTATGATTATTATAGTAATAGATGTAAAAACAGAGGGATACATCAACCGGAATATGTCCCGTGGGTGACGGCGCTGAGCTGAACCGACCCTCCTGCGGTGATAAAATGGCAGAAGCTGGTGCCGCTGGAAATCACCTTGTGTAATTATAAGGACAGGCTTGATGTGCAGAGCTTTTATTGCTCCGTCTCTGCTTAGTTCTCTTTCCCTTTTCACTGCAACCTCCAAACGTCACCGTCTTCTTTGCCCTTCTGTCCTCTCTGTGCTTTTCTCTTCTGCCTACCTTTTTTTTTTTTTTTTCTTGTTGATATCTCCAGCTTTTTATCTCGCTGTTTTTGCGTCACAAAGAGCCCCGCTTTTTTAGTCTGAGCCGATAGAATATGTGCAAGATCGATGTCCATCCTGGACCTGGCAGGCTAGTGTGTGTGTGTGTGTGTGAGTGTGAGAGACACTATCCTGTTTGAGGTTGCGTATTGAAGGTCACTGGCCAGGCTTTGTGCACTACAGTGACTCACTGATCAATAGCAGTGACCTAGCTGCTGTCCCACTTCACACTGGGCAGAGAGGCACCACATAAAGGCTGCTGTGGTAGCGGTTTGAAGAGACTGGTCACAGATGAGGTTGGAGTCGAAGATCAACTTTTCAGAATTCTTTATTGGACATGAATCATGGGAGGAAAATTACAGCTTGCTAGGCTGCAGGATTTCTTCAACTAAACTAAAAAGTTACACGTTCTTTATACCTCTCCGTCTACACACAGGTGGGGGTTGAGACATACATTATTGTCTGGCACCCCATCCATACATTGGATGTTAACTAATCTAAACCATATGTTTGAACATAAAGGTCAAGTAAAGAAATGAAGAACCCTGGTACCCCAGCCCTTAGTCTCAATATTTATCAGGGCTGACCCCTGGGTCAACAAAACATCAACTTATAAGTTGTGTTGAGAATGTACATATGCTGCTATAATACTACGTACGATGTTATCAATCCTAACATGTATATACAGGAGATATAAAATATCTCCACACTGCACAGACACAGACATGCACTGTGCAGCAGCGGCACAACAATGATGAATTGCAAGAGGCCTGTAACGCATTGCGTTTCTTCACAATATCATCTGCTACTCACCTGTATTGGGGAAACCACCCGGAAGAACAAGTACGTCCCAGTTGCGTACATCAAACGGTCATCAAAGTGTTTTATCCCCCACTGACAGGTCTTTAAAAAAATATTGGATATTAAGAATCCAGAGATGTCAGTATTTAATTCCCACAGTCCACCCACACACGTGTTTTCTCTCATGTTGCCTGATTAGACCTGATTCAGACACCGCCATCATTTTTATTAGTTCATTGAGATTAGAAATGTTGTTCCTTTCATAGTTCATTTCACAGTTTGTCTTGTCAATACAGGAAAAGCACAGGTGTCACTTCAAATATTAACAATGGATCAGATCTCTTCAGCTGTCAACTGCCAGAAAGCCATGACAGCGAGCCATCATACCAGGGCTGCTGTTGAATAGTCTGAGGGAGGTTCCTACCTGAGTGTAATGATGAGGAAATGTCTAAATGGCAGCCGCTATAGGAGATGCTTGAATTCTCTAAATGCTAAAGGAAAGGTTCTTCAATGCTTCCTTTCTTATTTCCTTTATCATGGGATACACTGGTCCTTCCTTTATGAAAGGGATGGAGATAATTCTGTCCCACAATTCCTTGTGGCCACATTTAAAGCGACACGGCAGAACCACGTCAAATGCAGCAAGATTCCCTTCGTTGTCTGTTCCTTACTCCTTGTGAATTCTTCTTCACGTCTTTCTTTGACGTGAAGAAAGACCTCATGATGTCTTTCATCGAGGTCAAGGAAAAGTGGTTCAGAAAACACATGGAACGTCATTTTTATTTTACTATTTCATCGCAGCCCTGGGCCCGGAAGCCGCTGAATAGAATTCAGCCATCATTAATTGTATAATTCACACCTGCGCTAAGAGCAATTAGTCAGTAACTGAAACACCTGTGTGGTTGTGCAGCCTTTTAGCTACTGGAGTAACGGCGAGCTAAAAAGCCAGCTCTCACTGTTCTGTAGTCGTTCCTCTAGACATGTCTTGGCGAAGTTACTCTGGCTTTAAATTTGAGAAAACTTACCAACAACTCAAGTTTTTAAATTTACAGTAAATATGTAATTTATATATTAGCACTTAGTCTTTTGGGGAGAGGGGATATCGCTTTTTGTAATGCGTGTTTGTTAAATTGTAGAAACAGTTGATACCAGAATCTGATGCATACTTAATTAAGTGAATCCTGCTGTCACACTGATTTGTAGCAGCCCTGGAAAGCTCTTTCTATAATGTAATATTGTCTGCCGTTTTTTTTTTTTTTGTCTGCATAAGACATCCCAAACACCAAAAATGGCCTAGAAATTGCCAGTTACACTTCTGATGGATGTTCCTTTTGAGTCTTTGTGTAAAATACATCCGGATGACAGCGCTGTATAGTCCTGTGTTTTGTCTTTGAAGACAAAACAGAACATGCACACTTGTTGAAAGATTATTAAAATATTCATTTAGAAGTAAAACACCTCCGAAATAGATTTCAGTAATTGATGGGCATATTGTGTCTTTTTTAGTATCTATTGAGGTGGTATATGACAGAAACATGGAAGTAATTGAAAAGTCTTGGTTTTATATTCTTGGAGATAATTATGCGAGTGATTGAGTGTTCTGCGGTCCTCATTACCGATTACACGTACACACTGATGATTCATTCCCCTCTAAGACAGCTGCGAGACACGCTGCATGATAATGAATAACTTCTACTCAGTGCCTGCTAAGGAGGGCCAGTCTTTTCCATCATAGGTGAGCTCTGTACGACAGGAAATTAAGCCTTTGAGGCAGAACGGGCTTCGACAGCTCGGAAGCAGAGGTTTTCTATAGTTGAGATGTTTGAGTTTGGCAAGAAAAATGTCACGCTGAATGGACCTGTAATCAGTGGTGTATAGTAACGAAGTAGAAATAATTCGTTACTGTACTTAAGTCGTTTTTTTGGATATCTGTACTTTACTTTACTGTTTACATTTCTGTTGACTTTTACTTCACTATATTTTGCAAAGAAAACTGATACTTTTACTCCGATACATTTCCCCTGAAACCTTCCGTTTCTCGCTACAAAATCAAATCTATCTTTAGAAACAAAATGAATCATGAGACCAGCGTCGGGGACTGTGGTGGAACAGAGACTGCAAGCAAGCAGGTTTGGTGAATCAGTGGTCCTAGCTTGCAAGTTAAATCATTGGTTAATCACGTTAATGCGCAAAACAAGTGCTCTCAAAGCCGCGGTGTTTTGATTCCCAGTGATGCTATATGCTATAGCTAGCAAGCAACAACACACACAGGACGGGTGGGATGAGGAGAGGTGGATGGGTCAAACAAACACTGGCGTTTCCTCCAGGAGGCCGCAGTTTGTGCCGTGCGTGAAACGAGAAGCCAATGTTGATTTATTTGTGACGTGACTTCCGTACTTAAGCAACGCCACTTCCGTAGATATTTTAACGCAAACCACGATCTTTTCCTAAACCTAACTAAGTAGTTTCATCGCCTAAACCTTAGTTGTTTCCTGTGAAGATGGAAGTTTATTTTGAAAAGACAGTATGCATGTAACAAGCGAAAACTGACTCATGTTGCTGGACTTTTGCAGGAAAAACGCACGAAAAGTGAGGAGTAACTTTCGTAAGATATCAATAAAACGGGGATGAATTTATATCATTGTATAAAGAGAGTGACATGAGAAGATCAATCTCATGTCTAAGTTACATCAGCTATAATCACTCTTTTAAAGTGATTCGTGACTCGTCTAAAACATTTAAAAAAGGAATAACTTCAATAGAATCATTCTATACAATGTAGCTTCTTTACATTCTAATAGAATGTAAAGAAGCTACATTCTATTAGAATTGTCTTTTGAAGATGAACAGGACATTTTTCAGTTTCAAGTAATGACTGGGTTGCTGCTTTAGTATTGATCATGTTTTGATATTTGAGTCATTTTGTGGATGATCAGATGGAGTTATGATGGTAGCAGTCGCCCAATTGCAGTTTCAGCTTGAGCAAAACCTTTGCCTATTGTGTTCAAATCAGGCCCATAGGAGTTTACAAGGCATGTGTCCTTTCTCACAACACTGACCTGATGCATCAAGTGGATATTTTTTGCTGAACATAATATTATGCATTTGCCCTCTACATCCTCTAGTCGGAATGAGCATACTTATAAATGCACTGTTACAACTCCTTCATAGCGTCGTATTGCTTTTCGGAGAATTATGATGATAAGTTCATAGTGGATGCAAAAGTATACTTATGTACAATATATTATGTTGAACATTGTTGCTCCTGGATGGCTCACAGCCAACCCAATTATTGTCAACACAGCTCCATGTCCTTGGTCATGGTGGCCACAGCACTTAAAAGAATCAACTTCATAATTCTCATAATTCTGACCCTTTGCTTTTTTATTAACAGCATTTACTTGTACTTTTACTTTCAATACTTAAGTACATTTAATATCAGAAAATTAATTTTGATACTTAAGTACAATAAATATCAGATACTTTAAGACTTTTACTCCAGTAAAAGTAAAAGTCACCTATTAGAATACTACTTGAGTAATTTTCCAGTAATGTATCTTTACTTTTACTCAAGTATGGCTTTTGGGTACTTTATACACCACTGCCTGTAATTGATGGTACCTCGGTGTTTACACACAGCCGGCGCAGATTTCTCAGTTCTTCTCACTGTACTCTAGTCTGTGTCCCAGTTTAAACGCTTTTATTTAGTCGTGTGTGTGTGTGTGTGTGTGTGTGTGTACAACAGGTGGCCATGTGTGTAAAGACAGTTCTGTGCTCCGTCTTTTGAGCTTAATGAGTTAATGTAATATCTTCCTGCAGAATTGCAGAGTTGAGCTGTGGATGTGTCCATTTATTTTCTTGCCGTTTCCCTTAAGGACCCGGTTCCCGGTGCTTCGAGGCGCCTGCAGTCTTGACCAGATATCTATGATGTAATGAAATCTATTATCACATTACTGTTCTCCAAACAAGCACGCGCTATCCTTCCCGCTGACATTGGATTAGGGAACATTGTGTATCTAGATCATTTCTATGTTAAATATGTGAGCATGCACGGAAAACACACGCAGTATCAACAGAAAGGAGTGTTGTTGTTGGATCAGGGAGGACTGTGAAGTTTTAAAATGTATAGCCATTAAGTCAACATAGTGTTGTAGAGGGGGGAGGAAGGTGAGCTGAACTCTAGATCACCTGCAGATATCGAGGCCACAGCGAGGAAAGCTGATTTAAACAAGATGCACTACAAAAGTAGCTCTTTGTTTGCTCCAAGTACAACCTGAACTACAGTATAATACTAAATGGAAAAGAAAAGAAATATTCTTTTAATAAATTATGAATATCTATCCCTAATATCTTTGCTTGACTATAATTACTTCATTGACTTTTAGAGAGCCCCAAAACTGAATGAACACGATGTCTCACTGAACATGATGTTGTTTTCTGGGTTACACAGAGAGATGCATCATGTGTCCTTATTAACAATTACATGTTGGCCTTTCTCAAACTCACCACTTGCCAGGCCACAACTTAATAGTGTTTCCTCTCCTTATCTTTCCTCTCTCCTTGGTGTCTTGTGTTAACATCTGCCGATCTGCTGGAGGCTCCGAAACTCAACCTTGCTTTTTACGCTCAAATCAACCAGTGTTGTGGCAAACACTGTAGAGAATGGGAACAATGAGAGGCCAAAGTGAAGCAGCTGATCCTCTCTCTCTCTTTCGCTGAACCCCCCCCCCCACCTTCCTTTTAATGAAAGGAGCCATTGTCTCTGGCCTGGATTGAGCGACTCACACAGTACTTTTCCTTTTGAGGTCTTACAACTTTTGCCTGCTTGGATATAAAGCGATTCGTTCCACTTGTGTATTTACAGTAGTCACTCACACACTAACACTCTTTCAGACAAACGCGCACAAGCCGAGTCGCAACAAACGCGTAACGCGCGGCCACACACATGTGCACAGCCACTCCAATCAAACCGGGCTGACACTCGAACATGCGTGATGTGCGAGTGTCCGACAGCTCCGGTGGGTTCAGAAATCTCAGATTCCAGGCCCTCTTAGTCTGCTGGCCACCCAGCAAAGCCCCACCTCTCCCTACCTCAGCTGCCCTGCTTCTCTTTTTACCGGTTGCCTAACTCTCTCAGACCAGCTCCGATCACCGACCATTAGTCTCTTGCGTTGCTGGTGACCGATCAGCACCGAGGAACGTGTCCTTGACCTCTGCTTTCTCTCTGGATGGGACATGTAAACGTAGAGCATGTACCAGAGTTGTCAGGTTTGGTGTCTTTTTTTTTTTTTTTTTTTTTTTTTTTTTTTAAAAGAGGTTTGAGGTCATTGGGTTGCTGAACAAGCTGGACCGGACCAGGAGAACCTGTAGCCATGGCTGAATTTCAAGAGAGAGCCAAGGTGGCCACCCTGCCGTCCCGTTCATGCACGAGCGTACCGGGGACTGGCCGGCTGCAGAGACGGATGGCTTTGTGCAGGATGGAGGACTTCACCTTTGACAGCTTTGAGCTGCTTTACAGTGGAGCTGTCGATAAGATGAAAAGCCACAAAAGTAATCTCAACGTCAGTAAGTTTGTCGGCTTCAAAATCCGGAATTTCAACTATATTGTACTGCAAACAAATAAGATGCTGAAACTTCTGTACATTAGCCAGCCTTGTTTGGCAACCACACGGTATACGCAGGTGGTACAGTAGACTTCTGTTTTTCATTTGATCAACCTCAGAGACATGTACAAAATAACCCAAATTCATGTTTGTCCAACTAGAAATCTGCCACAGTGGTGAATCCCGGTCATAGAAACTGCAGACCCCCTCAGCTGAGCGGTAAAACCAGGGCACTGAGGATGTTGTCTGTGTCTAGATGGTTCAAGAAAACTTGGATGATAACGTGCAATACTCAACAACTTTCAAAATATCTCTCATATGACACTCAGCCATGTCGGTTGCCGCGTGCTCGTGGCACCGTCTTCGTCTTCTGACTTTAACCTTATCTGATACTGAATGTGCCGTACTACACAAACCAAACCTCCTCCGATGGCAATTATCTACCCTCAACATCACTTGTATTTTCTGCTGCATTCCAATATTTATCAGCAGATAATAATATGTGTAACTCTTATCAAATGTACGTTTTTTTGTTGTTTTTTTTTTGGCATTTTTCTTCTCCGACATTACAGTTTGATGGAAAGCCTGCATGGGAGAGAAGGTCATCTCCTGGCATGGTATTCAGCTAATCCTGTGTCTGTGTCGCTGATTACTAGCCTTCATAATGGCCAAAGAGACCCCGTGATAGGGGGTAACCCAAGATGAAGATTTATATATAGATGTTGGCAATCCAATTTTAGAAAGCGAGCAGGCATGTTGACGGTATTATTAACATGCCATCTGATGGAGAGGGCCTCTGTGGGACAGGAAAACGATTGTGTGTGTGTGTCTGACACACAAAGCACCTTGTGTCACGCTCGTGCTGTGTGACACATCAAACACAGGAGTATGGACTGAGGTGTCTCTGGCGTTTGGAAGGAAGGAAACTATGTAGAGGAAAGGGGAGGAGAAAGGATGAAGGAGATGTGTATACATAGAACTAATTGCACAAGGTGAAGGGAAGGAGAGACCTACAGTATGGGGGCAGGACTTTGGGGGGGGGGGGTATAAGTATAGTGCACCTAGTAGTCACTATTTAGAGCAGCACTAAAATAGTCACTGTATCACAAAACATTTAAAATGAATTTTTGTAGCGTGATTAATCTGCTGTGTGTCTGTCAACCAGAGACTGAAGTAACTGAACCTGCACCGATCAATATCTGTACATCAACAATGGACGACATGATTATGCAATATGAAAGGGGTCCCTTGTACTGACGGCCCCCATGGGGAATAATCCCCCGACTCTGCGGTGAGCTTCAGCCTCACGAGAGTTATTGCGTCTTTTAGGATCATTGTTTTGCTTTCATGGCCCACAACTTTACTGTTTTTGCTTCAGTCTCGCTACTTTCATCAACCTTGTTCCCATCTGCTGAGGCAGCTGTTTTCAGCTGTGATAGACCCAGCACCAAATAAAAGAAGTTAGCAGCCGGCTGTTGAATATAGTGGAGCATTTAACAGAAGATTACTGACAGACTATATTCCTGTCACCCTTCACTTGCCACAATACTTTGTGTCTGCGTTCAGTGCAGAATAAACCACTGATCTAGTTCTGCCTACACTACCCACAGTGCATTGCTGCCGCTGTTAGTCATTTGTCTAAGAGGTTTACGGTTGACAGTGGAGAACCTGGCACAGGGCAACATAGGCAGTGCTAAGCTGCTTAGCAACCTTCAGCCGGCCTCTCGCTTACGCACCGGCTCTCTGTCTTGTTTACACACACACGCACACACACACCGTACCATAAACGCATTCCTATGTTAGCAGACGAGGAGACAGGCAAACGGAGCTGGTGTAGGGGAAATCCAGTGTATGTTTTCTCCGCGAGAGCACACAGTGTTGTTTGCCGACTCTTCAGCTGCAGGAGGCGCTGCCACTGAATGTTTTATGAGCGCTAACGGGAAGAGATAAAGGATGAGTGAGTTATGAGATTAGGTGATGAGAAAGAGAAACTGGCAGCTACGTTCTTGATATATGAATCCCCTTCTGTCTGTGTGATGAAATGATCTCAGGAGGGAGGAGGGAGGGGGGTGACATACATCTTCCTTTGCAGAGGCTGCGTAACCCTGCTTTCATCACTTTCCTCACTGTTAGTTTGGTCCCTTCGAAGAAGGAGGGTACTGCTGGTTTAGGTCATGTTTCTCGTGTTGCAGGTATTGATCTGAAGTGTTTTACGGCAGTGTTCTTGTGCTTCCTTTATCAATACCATATGGTGTTGTCGCCCGGCACAATTTCCTATAAATCCTCAGCATGATGCCGTTTCCATTAGACCCTTTTCACGGCAGACAAAAGCAGCAAAAGCACGGTTGTAAATAATAACATGAATGATGGCTCCATTCCATCCAGGTGAGCCAGTTCTATTTACACCTGTGCTTGTACTAGCCTGTCTGTTGTGAAAACAGATCTGTTAAAGTGGTACCTCACAAGTTCTGTTTGTAAGGAAGTCAAGAGGTCTGTGTTGTGTTTTACTGTATGTGTGGATGTCAGTTTGTGTGTTTTGAGAAGGATGCGCTTTTGTGTTGCTCCTCATTCTTTGGGTACATAAATGTATGCAGGTCTTCATTCATTTGTACCTCTTCATGTGCACACACTTTTTCGAATTTGTTTTTAAAATTGCTTCATCTCCTCCAATATTCATGTGCCCCTTTAGTCAGGGACAATAGACTGAGAGAAAACACCGCTAATGTTGCACCCCGGGCTTAGCAAGCCCTGATACCTGAACCCACTTCATGCTGGGAGCTGAGAGACGAGGGGTGGAGTGGGGTGGGGGGGCGTGAAGGTGATGATGGAGTAGAGGATTTTTTTTGTGTCTCCAGTTATATGACTTCAAACTTGATTCCACTTAGAAGAATTATATTGTTTTATAGATCAGATTATCTGTGGGTAGTGTATCTGACATGCTGCATGACATTTTCCACATAATGTTTGAATTATTGTGGATGCATGTGAAAAATGCGTGATGCTGATCTCCAGCGTTTCGCGTTGTGTGTCTTCCAGAGGAGGAGCTGCGGAAGCTGCGGGAAGAGACCAACGTGGACTCTCTGCGGCAGGAGCTGGACAGGGAGCGAAGCAAGAGGATAGACCTGGAGCAGAAGATGAACGAGGTGCTCAAGACCAGGTGAGACTAAAAAAAAAAAGGACAGCGAGCGGAGTCGAGCGCATGACGTGGGTGTCGGGAGACGAGGACGGGGAAGTGATAGTGAGGGAGCGACTGGAAACGGTGACACTGCACTTAACATTAACAGCTCAGTTCAGCAGAGTTTATCAGAGTTCAAGTTGTATGCCGTGTGCGTGAGTGATTATAAATAGAGGCCTCAGCAGCTCGGTAGGCGGGGAATTCCATAAGGAGTTGTGTGCTTTGAGGGAGATGGTGAGAGAGAACAGAACAGAAACGAGTCATGCGCCTCTCCGTGTCGCCAAGTGCACACTGTGACACAGTAGCCCTGCTGGTGTCAGGGAAAGCCTGCGCATCTTGGCACCGAGTGAGCCACCCTTAAACCCAGGGTGTGTATGTACGCCTCTTGAGTGCGTGTGTGAGATCAGACGATGCTTCTGTGCCGGCCAATGGGGAAATTCCACTGGTGCTCTCTCCGTGTGATTATCGGCACAGAAAGAGGTAAACTAATGCACCCTGACCTGGGAGTTTTCTCCAGGTAATCCTTTATCAGCAGTATCCAGTGGAGAGAAGTAGGTGCTCTTTTGTTGTGGCTGGCATCCAAGTGTTCTCGAGCAAGGCAGTAGAGCTTGGTGGCCAAAATCAAAATAGTCTGGTTTCACACACACACACACACACACACACACACACACACACAGTAAATTGGTTTGAGTGGAGCAATGTCAGGCTGGAGAGAGGAACAGAATGTAACGAGTTGGAATTCTTTCTGATATCAGGCAAGCAAGTTCCCTGTACATGCAAAAAAGGTGAAATTTGTGTCTACAGACAAGCATCAGTCAACAGACTTTATGTTATTTCACACAAACTTACCAGGAAATTATAAGGGAATTAATAAACCATCTAATACGCCTATTTATTTATGGCAGCACAACTGATCATTCATCCTTTTTTTTTTTTTTTTTTTTCTTTTTTTTTGCTTCATTTCATACACATGCGTAGACTTGGCTTGGTTCAGATCAAATGGAAGAGTAAAGCTAATGTGTGGACTCAGAGTAGGCTTTTTTTTTTTTTTTTTTCTCACTCTTTGTTTTCATATCATCCCAGAACGTTCTGTTTTTGTTGGCACCAGTGATTGTACCAGTGGGTTACTGACTTCATTGAGACTGAAGTTGTTTCTCCTCAGTCTGTCTCTACCCACCTATGTGTCTATCTAACTCCTCCCACAGCAGATGTATTCAATGCAACAACTCACCACATCTTAAAACATAAACTGCCTGAGACATGCACTTGACAACTCTTTCCTGTTCTCTCTCTTTCTCCCCCCTCCCCACACATACACAACACACACACACACACACACCAGGCTGGAGGACTCTCCGCCACTGCCTCCCCGGAAACAGCAGTCGCCCTCCAACAATGGGACAGGTAAGTCCCTGGTGGAAGAGAAGGGAGCGTGAGAGAGAGGATGGGGTGAGTGGGAGTCCAGGAAATGAGTTGGGAAGAAAGATGTTGACATCTTCCAAGCACGTAGGAGTAAATCAAGAGGGCTGCTTGTGCGAGTGCGTGCAGGGGAGGCGGGGATGTAGGATATGTGCGGTGGAGCGCTGTCGGAAGTGCTCAGGTTATTTGTGTGTGTGTGTGTGTGTGTGTGTGTGTGTGTGTGTGTGCGCGCAGCAAACAGAAATACACACTTACTCTGTGCTTTCTGGTGTGCAATTAGCGGTAGCAAGCAAGCGAAAACAAATTGCATTAATAAAAACCAATTCCACTGGGGACGTTAATTGATGTCATTACTGCAGAACTGCAACGTCTGTGCCATAAGGATGTTTTGCGGCGCGTGTTTTCTAAAAGACGTCAGCGAGGGGAGAGGGGAGCTCATTAATGCAGCAGTCGTCAGATGGTGTTTCTGAAATGTGTGCGTTAGGGCGTGTGTTTTCGATAACATTCGTAGTTTGAGTTCCAACGACACAGTGAGGGAGGGAGGGAGACAGACAGACAGACTAATTTTGGAAAATGGGTTATGATTGTAGTTCACATCATCTAGGGCAGACAGGACTGTGCTCTAACTAGTGTCGGAGGTGTGTGTAAGTGTCGGTGTGTTTTCAGGATGGATTAAGAGAGTGTGTGTGTGTGTGTGTGTGTGTGTGTGTGTGTGTGTGTGTGTGTG
>NW_022280063.1:2443216-2455098 GCF_004355925.1 Anarrhichthys ocellatus | reverse complement strand
GTGTGTGTGTGTGTGTGTGTGTGTGTGTGTGTGTGTGTGTGTGTGTGTGTGTGTGTGTGTGTGTGTGTGTGTGTGTGTGTGTGTGGACGAAAGGACAGAGTGAGTGTAATCTGTTAGGCAAGAAGAGAGGATGAGCAGAGTCATTTGGGCTGATGGGACTGTGGTAACTGTAAACTACAAGCAAAGAAACAGGGAGAGCTTTCATTTAGCCACAATTTATTTTAAAACCGTGTGTATTTATTCTCTCAGTGACGCAGCCTCACATTCACACAGTCACCCACAGTCGATTAGTGTACACTTATCAGTCACACCAGAGCAGTTAAAAAGGGGAAGGGAATGCAACAATGTGTGCCTTTCGGTGCAACAAAACACAGGTTGTAGGAAATTGCTACAATTTTGGTGAACTTGCCAAACCTGATCCAAGGTGCTGTCTCAAGCAGATAAACAGCAGAAGGAGGTCTGGAGCTCGCGCCTTCAGAAGTGGGTGTACGAGCGCTTCGGGGTTTACATCGAGGACTTCCGCTTCCAGCCGGAGGAAAGCACCGTGGAGGCCGAGGAACCGCTAAGTGCTAAAAGGTGGGCCAAGAACATGAAGTGTCTGTCCTGTGTCTGTACAAGTGTGTGTCAGTCAGACAGCTGGGGGAGTACTGAAGCTGTGCAGTCTTAGATTGGGTCACATTAATCAGGATGTTCTATTGTATCATACACTGGTGTATTTGATATGTGCTACCAATGCACTGCTCTGTGAACTGTTCACTTGCAGTGTGTTGGTTGCTAGATGAGAAGTTTTCAAATCAGGCTTTAGAGGACGAAGGATGTTGGAAGCACTTTTCAAATTCACTCTACTTTCTCTCCTGCTTTATAGAGGAAGGTGAGTCATGCCAGGCTGAGGAAGGCCAAAGTGTTCTCTCTATGAACAACTCTCTAAAGCTTTTCTTCTTCTTTGTGTGCGCATGCGTTTGGAGCGTCTGCGTGTTCTGACCGCCAGTGTTTGTGTTTTCCTTCCAGGTTAACGGAAAATATGAGGCGACTCAGTGAGTACTCGAAACGCACACGAACAAATACAAAACTGTGATAGAAGCGCAGTAAGAATACTGACTTGTATATACTTTGTTCGCTCCCAAGTAGCCACGCAAGTTCAAGTAACTGGCTTTTGTACATTATTGTCCATTACACACTCTCAATAACTGTTTTTAAAGTAAGAAATATACAAATATATAGAAAATACAGTTTCTCTCTGTACACTTTAAAGATCCTTTCCACTTTGCATTTGTCCTCAACCACACTGAATACTTCCCTCTACTCTTACTTTTTTTTTTTTAGAGCGAGGAGCCAGACCTGTCACCAACTTCTTAAGGAACCTCTCCGCCTTATCTAATTGGCACTCCGTCTACACCTCAGCTATTGCCTTCATTGTGAGTGTGCGCCTCTCTTATTCATAACTGCCATCACATTACTCTTTGTACTGTGTTCAGCAAGCTTTTTAACAGACAAAATGTGAGATCTATAAATTGACTGATGGCCCCTTTTGTTCGTACATGACAGCGCTTTGAAATGAGATGTTAAGTAATTGCTGCACCACAAGGATAGATTATAGTGCTTCTGCCAAGGATCCCAGAAGTCTAATCAGATCTTCATTAATGTCCAGTCGGTGATTACGCCGACTCATTTTCCACCCAAAGATAGTGGCCATACATGCCGGGGCCACCTCAGAATCTAGATGATCCCGTCTCTAGTGTTGACGGGTGGCTTTAATCGCGTCGTCCTCCAGCATTTTATTGGCCATAATGAAATGCTTCATGGCAGTGTCTTAAATCATCTTTAAAGGGAGTCTTTATGTTCATCTTTTCTCTTGTTGTGCATAAAGCCACACAGAGGTCCTATAAGGCGTAGTAATTGTCGGTGGCCATATTCTGACCTTCTCCCCCTGCAGATCTACATGAACGCTGCTTGGCATGGCTGGGCCATTCCTATGTTACTCTTCCTGGCTATCCTGCGCTTGTCCTTAAATTACCTCATCGCCAGGTAAAAGCATTTTCTCTCTGGCGTAAAGGCAGATATCAGAGAAGCAGCCCTTTTCTTTTTACCAGTCAGTTTACTATATGGTCCCCATTACTGCTGTCATGGCTAGCTTTGAGAAGGTTTACTGTATGCTTTGTGAAATGCAACCCTGTCAAACGTACCTACTGAGGCCACAGCTGTGCTATCGGTGAACAGATGCACACTGCTGACCCCTTGTCACCGTGTGAGCCCGAGTCTACTGCATCGTGATGATAATAGGCAGATTTTTAAAACATGTCTGAATATATGATGATTATTATTGTTGTTAGAGGAGACGAATACATCATAGCTAACGAGGTTAACTCCTGTTTGTGCAGCCCAAAGTAAATTAAGTTCTATAAACATCAACAAATTCATTTTAAGTGGGGCATTTTGGTGATCACCAGGAAATGAGGGTACATTAGTAGTAGTCAGACATCTGCCCGGACTTGGACTTCCAAAGTGGGACACCTGGTCACCTTAAAAGTGATGCAGGTTATAAAGATGTAAAGGATTAAGAGTAGTTCGATGGCCCAAATTCATCAAAACAAAACGCTTAATAAAATTGCACATTATTCACATCTTCTTCCATTATCATCCAGAGGTTGGAGGATCCAGTGGAGCATTGTGCCTGAGGTCTCTGAACCCACGGTAAGCCGACTTCTCACTTCCTGTTTAACTGCTTCCTGTTTGTGTGTGTCGGGAGGAAAGCGTACGCTTCAGTGGAGGTGAATGTGTAGTCGTATTATAACTGTCCTCTTTATTCTACGCAGGAGCCTCCAAAGGAAGACTTGACCGTATCTGAGAAGTTCCAGCTTGTACTTGACGTTGCACAAAAAGCACAGGTACAAACACAACTCTGGTTACTTCTCAAATCAGTCGACGTCGTCGGTGAACAGCGACGGTTAATTCAGTGCTTAAACTCTCCTTGCAGAACCTGTTTGGAAAAATGGCCGATGTTTTGGAGAAGATAAAGAAGTAAGTTTAAAAAGATGATGCATTTTCCTAAATGCTGAGGTAAAAGTCAAATGGTTATACTTCAATACACTTTTGTTTTACGTCTCTTCTTTCTTGTCTGTGTGTGTCAGCTTGTTCATGTGGGTGCAGCCGGAGAGCACCCGGAAGCTTTACATCTGCCTGTGGGTGGCTTTCATCACCTCCTGCGTCCTGCCATACAAGCTAATGGGCTTCATGATGGGTGAGCTCCTTAATCCCTCTCACATACTGTACAGACTGCATTGGCTCTTGAAAGAAGGCACAGAAACAAATGCGTTCGCGCAGCACTTGTGTAACTGTTCTCCGTCTCTCTGCAGCTGCAGGCTATTGGCATGTCTGTCTGACAATATTAGTTCCTGCGATTTCTCGTAAACAAAAGTGTTTCCAAAGTGCTCTGGGCTCATATAGCATTAGAGGATACTTATAGTAAAAATAATTGTTGAAACAATGGTAATGTTTATTCATCCCGCCGAGTACAGTTGTCACTTCTCATGTGAAATACATGTATTTAGAGTGTAGAACAATAATCATCCGTGAATAAATTTGGCTGCTAGTCACTTATCACATTTGAGAGTGAACTTATGTCAACATTGAATGATGCTGAACTCTGCACCATGAGTGGTACTGAGATAAATGACAAAAGGCTTTGAACTGAAAAATGGAGGGCCTTAGAAGGGACCAGCTAAGAAGGGAGTGCCAATTTTTCACAACCTTTTTTTTTATTTTTTATGATAGCCTCTTCCTATATTTCATGCTCCATCGTGCATTTGTGTTCTCCCTCCTCTCCAGGCCTGTACGCCGGCATCAAGTTCTTCATCATAGACTTCCTGTTCAAGAGCTGTCCCAAGCTGCGGGACAAGTACGACACACCCTTCATCGTGTGGAACAGCCTTCCCACGGACCCTCAGCTCAAAGAGAGGACCAACGCCACGATGTCGCGGCGGGTAAGGGGGCAGAAACGCGTCCACATCTGTATCAGCTCCTTCGTTGCCTCCTCTCGCGGCTTCTCGTTTTCGGAAACTTAACTCTTAAGTTACTTGTACAGAAACGCAGATCATCCATCCAACACAGCTTGGTCTGAATCCTGTCTAAGACAAAATATGATCAGAATGTGTGTATTCAGGTTATTGCCGTATAAGTAGCCAACGAGCTAATGTAGCAAGGAAGCTAATCGCAACATGTTAAAGTTGCCAAAGAATAAGTTGATTCCCAACGAAGAAAGTCAGGTGTTCTGCAAATAACATGTAAATTCTGTAAAGACTTCATGTTGAAAGATAGTTAGAGATCGTCCTTCAACTGTAGGCACCTACCCCCCCCCCCCACACACACACACACACACACACACACCGCTGACCCCCTGTGGTGGGCAAAGAGAACAAAAGACATCAATAAAGTATCGAAACACCATCACTCCTGTCAATAACACATTTCAACTCAGCCCCTGGTGTGCATGCGTCTCTCTCATATGTAGGATGGAGTGTGTGAGCATGTGTTGGCGCCTTCTGCTGTGGCATCAGTCACAGGTGTGCTCTGTCATTTCTCTCTCAGCTCTCTGGCACTGAGAAGGTAGGGACTCTGGTGTGTCTCCCTTTGGCTCCTCTGCTGCGCACGGGTGTGACGCAAGCCCACCTAAAAGAGTGTCTGTGTTTGTGTGTGTGTGTGTGGCCAAGATGTGTGACACACGCAGTGTTTGTGGACGGAATGGATCAAAAAGTCACGATAACTCAGTCTGTTATGACATTTTTCTTTTTTTAATCGTTCTATAATTTTTTAACATGACATTGAATCATGTCATCCATTTGCAAGTTATTAAATAACATTTTTGATCCATTGACATAGATGCTCTGTGAGGAGTAGCAGTGTGTTTACTGAATAGTTTAAATGCACATAGAGTAGCCCCTTCCATATTAGCTCAGTGAACCCTTCCCTTTCTCCATTACACGTGGTGATTCATCCTGCAATGCATTGTTGTTAGTTTTTTAGTTGTCAGTTGATCAACACTCACTGTAACTGAAACACAGGTATAGAGGGGGACTGGACGGTTAAAAGGATCCCTCTGAACTAAACACGTACATGTTTAGTCTGATTATATTGCTGTGTGCGCTGAGTGAATGGTGGCCTCACTCTCTGCTTTGCACGCCACACCTGAGCCTGTGCACATGCATAGAAGCACATAATGCAACACTGAAAGTTGAGCTGTGAACATAGCTCCCGTAGCTCTGGGAACATGTATTGTGTGGAGAGAGTGGATTTTAAATATTTACCCCTGTCCTTTCTCCTTTCCCTCACCTCATCATCACTTTCATTCATCCCCCTCCCATCCGTCTTCCTCCCCTCCCACGTGCCCCCTTTTCGTCTCCTTCATGACATTTTTTCTCTTTTTGCTTCCGTCGTCCCACCATCCCGTCTGTTTTCTCCTCCTCCATCACCTCCATCTCTCTCCAGGTTCAGCCGGTGGTTTCTAGGAGCAGCCTCGCCACCATCCCCTGCGGGGTGAGCAGGGAGGAGGAGACGGGGCGCTCCCACAGCACCAAGAAGGGAGCGTTCCATGAGATCTTCAACCTGCTGGAGTCAGAGCGCCCTCTGGCGGGTGAGGGGACTTACTGCAGCATAAGATAAACCCCATCATGTGCCTGTATTCATTTGAGCGTAACAAATCTCCACAATTCTGAAGAATAAGCGAAACATCTTTACTATATTCTTCTCTCATGATGATTGCAAACAGCCGTCTGACTGGTCTCTGCCCTGTGTGTTTTCAGTGTGTGAGAACGGCTGGAGGTGTTGCCTAATAAACAGAGACAGGAAGATGCCCACAGACTACATCAGGAACGGAGTGCTCTACGTCACGGAGAAGTAAGTGCACACTTCTCTCAGAGAGTCATATTTCATCATTAAATGTCTGACTGCATGAGGCGGAGATTGAAGAAAATGACAATTGTTCCATGGCCGTCAGTGGTACCTTTTTTAATTCTGAATATTAAATGGTAATTTGCAATTTTCTGTAGCCTCGATGCTGAAAGTGTACTGAAGTAGTTTATCATGTTTAAGACTGAGAACATGACCACAAATACTGAAATACAGACCTACTAGCCAAATATCATGTTTTTCAGAAGTCTATTTGAACTTTTGTATATAATAAAGTTGGGAAAAGTAGCTTAAACCCTGGAAAATGGTTACTCCTTAAGATGAAGCAGAGAGGAGGAGGAGGTAACAGCTTAGTCCAGTGTGTTTGTGGTACAGAGTAGCGTAGAGGGTTCGTAACAGAGTCACAACAAATCTCCCTCTCTGTGTCAGTCAGTCCACGAAGGATCGAGTAGGACAGCCCTCCTCCTGAGAATACCTCTGAACTTTAAACGTCTCCACCTCTTCGGATATGGAACCGACAGGAAGTCCATTCAGTTTGTCGTCCGTGTGTCTTTTCCTTTAAAGCGGGCTTCTTTCTCGCCCTCTCTCTTTCAGTTACCTCTGCTTTGAGAGCTCCAGCTCCAGATCCAGCTCGTCCAAGAAGAATAAAGTTATCAAGCTGGTGGACATCACTGATATACAAAAGGTAGATATAAAGACTGTACATGATGTAGGAATTGGGATTTTATTTCCCCTTGTATAATTATGTGCTATTAAAAATCGTAATAATAACCCTCTTTGTTTTTCCTCCCAAGTACAAAGTGCTGTCAGTCCTACCAGGAAGTGGGATGGGCATCTCTATAGCTACTCCTTCCACTCAGAAGGTACAGTATGGAGAGACTTTTGTTCCTATTTACATTCATATGGTGCTTTTGGGATTTTCCCAAACCTGCATGTTCCCTTCAAGACGTCTTTGTCAGCACATTACCTCATTCTGCCCAGTGACCAAGCCGAGTATCGATAGCAAAACACATATTTGAATGGAGCGAGACTTGAGCGTTGTCTTTTGTTCCTCGGTGAACAACCTGACAAAAAATTCAACCAAACTGCCGAAACCACGCGAGCCGCTCAAAATAACACATCTTAAAATCCTTGCCTGAGGGCAGACTGACTATCTACTGCCACTCGAGGAACAGGTGGTATTATGAGACAGTATGCTGGCTGGCAGTAGGCAGCACAATGCATACCAAGTGTATTTGGCGTTTAGATGGATCCCTTCTTTGTGTCATAATTCATTTATTACTCATTCATCTAGACGATATTCTTCACTGTCGAAGCCCTTTTGCTTTGTGATTTAGACTTTTGCTGTATTGCATAACGTCTTGCAACGTAGGTATTAATTACCAAGCGCTTCTGTTCCCTCCAGCCTTTGGTGTTTGGAGCCATGATCCACAGAGACGAGGCTTTCGAGGCCATCTTCACCCAGTACATGAAGATCATGACCACCACCAAACCACCGGCCAGCGCCGAGCTCTAGACGGCCTGTATCCCGGTGACTGACCTCTATACTGGGGCTAAAGTCTGGGGCAGAGAGCCTCCTGAGATTCAACTGGACTGGAAGATACTTAGAAGAAAAAAAACCCTGAGCCTCATCCTCCTCTTGTGATGGGCGTCAGCTTCCTCGTCGGAGGGGACATCTGGGTGTGTCGGCTGCATGTAGCTGGGGTTTAGTGACATTCCACGCTGTTTTTATGGGTGTTGGATAATTATCTGAATTATCAAATCAGCAGAAGGCTGGCGAGGGGGGGCTGGTTCTCCTCTCCCACCTGACTGGCTAGCTGGTTTCCTGACTTGTGCGCGCAGAAGTGATGGTCTTAAAAGTGCGTCAAGTGGCTCTACTTTTCTCTGCGTCGGCGGAGGGACTTCTCCTGTGGCCGGATGATGTCGAGAAGTGCTCACCTTGGCTGTCAAATGAATATCATAAAACAAGTAGGAGGTAAACAGGAGGTTCTTTTAACTGCCAGACAAACTAGTATGTGAAGTTATAAATCACCGCAAAAACATTTCCACATTTAACTGGCTGATCGGTGCCTCGTGGCGTAGCCCGACAACGTTTTATGAGTGTACATGTGTGAGTGGTTAGTTTTTTTTTTTTTAAATAAATATGTATTCGCTGTGAAAATGTCAGCTCACCATTTGACTGACACAGAGCCTTTCTGTTAGTTTACATTGCTGCTGTCAGATTTATTTCTTGCTAGACGCATTTCAGCAGCAACGGTATGTTTTTAGTCTTCTTCGTCGACCCAACAGAAAATGTACGCTGAGTTGAGCTTCGGTGTTTGTAAGTGAGCGTATGTGAAAAGTCTAGTGATTTTTTTTTTTTTCTTTTTCAAAAATGCCTCTTTTTAACAAACAGCCTTTGGGACGAGTAACTGGCGGTCCCGGAGCTGCTGATTGCGTCCAAGACGAGAGCACAACCGCTGTTAAGACGGTTCAAACACTGACTGCCATTTAGAGAGAGAGAGAGAGAGAGAGAGAGAGAGAGAGAGAGAGAGAGATCCATCAATGGTATTCTCCCTGCACTTTAGTAGAGCGGTAACTGGAATTCCTGACATCTAAGTTGCGGTGAATACTTTTTTAAAATATTCACTACTTGAGCTGGAATCCGTGGTCAGTGTTGGGCAAATAGTCTCAAAGCTCCCACTTATGCCCCCGTGTTACTTCTCTCTGGTCTCAGAGCCCCTCGTATTAATAACACGTTCATGTCTTTCTTCAACCTGACCGTGAAAGAAGAAGCTACAAAGACCCCGACCACAGAAATACCTGTCAAACATTCCTCTTTCTGATTGGCTGATCTGACTCATGAGCAGTAATATAAATTCTAGAGTTATTTGTTTGAACTGGAAAACCAGAACGATGAGCTCTGAAGGCATGCCGAAGTACTTCCTGTTTGCTTGTTTTTTTTTCACTTCTCTGTAATGCCAGTGAGTAGAGGTTTGTCATCCGGGTGCTCTTCCGCTTGTTATGTGAGCGTTTGTAAACAGTACTATATGAACTATAATGGATACCCATCTAGACTGAACAGAATATTTCAATGTCACTTTATTTTAAAGACGCTGTTCACGAGATTAAAGCCGGTCTTTGCTCTTGCAGAACGGCGTGATATGTAGAAGTATGATGCCAAACGACATCAGACACGTCACCGTGTTGTTTTCGGCGGAGAGGAACGGAGACGGGATGTGGGACTGGAGGTCATGTCTCTTCACATTTTATTACGAGAGAGCGGTAGCTGTTCCACCCTCCCAACTCCTATGTACCGAACACCCAGCAGCACAAGCTTTAGTTTCTAATGTGTAAATCTTACGAAAACACTGTTGAAAGGGAGACCTTGACATTCATATTTACTTTAATTCCGGGTTATTTTTACTCACTGGACGCTTCTTTAGATTTACCCATCCTAGAATCACACTGGTGTCATTGTTCCTCTAAAAATCTAGATTATTTTCTGCTCTCCAGGCTTCAAATGTCAAGGTTTCCCTTCAAATCTAAACAAGTCCTCTTCCCATCATGACCAGTTAGAATCAACTGAGCTGGAGATGAAGTTGCCAGAGAGGCGACGGACCAGTTCAAAGAACCACGGTTATTGTTTTTAGTTCAAACTAATATAAAGATGGAGATTTTTATTTTTTTTTCCTTTTGACGTCCATTTGTATGATTTGGCTTGTCATTAATCGGCTGCCTTCCCAGACATGGATTTTCTATTTTTGTTTATGAATAAATTGGATCCATGATCGGGGGAAACCTGTGGGATATTGGAGCAGGTGACATCAGTAACTAACGCTGTCTCACTGTGTGATTTGACGGCTCCTTGTCGTCCTTAAAGCTTTTACCTGAAGCCTTTTCTAGTCTGTTACGTCTGAAAACCAGTTCTCTGGGGGTCTCGGAGACCCCCAACAAGGCTGCACTCGGATGGAGCACAGAATGTATCACGCTCTAAATGTCTCAAATATATATTTTCTTTTTGCCAAAATCTTTCATTTTTCTGTCTGCCATATTCTGCCTACGCTCATGTTTACAGAAGGTTGTAAAACTTGTTTTGTTGTTTCTCTTAACCCAGTTTGAATTCCGTTTGACTCCGGAGTTATGAAGACTGGACTGCTGTTCTTTGAATTACTGTCTCCGCTCTCATTGGCTCTGCCCCACTCACATGACTATTTCTGCTCACCTGTGACCAATAGGAAACTCCAATCACGGCGGCAACAACAAGAGCAGTATTTTAAACAGCATACAGCATGTACATGGTCATATCCAACGTCTCAGTGCTTTGCAGTGTGGTGTCCTTGCAGTGAAACACGGCTGAGAGCAGAGATGGTCATGGTGGACTGAAATGACAACATCTGTGTTTTTGACATTGTGAGAGAACGGCAGGAAAAGAGAAAAAGTGTGTTTCAAAGTTTATTTTTATTTTTTTAAATGAAAATAAAAAATTTTGCACATTGGAGAAAAGCGTCCAGGAAATGTCAAAGGAATAGTGCGACATTTTGGGAAACTGGATGAGAAGTTTGATGCCACTCTCATGTGTGTATGAAGCTAAAGCCAGCAGCCTGTTAGCTTAGCTTAGCCTCTGGACAGAGCCGAGCGAGTCTTCATGCTGCTCGCTGTAGCTAGACATTTACCATAGAGTTGGAAATTAAATAATTTCGAGTCTACTTTTGTAGTTCAATTAAAGAATTTGTAGTCGATATGTAGTTCGTCCACTTTTTTAATATAAGCTAATTAATCGTTTAAATGCACACATCAACACATCAATGGTGTCACTGCAGCACTTGCTGTGAGAAGTTGAAACCCTCCTGATTATAAATTTGAACGATTTACTTTGAGTGCACAGAAAATATTCATACATCATAATATTCCCAACTTTTAGGCTGTAATCACAAGAAACGCACACATTGTATGTTAAACAATGGTGTATAAAGGCCACTGAAAACACACAATCAATAAAGAGCAATATTAGATTGTTCTTTAAAAGATTACCGTCCTCATCCGGACATGTGGACTGAACCACACAATGCTGATTTTTACCTATTGTCATGGGATTGTTTTTCGTGGCTTGAACTGGCAGCAGCAAGCTACTGATTCAGTCCGTTACAAGTGTAATTCAGTATAATCGGTTAAATTACAAGAGTCTGTCTCTGTGAACTTCACACTACGAGGAAGCTAACAAACGCATTTCCCAAGAATGTCTCCATATTCCTTTAATGTTATATGAGCTGCACATAATGACTGCCATACTGTGCATCCCGCTTCTGGCAAACAGCACGCAACACTTTGAGTGTCGACCTGTTGTCAAAAACAATGGTGTTGTCCTCAAGTCTCCCCCACGTCCAAGCTGGTGTCCTCGCTGTTGTATTAAATACGTAGTTCCTCTAACTGTGTTACTGTTAATGAAGGGTTTTCCAAAAAGCATTTAAGCGCACAGCGATCTGTACCAGAGACGAAGTGAACTGTCTCCAGGCTGCAAACAGCCCGACGTCATGACTGAAGAGAGTTTAAAGGGTTAAACTAAATGCATGTTAAGAATCTGAAGCAGTCGGCATCATTACACTTGGGACGGTCAGTGAATTGCGAATATAAGTGTTACTGGGGGAACACTGCTGTCATTACGACTAATTAAGGTGTCATCTGTGACAATGGACCTCATTTATTTCTCCCATTATTTTTGTCAAAGAGGAATTTGTATACAAATGATTGAAGTGTACAGTGAAGAAAACAAAAACCACAGAGTTTTTAAAAGACATGTCTATTGTAAAGGATAATGTGATGTACATTTTTTTTAATTTAAGTAAATGAATTTAAGGTATTTTTGCTCTTGTCTTTTGTTCGGTGGGACAAACATGATCTAAAAGGGGATTTTTTTTTTGTGGCTCCAAACTGCAGTGCGTGTAGACGGCCACACGAGGTCACTATGAGACCTTGTGTACAGATCAGTATGCTGGGAGAAT
>NW_022280063.1:2395195-2438216 GCF_004355925.1 Anarrhichthys ocellatus | reverse complement strand
GTGTGTGTGTGTGTGTGTGTGTGTGTGTGTGTGTGTGTGTGTGTGTGAGAGAGAGAGAGAGTGAAGCGGCCCGTTACGAGCTGCGGTGGGTTGAGGTGACCTCTCTGTCTCTGTGTGTGGTGTGTGTGTGTGTGCTGGAGTGGAGAGGACAGGCACTTGGACGCCCAGCCCATCAGTCATTAGTTAAATGTTGAAATGTTGCTTCCCCCTAAAGGACAGGCGGCCATTCTGGCCATAGCTCTCTCCTCTAGCAGCTGTCAGCGCCCAGCACAGTCTCTCTGTTAGCATGATACATCTGCTTGTCTTACCCAAGCACTCATCATGTGCAGAAATAAAACCACTATCATACAGTGCATGTGTGTAATAAAGATTACTGAAGACAACAGTAAAAAAAAACTATAATATAAAATGATTTATTATGGTCAACATGCTTGGCCTTCTCTTCCAAATGTATTCTTTTTAATCTTTCCCTCTCACACACTACATACTAGTTATTTTTGATCTGGTTCAGGACACAGATCAACGTTTAGTGAGCGCACAGTTCAATAAACGCTCCTGTAATTGGATTCTCACACAAAACAGCTCCAAGGAGCAACAGCAACAGATTCTTTGTCTTCGTGGATGATATGTCATTTATGCAGATCCGGTGTCAGCTTTACCCTCCCAGTGAACCTTTTCCGCTCGTTCCGCGATGAAGACTACAAAGCTGCGTCGGAAGGTGTACGCCCGCGCTGAGAGGAAGCAGCTATTTCTGTCTGCAGGGCCACATTGTCTGCTAATTCACAAAACACACCGCTCACTGTTTTTACTGCAGCCAAATGAGGCTTTTCGTGCTGGGTAGAGCCTTCCAGAGAGCATGAGAGACAAACACACCAGCCATAGAAAAACTATAAAAGCCTCTGGCTGGTGATAATGGTTGATGGAAGTATTTCCCATAACTATGTGTGATTAGAAGTTAGTCAGCCTCTTCTCAGGCACAGGGCCGTAGCCGGAAATTAAAAAATACAGAGGTCATGAGTTACGGTACCCCCCCCCCCACACACACAATTAACCGACCCCCCTCAGTTACTGCTGCTCCACACAAGTGGAATTCTTACTCATTTTCGAAACAATTGATTTCCTTCACAAGTAAATAAACACGGGCTTCTCATTTCTAGACTTTACAGGTTAAAAGCAGATTTAGATGAGTTTTAAACGCAGTTTTGAAAGTGGCGAGTGACTGAGAATGTCTGAGGTGCTGGGGGCAGGGAGTTCCAGAGGGAGGGGGCAGCAATGGAGAAGGCCCTGTCCCCTCAGGTACGATGCTTGGACAGAGTAGGGGGGAGTAAGGAGGTTGGCGTCGGCGGATCTGAGGTTGCGGTTGGGAGCGTGTCGATGCAGGTGGTCCGAATGGTATGAAGGGGCGAGTTTATGAAGGGCTTTGTATGTGATGAGGAGAATCTTGAACTGGATTCTTTGCTGTATGGGGAGCCAGTGGAGGTTTTGAAGGACTGGGGTGATGTGGTCTCTGGTGCGGGAGAGCAGACGGGCAGCTGAGTTTTGGATGTATTGTAGTTTGTTGATGATTTTGATGGATGAACCGTACAGGATGCTGTTGCAGTAGTCCAGTCGAGACGTGATGAAGGCGAGGATGAGTGTCTCAGCGGCTGTGGAGGAGAGGGAGGGTCGTAGACGGGCGATGTTTTTGAGATGAAAGAAGACGTTTTTTTGTGATGTGATCGGGAGAGGGTTTGATCAAAAATGATACCAAGGTTACGGACATGTGTGGAAGCAGGAACAGTGGTGCCATCGATGCAGAGGGAGAAGTTGTGGTGGGATTTGTTCAGTGATTTGGGGCCGATGATGAGGATTACAGATTTGTCGCTGTTGAGTTTGAGGAAGTTGGCTTGCATCCAGGTTTTTATATCTGTGAGGCAGTTGGTGATGGTGGAGTGGGTGATGGATTTGGTGGAGATGTAGAGCTGGGTGTCGTCAGCATAGCAGTGGAAATGGAGACCATGGTGGCATATGATGTCGCCAAGGGGGAGCAAGGAGAGGAGGGGGCAGAGTACTGAACCTTGGGGGACACCTTGAGAGACTGGGGCTGTGTGAGACTTGAATTTGTTGATACTAATAAACTGTTCACGGTAGGAGAGGTATGATCAGAGGAGAGGAGGAGATCGTTGGTGAATTTACAGATACAGGGTTGGACATGGCGGGGCTGGAAGTGGCCAGTTGGTTATAGATGGTATACATTTTAGCTTTGTAGAATGACAGGAAGGAGTTGATTTTCTCTGCTTTGGAGGAGTGGGAGGGATTGTCCATAGGTTTATTGTGGAGAAGAGGACCTTGTGGTTGATGGAACCGGAGTGGATGATGCCAGAGTAGGTGGAGCGAGCAGTATTGAGATCCAGTTTGTATTGCTGTATGTATTCCTTGTAAGCCAGGGTGTGTACTGTGAGGCCGGTGTCGTTGGAGACTCGCTGTAGTCTGCGTTTCCGGGATTTTCCGGTCAGAGCCGGAGAGGTGGTGGATGGTGATTCCAGTGGAGCAGACCAGGTCCAGGATGTGACCGCGGTTGTGGATGGGGAAGTCGATGTGTTGAGTGAAGTTGAAGCATCTAAGCATGTCTATAAGATAACTATAATGTAAATACAAATATACTTAAGCCCTCTCCATGCTGTCAGGAGTATGGATTCTGATGGAGAAAGACTGACTCCTGGTGCAAAAATACTGGAATCTGCCTAAAAAATGTGTAGTAAAACACCCCAAATCCCAAAAGAAATACCCAAATTACCTCAGTATCTTCAGTGGTTAGGTACAGCCCTGTTCATGTGTTTGTTTTACATGTCCTTTCCCTGATAATGTGTTGCACACGCAGGCCAGTGTTTCACAAAATGAAGATAATTCATAAAAAAGATTGGTTCGATCCAATTCGATTGGAGACATTATCTTCTGTGCGGGTATGAAAAAAAAATCAAGACCCTTCATTAAATGTATATTTGTTCTTTCCCCTAGACTTGGAAAAACAATTTAAATATCCTCCCCCCAATTTGTGTAAATAACCGGTAAAAATCGTTTCACCGTTATTAACTAAAAGAAGCAACGTATGAAGAAGTAATTACTCTGCAGGGGAAAATTGAAATAAAGTATGTCAAGGCTGAGAAAAAAAATACATGAGCCTCCCCCTTTTCTGACCCCCTCCCTTATAATGTTCATACAGTCCCTATTAATAGAAACACTAACATTAGCCTGTGAAGATTAACCACAAGTGCAGGGTATGTGTGATAAAACATCCTAAGAATGTGAAATAAATATCTTATACGTGACAGTGGGACATACGATATTAAAATATGCAATATCATTTAGGAGGGACCATAATAAATGAGAGCCACTTGAGCTGCTTAATGTCCATAAACCATATCTCTGTGATATATTGAACACAAGTAGTTATGCTAATGAGGTCATTAATTAAGCTAATTCTCATTCATTAGCAAATAATTCTATGTCAGCATACTCTTCTCCACATAATGGCCAGTATTAATGAAAGCTCGGCGTCTTAACTCATTAAGGAGTTATAGCGGTTTTTGAGAAAATCGTTTTTCTCCTCATTAATATCTAAATTTATCCAGCGAGGTGCTTCAAAGTCTAATCAGATCATTGACTCTGTGGAGCACGTAATGACGGGATGATCCTTCATAGCATTGTTCCAGTCGAGCTTGTACTGTACAAACATAGACGCATCATGACGAGGCAGCTTTGTGTCTGATGTGAACATTCTTTCACTTTCACCAGAAAATCATCCCTTGGGATTTAGATCTTTGCGACCTCCCAGCAGTCATTTTAGGTTATATACCAGCCTCATGTCCATTTTAATAAAGTGATGTCCTATCCCTCCAGCAGTCCTGTCTCCGTTCTCATTGCCTGCAGCGCTGGGATGCTAAAAGTCACTCAGGGGTCGACAGACTTATTCGCATTCATGCGCCGCTCCGTTTTGTTGGGAACGGGGAGTTTTGACGTACAGTGGGTGCCAGCTTGGTTCACGGAAAGATTTGACACGCCGGTGCCAATTAGGTCCAAAACCTTCCCTCAGGACTCTCACACACACACACAGACACACACTTGCGCATAAACATTCACAACCTTCCCCGAGGCCTCCAGCTGTTTGCTGTATAATGAAGACGGTGAAAGTGGAGAAGGGAAAGTCTCTGTGCTGTGCGGCTACGCGGAGCCCCACGGAAGTATTTGATCCAACGGTGGTACAACTGCGTTTTATACGTTTTTTTTAGGATCACATATAAGTCAAGCTCATGCTGAGCTGTAACACGATCAACCCTTAAATATTTGAAAAAAAGTTTGCGATGGTTTGTTTGCACTTTTTGAGTTTCTGAATTTGCTAATGAGGCACTTTCTGTTTGCTCTGCTCGGCTGTTGTGTTAAACTGTTTGGCTTTTGTCTGGAACATCTTGTCTCACACTCTACAGGCTGCGGTATACTGACGCTTTATGTAACTATACTACATCTATCTTTGTGCCTTTAACCACGTTGTTATTGCATATTCGAAGATTTTCCTTACTTGATCTGGTTACATTTTTAGTGTTCATTTTTCAAAGAAGAAATAACTAAAAGAATTGAATGAAACTTCCTCACCTGCCAAATACAAAGACAATGTGTGCCAGGCTTATTTGTTTTTGGGTCCATATTAGGATTTTTCTCTGGCAGAGCCGGCTGACTTCCTGCATTATTTTCCGAAACAGCTTTTCTGGTACTAAATTCTGAGAAATCATTGTTGATCTAACCCTCACATAAATGTCATACTTCAGTAACTGCACTTCCGTTGTTATTTAAACCCAAACGACAATCTTATCCTAAACCTAACCAAGTAGTTTTGTTGCCTAAACCTAACTAATTTGTTTCCTGTGAAGATTTATTTTGAAAAGACTGAATGCATGGAGCAAGCGGAAATTGACTCGTTGTTGGCTTTCGTTGGTCAATGAAAAATAAAGTAAAAAGTAAAGTGTATATTTGTGACTTGTTTTTAAAAATCTTCAAAAGGGCCGAATGGGTGCTACACACAGGGCAGTTGGAGAGTATTTAAAGCACTCACACGTTGTTTTGTGCATAACACCATTCTTATTGTTTAAATCTTTTTGAGTCTTCTTGGAACATATTTCAATCATCAAGCATTTGCGTCACTGCTGCAGCGGATTTCAAACCACTGACCTCAACAAACCGCCGCTCTCCGGAGCATCCTCTCCCGTTTTAGCTCCCTCTGCTGTTTAAACGAGCTCGACCCGACTCAACCTGCTGCACCCCACTGAGGAGGCCGCTCATGAATATTTTAGCAGAAGTTTGCTCATTGCACAATGAACTGTTTCCCCCCATCGCTCGAAGCCATATACATGCAGGCGCTCATGCGTAGAGCCAGTGAGTACACACACACACACACACACACACACACACACACACATGCAAACATGTATATATATCCTCTTACTGTACCTGTACCACTGCACCGTACAAGCACAGATACACATAAAATCCTCATCACCCACTCACTTATGCACACATCTGCCACATGCACACACAGACACTCACACACACACTGTGATTTGATGACTTTTGATGCTAATGAGCTGTTGTGGTGTTTACCCGACACGCATGGTGGGTGTCGCATGGGGCAGCCGGCGCCTGCTTTTAATGATGTTTATTTGGCACACGTCTGAGGAGCTAACGTGTGTGTGTGTCAGTGTGTGTGTGTGTGTGACTGACTGGCAGATGTTTAAGATGAGGCAGGGAACGCATCAAGAGATAACTCCCGCAGATAACTGAACGGTGTCATGACCCAGCGTTCGACGAATGAAGGAACACGACCGGCGTCTTGTGTCTCTGCTGTTTGAGTTTTTAAATGGCATGTTCTAATTGTTATTCTCTTGTCTCGCTGACTGTCGGAGCATGCTTGCCTCTGTTGAACGGAGACAGAATTGTTAGGCCGTCAAAGGGCGGGCTAACTTTTTAAGAAAAGAAAAAACAAACCTGAAGATAATTAGAGGCCTGGAACTCCAGACGTGACTAAATCTGCTCGATGAATAAGATGGGAGTTGGGTTGGAAGAGAAGAGGTCGGCAGGTTGTTTGGAGAATGGTCTGTCCTGATGGTTAATAACTTCCGTGTCCTTGGCAAAGACGAGGGCCAGTGCTTTATTTTGAGGAGAAAAGATTTTCAGTTGACGCCGGCTGTCAGCGAAGCGAACACAAAGCACCTTAAATATCTGCCAATAAACAGTGAACGTTTGTCTTTGATTGATAATGTGACAAAATGCTTCATTAACCACCATATTGGCACGTGTACGGTAAATCAGCATACCAGGCGTCACTCCTCGTTTCATCTATTTGCTTAATAATCGGATAACTTCACAGTCCAACGTGTTTCACGCTCCCGGTCTCTAAAGGAACAGCAGAGGCTTTGGAGAGAACAGCATCTGTCTGCACGTTACATCTGAGGTCACGCTTATCTGACGGGGGAATCTCTGTGTGCGGTGTGTTCGTGTGTGTGTGTGTGTGTGTGTGTGTGTATGTAATAAAGTGTGGCACCGATTGACCAGAAAAACATGAGGGGGAAGGCTGACGAGAGCTGCTGGTCGTTGGCACCTTCATTTCGCCTGTCCTCCAGAAGGACGACACAGGGTGGCGGAATGTGCGCTCGTGTTTGTGTGCGACACAATTAAAGATGGCTGGTGGCGACACGTGTCACTGGGTTTTCTTTCCCTCGATGCAACAGAGGATGACCAGTTCCACCTGGTGATGGCGATGAAAAAAACACAGTAGACTATGAAAAGCTGCGCTAGTTAGTATTTTAGTTTTAACGATGTGGAAATGGGTCACTGGCCCACAGAGAATTACCACCCAACTCCGTAGTCGTCCTCAGGGGCATTTTAGCATCTTTCAGCTCATTGTTTTGGTATTTCTTTCACCAGTGAGTGTGTACATGTGCTCTTAATTATTAGTGTAAGTAGTGTAAGTAGGGGATGAGTTGCGCCTGTAAACACCGTATTCTGGTTTAAACAAACCTGAGCATACTAGCTAGAGCCCTCCAATAGAAACTGGGGCACTGTAGCATGTTAACACCTTATCCAGGTGTTTGTAGTGTTATCTGCTTAAAGGGACAGTTCACCCTAAAACCAAAAATACATTATTTTCCCTCTTAACTGCAGTGCTATTTTTTAATCTAGATTGTTTTAGTTGCTTAGTTGGCCATAGAGATGTCTGCCTTCTCTCCAATATCACGGGACAATAGCACTCGGCGGCAGGAACTATACTTTCTTTCTACCGAACTAATCCCGCCAACCGTATCACCGTGCAGAAAAGCGTGCATCTACTCGTGGACGAGAGGCTCGTGACAGCACGAGATGTAAACATCGATGGTGTCCTCCTCGGGCTGATCTGTAACGTTGATGATATTGGTGAACAGTTTCGATTAAAGATGCAAGCTTTCTTCTGCGCTGTGATACGGTTGGCGGGTGTAGTTCGGTAGAAAGTACAAACTGCTCGCAACAAAGTCCATGGAGTATCTTTAGTAACCGGGTCATGATTTCTAGAAAGAGACATTGCTGTTGACCTTTTTTTCATCGCTTTGGGCACCACAAGCCGAGTGCCATATAGTCCCATTATATTGGACAGCTCTACGGCCGATATCTCCAAAACTAGGCAGCTCACGCCAATCAACCTGGATTGATAAATAGCACAACAGGTAAGAGGACAAATATGTATTTTTTGTTTTGTGGTGAACTGTTGTTTTAAGTTGTTAAAGAGGTCTTCAGTCTAAAAGGCTATGTATAGTGGCACTGATGGTGGACAAATATTCTACTTTCTATGTTTTTGATTATATTGAGCTTCAGATTATAAAGTATTTTTGTTTTTGCTATTTTCAGTCAGCCAATGCATCATTTTATTCCTTTTTAATGCGTTTAGTTTTCAGCTGACGGATCTTATCGTCTCCCTTTCTCTCACAGGTGAATCAGTTTTCCTGCTGATTGCTCGTTAGACTCACTGCTGGTCTTTGACGAAGCCTTCACACTGAAATGCAGAATTGTCAGTCATTTGTCAATTTCTTGTAAACAAATGGATCAAACAAATGAAGCTGTAGGATGACCTTTTCACTACCACAAGAATCCTTTCATTTCTAAATGTCTCTCAGGGAAAACAAACCCACGGGAAATCACCTGTTTCCTCTCAAGAGCTAATTCAGCATCTCTGTTTCTATTGGCCGGTTTGAACTACCGAAGCCAGGTGATGGTTATAAAGGAACACCTGTGTGAGGAGTCTGTTTCTGCTTTCTCTCACAACACAGTGGAGCTATTTTTGCTCTTTGGGAAACTGCCATTTGGTTTTTACAAAGTTTCTTGTGAAGCTTTCAAGTCTTTCTTCATTTTTTCTTCTTTTGATATGAAAAAACTAAATAACTTGTTGGTTTTGATGTCTTTTATCAAAAGCTGACTGACAAATTAGTTTATTCTTTGTAATAAATGTTTCACATTCACATTACACCAGACATTCCTTTTTGTTAGAAGGCGTGCAGTTTACACACCCAAATCACAAAGCCACAACAAAGAAGAACATCTCACTCCCACTAATTGAGTCCTTTGACTATTTGCTTTAATTCACTTCAAATATTGGTTTTGGCCACAGGCAGGAAAACCACTCTGCGCACAGCAGGTGATGAAACAGAATTGGAGGGGAAAACAAATTACTGCAGATGACACAAATCTCAACACATAATAAATCCCTTTCAATCAGGTGATAATGAGCCAAAACCGTGACAACAAACATTAATAAATGCATAAAATACAATGTTTTAATTCATATGAGAAAAGAGAACGAAAATGAATTAAGATTTTGATTTCAAAATTGAGCAGGAAAAGGATTTTCACTCATCAAAATAACTCTTAGTTGGACCGCTACATTGTGGCTCACAACCAAGAAGTTATGTCCGTAGTGTTCCACTGCGATGTAAATTTGTCTCGCTTAAAGAGAAACATACAGTACCCTCTCTAAGTATGAGGCGAGGGCACCGGTTTCCTCCAATTGAGGAGGACAAGCTGTCGAGAGGTTTTTTGAAACTAGCCAGTTCTTGTTAAAGATGATGAACATGGTGCCAAATTGAAGTTGTTTGCCACTGCGTTTTGCGGTCTCTTGGGGTGAACGGCACACAGTGCATCTTTGGTCTCCATCTAGGCGTGTCTGTCTTAGTTTTGTCTCTCTTCTCTCCCAGTAATCAAACCAGGAGCTCCTCACACCCTGCCTCCCTCCATCCTCCACCCTCCTCTCTCATTCTCCCCTCTTCCGTCCTGACACTCAAAGTTATTTCCCAAGCTTTTCGCTGTCTCCATTTTAATTACACAAAGTCCTTTTTTTGAGTTGGAGGGCTGTGCTGCGCCACGGAGCTGGCGGGGTAATCATAATGTGGTTATTCATTCGTGTCACATCCAAAAAAAAGGAAAGGAAGGGAGGAAGGTGGAAGTAATTGAGTCCATGGCAGATCCGCGGCTCCTTTGCTGAGGCCAGAGGGTAATGAGCAGAAGTGTTGCGGTGCGTTTGTGTGCACTGTGTTTCTGAAGTTCTCTAAATATTTGTCAAATTCCTTTTTTTAATAGCTTGAATAAGACGAGATCCAACAGAGCGTAATGGTGCTGCAGTTTGAAACCTGTTTTGAGTTGTCTTTACAGTCATTTGCTAATTAAATCAGATACTATTAACAGAAACAGGCCTAACTCATATTTCATCAACATCAATAAGAACCCCGTCCACTGGCAATAGCCTTTTCTATCGGTCTTCTGGGTGAAAGTCTTGCATGTGACCCACCCACCCGTCCTTGTGTGGACTGTCTCACTTGTTATATGGAGCTTTAATACCGCATCACTTTCAACCACTCTGTATGCTAGAGTGCAAATACGTCCACATTCAAACGTCCCTGTGGTTTGCAGAAAGGAACAATGCCAACGTTTCTTTTCCTGGCAACCAGGCTGATGATTACTGAGAGAAAATAATATGCAGCAACCATAACTCTTATTTAATACAACTGACCAACTTGAGCCCCCGTGGTGTCAAATGCGGATTTGTTGCTCTACTTTCTGAAGTATACTTTCGTCTGCTAGAGAGGATTGCTGCTCGCATGCCGCAACTTTACTGAATTGTATTTAACAAAACCCGTGTTCAGGCCTTTTCCACAAAAGAGAAAATATAGTATTTATCATTTCACTCTCACAACTACAATGCTCTGGGTCGCATAATTGCATGGCACGTCACAAGGTCGTGTCATTTTGATGGCCACGTCCATGCAAGTGCTAATGAACGGTTCTGAGTGTGTTCCCAGGCAGTTTAGATCAGCATCATAAACAACTTTTCTCGTCATGCTTCTCCACCTTTCATAGGAATACTTTCAAGAGACTGGACCATGATGTGTATGAATCTCCTCACTGCTTTCTTCACCATTAGTGAAAGAAATAATAAAAGTTGTATGTGCTTGGCTCCCTTCCGATCCTCACACAGGGCTGCTTCATTCATTCTGTTTCAATCCCAATTTTGTCCGTGTTTACCGCCCTTCGACTGCGAAGCACTTTGTAACTTTCATCCTAAAAGTGCCTGTAATGTCTGAAATTACAGTGATAGTGATTTATTGACGTTAAAACTCCTACGCCCAGCACCTTTTTAAGCGAGGGGTTTTGCTCTTTTGTGTCTCTTCCAAAGCCTTAGTCAGGGGTGGATTGCACACTGTGGTCAGCTATTTTTTTACATCTCTCTGCAGCCCTGTAATACACACTATACTGATGACGGTGATAAATGATCTAATCCAGAGAAGACCAACATTTCACTTCTCCACCGGGCTGCAGATGAGACCATCAACTCCTCATATTTATGTCTGTATCATGATTTAGTGAAGAACAGAGAGATGCTTACCTTTATCATTACGGCTGCGTTCGGTAGTCAGCATTGGTCTGCGCCAATGTAAATATGTATATTAGGAGTATAGAGTGCTTTATCATCTGTTTTTCTTTTGCTTCTCTCTCCAGCTAAGTCCCTCCTCGTCTTCCTCTCATCCATCCTCCTCCTCCTCCTCTCGCGCCCCCCTCAGATGATTGTGCAGAGCTGAAGCAGGACTGTGAATTCTGCCAATCATTTTAATTCCAGTATCATTTTCATTAACTTTGAATAAGATCGTCTCTCTGCAAATTCAAAAAACAGTGCAGGAATAGGGAAAGTTACATTCACATTACCTCATCCCACCACTTGGTGGCAGTCTTAGAACACAGCAGGGCTAGGTCAGCATAAGACGTCCATGTGCGCACACGCCTGCATAGATGTATGTTTGCATGTACACTCATTGCAGTAGACTGAGATCGAGGGGATCTGTCGACAGGCTCATGGATTCATAGAATTATCTGAATAAAAATGGGATAAATGTGCCGTTTCTGACTGTGTAGCATGTTAGCATGCACATACGCAATGGCAGGCCTGCTGCAGCTCCCAGTTAGTTCCCTGTTTAAAAATCTCCAAATCTCTGAAATGCAACACAGTGAGTGTTTAATGTAGTTGGACCTAAATGATAACCTGACATCACCGTAACAACCGGGATCAGGTCTGTTTCAAAATAAATGACTTTGACCTGACTGCATTCAGAACATGAATTGTGTCGTAAGTGTCGATTTAAGTTGAGCGTTGAGTGAAGTTGAAGCAACAGTGCTGAAAGAGGCTTAAGATTCAGTTGAAGTTCAAGCAATTAAAACGAGTTGAAATGTCAGTTGAGATATCTGTGATAAATGAGCTGGAAGGGTCAGTTGAAGGGGAAAATCCTAAAAGACATGAATGCCAACGTCAAGTGTTTGAATTGAACAGTAGATCACTGGAGAGTAAGCACTGAATGCAATTGTGACCGAGAGGAGCTGAGAGCTCAAAACTGAAAGCATCACTTGTAGGTTATGCCCAATTGTGCAAAGTTTTTATGCCTTTGTCGAAAAAGAGTTGATGTTCTAATTGGATTCTGGAAACGCCTTTTGTCGAATAAATTCTGACAAAGCAAACATTTAGCTCAGATGACTGATCAGCTTCGGTTTCTGCTGTGGGCGTCTTCTCAGATAGGACAATAACATGCGGATGCTCGTCTCTGACTCCGGACAGAATGAAACATGGCCTTTAAAATATACTTCCGTCTTCACAAGAAGTTGAGTTTAGGCAACAAAATCACTCAGTCAGGGGTAGGAAAAGATCGTGGTTGACGTTAACTTGACTAATGGCTCACATGAGTTGCGTGACTAATGATTGACTAACAGGTGTCATGACTGACGAGCCAAAGTAAGTCAACGTTGCATTTTTGTTTCACACGGGACATGAACATCTGTCTCCTGTGTGAAAGTCATGTGTTGGTTTTGCCCATTCCGCCCACCGTAAGTGGGCTATTGCACACTATTGCACACTTCATACCACTTCAGTTTCTCTGAGCATCTTATAATGATGCAGGTGGGTTTCTATTGGAGTTAGTTGAAAGCGTGGCCCAATTTAAACAGATTCCCTAAAGACCCCTCTCACATGACCTCTCAAGTAGATCGGCCAAGGCCGACTTGTTTTGTTTCTGGGTCGCATGTTTCTTCTTCTACTGTGTTTCCTGGCAGATTACATCCAACTTCTGTAGAAACTACAAAGGCTAGTTTATTATCTCCGAACCAGTTAATGGAAATGTGCCCAATTTAGAATTTCTTTTTTGCAATATTTAAAATTCTCATCCCAATTGAATGGGAACATGAATACTGGCGTGTCACAAGGTAGACAACTGGGTGATTGGATAGTCACTAGCTCATCTTGGAGGATTGTTTATAGTTTAAACTAGTGATGCAACGTCTCACTGATCCAATTTGAACTCTTTCCTTTCTGTATATCTCTTCCTCTCTATCCATCTGCTCTCTTTGTTTCTCTCGGCATTCTACACAAACACATCATCATCAGCATGTGTCCATCTCTGCCTTGACCATCAGGTCGCCTCTCCAGGCTCTTGGCTTCTTACCAGGATCCAGGTTACCATAGCGACATGACGTGGTTTGAAGGAGCGAGTGAACCAGCAAGCGTTGAAGATGAAGATGAAAGGAGGTAGAAGGCTGTAATCAGATTGTCTCCTTCGGTCACGCCTCGGATCCATCTTCTCCCCTCCGCCGGGCCACGTCCCACACACCCGAACCCAGCGCCACATAAATCACAATCGGCCACGAGTCACCTCTCATTGCTGTGCCCAACCACAGATCCACAGAGGAGGGGGGAGAGAGGTTGGGAGAGAGAGAGGTATAGCCTTCACTCGTGGGCCTGCCCAGACTCTGGATGTTTAGTGGTCCTAGACCTCGCTCCACCCCATTTCCACAGTCACCTTCGAGAAGCTCCATGGCTTCTTTACTGATATAGTTTCTTACAGCGTGGTCAAATGAAGATGGATTGGGGGTTAACGGCGTAATGATTCTGTTCTACAGGCAGCTGGCTGGCACTTTTCTCCACGGAAAACCCTGCTGAGAAGACTGTAGCTGAGGGATGGCTGTTTTTCTCCGTCTCACTGTCTTAACTCTTCCCACTCTTTTCCTTTATTTTCCCAATGTTTTATATTGACTTTATTCACACACACACACACACACACACACACACACTCACACTTCCTTCATTCTCTTTCATCATTCGTTTTTGTCACCGATCTGGGCGTGCGGTAAAAGTTTCGGTGGTTGACGTAGAACGACCAAAGAGCTTCAAAATGAGAGAAAAGGCTCATAATTACAGCGCAGTCACTGGCTGTTAGCTCGATCATTCGGCTGCCCTGCGTGGGACGGCAGCCTCCTGCGATGCGTGTTTGTATGTGTGAGTGTGTTTGTGTGTCGGCTTCCCTCAGAGAGGTCAGCCTGAAGTTGAGAGGGATAGCAGATGTGCTACCCCATACCGCCTTATACACCAGCTGGGTGCTCTGTCAAAATACTATTAGTCACAATCAAGGAAGCGAGAACATGTGCATTTCACAGCAGAGAATGGTGCTGATGATACTCTGAATTCTTCTGTTTAGCCCCGTAACAATGAGAAGTCTTTTTCAAATTCTTCCAAATTCAATATTAACTAAAGGCCATTTTAATGTCTGGAGCAGTATTTGTTGCTGGGCAACGTTATTTCATTATCTATAAAATGATCTATAAAATAAATAAGTGGTGGTTAAAGACTCATAAGAGTAGATGAGTCACACAGTAGAAAAATGGAGGTCAAGAGCGGTTTAGACAGTTTAAAGAACAGTGGGTGGATGTTCTCTGTACATGTTCAGCACGAGCACCACACAATCCGAATAAAGTGGGATTCTTATAAGTAATCAGATCATCTCTACAGATCATCCTTGGCGTTAAGCAGGCAATTAAGTTGGACTCCTGTTTGGCCTTTCTCAAATGTGAAATATTCCCGGGTTGCCTCTGTCCGAGGTGTTTACCTGTTCACTTGCCAGGCAGATGCGTCCGGCCTCCTCTCGGTCTCCACGGCTGGACGCCAGATAGGCTGCTTTGTGTTTCTGCTATTTAGCCCCCCCATCCCTTCCCTTCCCATGATACCGGAGTATGTTAGTGACAATGACCACAGGAGTGGAAAGTGGACATCTGGCGCACCTGTCCAACACCGCGCCAGTCTCACACACACACACTACAACATTTGCATCTCCCTTCCCAGAGAGTGTGCGTTCGGGTCGTGTGTGTGATGATCTGGCGGTCATGCGTGGTGAAGCTCATGATCACCGAGACCTGTCTCCTGGCCCACCAACCAACTGGCTGACCATATGGATGGGAACTACAGCCTCTGCTCTGCACTCCCTCTCATCACGTCACCCACGGCCTTCCTCTCCTCCCCCCCTCCCCCACCTACCCAAGTATCCCTCCTCGCCACAGCACTCCTGCTGACTTGCTCGTTCTTTTTAATGAATCATTGGGTTCACCTGCACCGAAGTGGAAATTCCACCCTCGTCATCCCCCATGTGTCACACTGGGTTTTATTTTGTGCTCCTGGTGGAGATTTGGAGGGACAGGCAGGTGCATGATGCATGGAAAGTATAAGATGAGATGAGATTTTAATCATTCCCCGGCTGAAAAGGAGTTGTTGCATTAACAAAAAGTAACAGGGGGGGAGTTGAAAACATTTTAGAAAAACCGTCATATACCACGAAAGAGGCTGCACGCAGGGTCCTAGTGTCTCTACCTTGCTCGGCGATGTTACATTAGCTTCTCTAACAACAAGCGCTTCTCTCTTTGAGGATTTCTTTGTCCGTCTTTCCCTGTTCAGAAAATGGAGTGAACTGCACAACATATTGTTGAGCGAGGTCATGAAGCATATTTCAATATTCAAAAACATTTTTTGGCCACTTGGGAGGAGCAGAACCTTCTAAAGTTGATTTAGCATACATGCTAGGAAAAGTTTGCCTATTTACCGGCAGAAGCAGATCAACACAGAATGCTGCAGTGATGGCGCATTTGTTTCGGCCAACCCGGAAGTTAGCATCACCAGGGTTCCCTCGACAAAAAGCCAATGTGATTTTGAATTACTGCAGGAAATAAGCTCTGTGCAAACAAACGTTTGATACTTGATGATTTTTGAAGCGTAAATGCATTTGGCAGAAGTAAATATCCACACCACGGTCGCATGAGTTCACGTCAAAACCGTTAAAAAAAAACATTGAACTCAAGGCTCTATCTTGGTTCCCAACTCAAGAGATTTCTGCCTCTTTAACAACATATTTTAAATCTGTTTTTTATACTTTCTGCGCTAACACGTGATTGTTTGCATCTCTTTCTGCCTCCGACACTGGATAAAATCTCCTTCCCTTCTTGTCCTTACATCTGAAAAATACTTGGTTTATTTCTACACATAAATATCACACTGTGGTTTGAACAGACCATTCAAACTGTGTGAGTAATGGCACCTTTTTTCCTCATCTGCCTGTGCCCAAACTCCCCTGACATTGTACCTGTGAATCCACAACACCTCTCCCAGTGATTCCTCTGCCCTCTTTATGACAAAAGTAACAATTAGTGTGAGTCCCACAGCAGCGCTGGCTTCATACTTTACTATAATGTCACCCCGAGCCTATTCCCAGGCTACACACAGGCGGCTTTGGACAATGCTATTATCTAGGCCAGCCCATAGGAAATGGACTGAGAAGAGAGCTTATTGATTGTCTCTCTGTGAGAGGTGGTTGATTTTCTCTCTCACCTGTATTGCCTCTCGCTCGCCCTCCCCTCATGTCTGTTGATCTCTCGTCTTTGTCTCCCCGAGTTGCATTACAACCCAAGACTGCATCTGAGGAGTGAAACTCACAATCACAGAGAAACACACAAACACCATACTTTGTGTCCATCTTTTTTTCCCCCCTGTCTCTAGTTGCGCTGCCCATCTGCACTGAATGTCAAAGCATGGACACTTAAACACACACACGCGCGCAAATTCATGTCCGCTCAAGGGCATCTTTCCAAGGGTGTAGCCACCGTAGACAGCATAGAAGAAGTGTGAGCATAACGTCAGCCATTGGTTTGTGGACTGCCGTTTTGGAGCCCTGAGTTCGGCATTTTGGCCGTCGCCATCTTGGTTTTTCGCAACCATAAGTGACACAAGAGGGTGGAGCGTCGAAAAAGACATTTTAAGGCGACGAAAATGTTCCAAGTAAATTTCACGAACTGAAAACACATTGTGAAAAGGTAAAGCTGTAAGAGGCCGGGACAACGTTGCGGTAGCGACCTGTCAATCACAATGTAATGTGAGAAGTAGGGCCATTTTCTCATAGACTTGTGTACAATTGGACTGTTTTTTTTTGCAACAAGAGGAGTCGCCCCCTGCTGGACATTAGAAGAATGATGCGATCAAACCAGCACTTTAACCCTCCTTGCTATCATTATTACCCCTGTATTGAAAGTGTGTCTTTGTACGTGTGTGAGTTTGGAAAGAGGGGGAAAAGAGAGAGGGGAGAAATCGAAGCCATTAGGCCTCTCCAACACTTTCCCGTGTACTACTCTCCTCGTATCTTCTCACGTGGGGAGAAGCTTTTTGGCATCGGCTGTAAAAATAGAGTCAGTTTATTGTCTTCCCTTTCCCACCTAATTCTGTTCCAGACCCACTAACACGCCACCGTTTGAGTCACAACAGGCCATTTGATATTCATGCGTGCCTGGGAGACATCAGCCAACCTCTCCGGGGACAGCTACAGATCTATCGGCTGTGTGTGCATCTCTGTTTTTGTGTCTATCTGCGAACGAATAGCGACGCTGCAACTTGTTTCGTCTCATTCTGAAGCGTCTGTCCTCCGCGTCTCAATTATCCCACTTTTCTCATTGTCTTTCTCTGTTCGCCCTCGTCTTCAGGGGTTTTAATACAGCGCCATACCGCAATACCGGTTTTCAATTACAACCCTATTTCTGAACACAGAAACGCACCGCTGATGCCGAGACGGGATCCTTCCACACCTCCACATGCCCGCTCCTTCTGGGAGATTCGGGGGGAAGAGATTAGAAAACCCAAGAACATCCGATATTTCTGAATGTCATCAGCACTAAATAGCAAAGTCCTTTAAGGAATGTATGTCAACCCCGGTGATGTGATGGAATGTGTGTGCTGTGCTAGAGGGGCATCATGTGTGCTGCTCTGTCTGCGTGTGGATTGATCAGCGTGTTGGCCCCTCATGTGTGCGTGAAACAAGCCATATGTGTGTGTTTCTCCTTAATGTGTTCACGCCTCAAAGGTGAAGTGTTTTCGAGATTGGCTGGTGGTTTGCGGCCAGATCCGGCGCCTCGTTTGCACTGGCATCAGGCGTAACCTTTTCCATGACGGATCCTTATCCACCCACGCATATGCATACACACACACACACACACACGGGACTTAGAGGAGAAGCCAACTGTCAGCAACAAGAAATCACCAGTACCATCATCTGCACTCTCCCCTGGCCTCCTGTGTGTGTGTGTGTGTGCGTGTGTGTGTGTGTACTTCTGAATCCGTCTGCATATGTGTGTGTGCGAACATTTGTCTTTGAATCTGTGTGTGTGTGTGTGTGTGTGTGTGTGTGTGTGTGTGAGTGTAAATGCCGTCTGGCTGCGTAGAGGGGCTGAGGTGAGTTATTGCCTTGTTTCTGTGGGCGGCAAGCTGTGGAGGTTTGCTCTCACTGTAAATTTAGAGGGATTCTTAATTGAACTCCAGAGCTGTCAGACCTCAAAGTGTTGCGCTTTTATTTATTTATTTTATTTTTTCTTCCCAATGATAAGAGACACGCCTAAATCCTCCACATACAACTTTATTCTCGGTGTTATGAGAAGGAAGCCGGCAGCGGAGGTTTGCTCTGAAAAAAACGTCTTGAAAAGAAGCAATAACTTCACCATGATGATACCTTAATACCGTTAAGAATCAATAAGACACAAGATACTATGTGATGCTTTTCACACCACATCAGAGCAATAGATCTGCCTCCTACTCTATTCTCCAAACTGCAACACTGTCCATTCCTGTCCCCTTAATGAACTCATTTCCTTCTGTTTTCTTTACCGGGGCAGTTAGATATTTAAAGTTGTTTTTAATAGAAATCAGCTCGTCTGAAGATTTTTTATTTTTTTTTAGAAATCAGTGAAGCAAAGAAGAAAAGCATCATGCCGTTGTTACTTAAAATGAGAAAGTCTGCAAAGGGCGGGCGTTGTTTATTTGCTGTGGTGATGTTGGTCTTGTTGCATTAATTTGAACACAAACCATGATGTTTTTTCTAGTCTTAACCAAGTATTTCTGTTGCCTAAACCTAACCAATCGTTGTCCAGCATTTAGCCACGTGCCGTTGTGCGTCTCTCTGCCAGTAACACGCTTTCCCCACAGCTGCCTTGTTTGTATTACTTCATCCATTTAATGATCGGTATAGCTGCACGGTAGCTTTTCTCACTGTTCATTCGCTTTGATAGAAAGTGACGTTTGTGACGAACAGACGGTTTGCAATTAGGATGGTTTTTTTTAGATGTGCGTTTCTGATTGAGGATTTTTGAGTCTTTCTTCAACTTGCCTCATGTTGTCTTCGAAATCAAACAATCTTGAACGTCATCAGGAACTAGCCGGGGGAAAAAAAAAAAAAAACACAAGCATGCGAGGAGGTGCAGATCGAACAAAGCACAACTACAGTGGCTATCATATATGTGTATGAGGGAACCAGGAACACTACAACTTTATTGTTAAAACTCCAAACAAGGTAATATTCATTCGAAATGGTGATAAAACCCTCGCTGAACTAGCTGACACAACTCATATTTTAGAGAAATTAAGATCATGTTCATGAAACCATTCAGTGACCCCTCATGCCCTCTATGGACACATCTGCATTAGATGTTTCTCATTTATTCAAGTATTTTTTTTTTTCCTTTTAATATGCTGCCAATCAGTATGTGGCAACAGGAGCTGCAGGGTCTAATATCCCACTCCATTCACTCTGGCTAAGTCAGCTGAATAACCAAAAAGGTGGATGCAGTACCCCCCCCCCCCCTCCCCCCAAGGTTTGTAAATCAGCCACCGAGCTGCCTCGCGTGAGCCAAAGGCGATATACTTTTGAGCCGGAGCGAGGGATGATGAAGGAAGGGAGGAACAGAGACATGACAGGCGATAAAAACAGGGCAGCAGATTAGATTTTGATAGTCTGCACGGAGCAGGAAGGCGACAGCCAAAGATGGATATTTGATTGGCTAATGCGATGAGGCGGGTAGCAACAGAGGGCACCCCGTTCTGGCCCCTCTCTCTTTCTCTCCCTCTCGTTCTCTCTCAGCCTTGACGGAACAAGACCACCCATTGGGGACGTCTCTGATCAATGCAGTCATTATCCTTGCTACACACGCACACACACACACACACACACACACACACACACACACGTAGGGGACAAATGAGGGAGAGATGTGCTATGACTAGGTCAGAGCGGCAGCAAATGTAAATGTGTCTGGTGAAATATGCTGGCGAATGTCGCACCATTAGCCAGGCTGCAGAGCGAGCCGGCTCTCTGGCCTCAGGTACAATAACAAGTGGAGATATGGGTTTGTCCTGCCTTTCTCTTAGCTTGCTGTCTTTGCTTTTCCTCCCTTACGGCGTGTCCTCTCCCTCTCCCTCTCCCTCTGAACTACAGCTAAAGAAAAAGCAATAATAATCCTCACTGACACTCACACTTCCTGCGTGTACCTGTATGCATGCAACCACATGTTTGTGTTCTTCACGCGCACCATATGTGATCGCACCTGCGAGGCCCGGTCCCAGTGGAACAGCAGCGTTCTGAGTGGAACAATGTAATGATTCCTGTCTGTTAGCTCTGCGCCACCGGTACACACACCGGTGTTTGCAAACCCGGCATGTCTGTTTGCCATTTCTTAATGCCTCCCCCCCCCCCAACAACCAACACCACCAACAACGGCAATGCTCCACGGTTTTCCTGGAGTCACACAACAGAGAGAAGGGGGGAGAGACAGACAGACAAAGAGAGAAAAAAAAGATGCTGTGGAGAAGGAGGAAACAATCATAGGATATTGAAGAAATTCAGAGAGGGGGGGCTGGAGGTACAGGTAAGATCCTGGTGGGGGCACTGGAGGACCTGCTATATCTTACTTTCCCCCCCCCCCCCCTGAGAGCTCAGTAATTCTGAGACATGGCTCCATCTCACATGCTCAAAAAGATCTATTTGTGATAGCACCATTGAATGAGTTTATGGAAAACAAAAATTAAGTCTAATGCTGGTTTCCTTACATCCTGCACGGCGGCAGTTCGATGGCGTCAGCCTTATGAACACCTATCGGGGAGCACGAGGGGCTTGAATCCAGCTCGGTGATGCTCAAGTGACGCCCCCTTGAGATACACAATTTTGCTGTCAGAAGCAATGACCACTTGTATGAATAGAACGTTCAAGAAGGATAGAGTAAAGCTCTGAAGCAGCTCAGACACTGAATCTTCAAGTGGGATCTGTTTCTCGCAGTGTAGGTTTGATCTTTCACATTTCAGTCTCCCATTTAACATGATGAGCAAAGGACATGTTGACCAACCTAACTGTGTAGGCAGATATATACAGACAGTACAGAGATACAAATATCAAAATTAATTGCATAAACAGAATTTGCTTTAGTTCTAGACGAGCAGAAGCAGAGGTTCTGTTCAGAATGATGATGTTTTGGGGCCTCTAAATATCTTAACTGCTTGTCCTATCTTAACTTATGTTTCAAGGATTGCTTCTGTATGAGGAAGATAGTCCTATCTTCCTTTTTACAGAAGCAATTCCTCAACTCATGGCTGTGTCCTATCCTATCGCAGACCTCCTGTGTTATCTCAAAGAGGACATATCATGCTTATTTTCATGTTCATACTTGTATTTTCGGACTCTCCTAGAAGATGTTTACATGCTTTCACGTTGAAAAAAAAAAGCTTAATTCTTCTCATGCTGTCCGTCTGAATACACCTGCATCATCCTCTGTCTGAAACGCTCCGTTTTAGCGCCTGTCTCTTTAAGAGTTCCTTCACGAAAACAATCTGCTGTAATTTCTTTTGAGAAAAATAAGGTGCACCTTTGCAAAGGTAGTTCTGATGAGCCTGCATGTGACATTGGAATGGGAGTCAAATCTAAATGACTTGTTGAATCGCATGTTGCCAGCCCACAAAAAACGGACTGGATTGTCTTATTTCAGTGTTTCAGGGTTCCAGTTAATAATAAACAAATAAACTATAACTGTAAATGTGATTCTTCAGTCTGCACTTGTCCTGTCATGCCTGTATCTTTGATTCGAATGTACCGATAGGCTACTCAAGATGGACAAGCCATAATATCAAAGGTTTTCAATTGTCACTGGCTAGCTAGCTTGGTCATGATGGGCGTAGAATATTGCCAAAAGGAGTTCAAAATTTAAAATGAATCGTCTTTGCAAGGTGGTTTGAGTAGCCTTTAAATCATTGTATTTTGATCTTGTTCCCCCTTGTCAATGCCATACAGTCCTAACAACCCATTTTGAGCATTTTTTTTTTTTAAATTTAGGACAGTCTATGACATCCTAGCTTGGAGAATCCCTAACTTACGACAGATCTCCAGCTAATTTCTGATCAAATAAGACTGAAAAAAACAAAACCTGTCTATAATACAATCCTAAATGTCATCCTAAACTGAGATAAAATAGGACTTCAGACTGAGAATGTTTCTGGAAAAAAGGCCCTGGGTCATGTCCTCATTCCATCAATAGAGTTTATAACCCGGCTATGGCTAGACTTGGCCGGATGGATGGATGGATGGATGGATGGATGGTTGGAGTGGCATCGCTGTGGCAGGTCACCCTCTAAACCAATATACTGCCGTTGGGGAGTGAAGCCTCTGCAAAATTGCAACCGCAATTCTAGGTACACAGCTGGAGACGTGGAACACATCACCCTGTCATTCCTCTCATGGGACTGAGGACTTAAGTTGTCAGTGCGCCTCAAACAAAGCGCCCGTCCAAAGAAAAGCAGGATTTGAACGTGTCTCCCTCTCTCCCTCTCTCTCTTCATTCTTCACACAGCAGTTTTTGTGTGTACAATTTAAAGAAGCAACTGTCTGAAAGTGTACCCCATTATCCCCACCATCCCTCTCTGTGACAGCTTTCAGAGAGCTTTCACCTCGTCTTTGAGGGTAGCCATTCTGACCAACTACAAACACTTTGGCTGTGTTTTGACAAGTCATGCTGCGTTCGAGACAACTTGGAGATATTTTACATGTTGAAATTTCTAACTTCCAACCTCTACAGCATGCCAGGTGCACGACGCCAAACGTAAACAAAGTTTACACATAATTGAACTCATGGCGACAAATTTTTGAGTTCAGAGTCACCTGGAACGCAGCATTGGAAGTGATTAAATTTGTGCAACACCATTTCAGCCTCTTCTCATTGTGAGTGTGCCAAAAGCCTGCAAAATTGCTAGTAGTGTATTTGTCAAGTGTTTAATTGATGAGATTAATAAGAAACCTGCGACTTTCTTCGGAAATTGACACGTTTTGCCAAGCTGTAATCTTTCAAAAAGAGGAATTCCAGAAATACAAAGTCTTTCCTTCCTCCATGTCTCCCTTCTCGTCTGTCTCCACATCTCCCACAGTTGGACAGCATCGGCTGGTTGCACATTAAAGTAGGACGCCCTATGGTCCTGTCACTGCGGGTAAATCACAAGGTCTCGTATCCGTTCTTACCCACGGCACATCTTTGCACCGACATATTGGCCTGTTTTTCTCCCCGGCGCCGCTGGGATAAGATGTCTACCCCCAGGGAGACGGCTGCACACACAGGCAGACACTCACACCCAATCCCATCTCACCCCCCCCCCCCACACCCAATGTCAGTTGAACCCCTCTTAGAGAGGTGATAGTTTTTGTTTGTCCATGTCCCGCTGCGTTCTCCCCTGGAGCTGGGCTGACACTGGAGCAACGCGCCTCAATCATCCACAGTCATAAATGGAAAACAAGTCTGTGACATCAAATGGATAAGGAAGGAGGAGAGGCAGGGAGGAAGGAGGAGAGGCATCGACACAGGAGAAAATGACTTAAACAAAATACCCCTCGGGGGGTTTTGGAGACTTGGGTCGTAAGGGTGATTGGAGACTGGAGAGAAGGGGGTATCTGTTAGAATTTCCTGGAGGGCAAACTGCCTTACAGCGGCAGTCATTTCAGTCACACTGGCTGAGGTGCATTAATATTGGATTGGGCTGCACCTTGCCTCGACAGAGACCAGGACACAGAGGAAAAGGAGCATTTATCATCCCGTGCTGTGCAAGACGGCTATACAGACATTGCTCTATGTCAAAGGCAAGGTTAAAGGTCATACGGAAGTCGGTAAAAACTGAAATAAAGCCAAAAAAAAGCAGAAATCTCTCATGCTAAAAATCTAAACAATCCAGTCATTCATAATGAGAAGCTGATGTAAAGAACCTTTACATTAACTTCAGTATACTTTTATGTAGAAAATGTATTTGAAACTTTCAGACATCTTTTGTCTTTGTTGCTCTTTTTGTACATTTGAAATAGAATCACTACCGAGCTTATTTTACAACAACTGCTATTCTGAAACACCCAGACGTTCCTCTACTACTTTTTAGTTGCTTTTGTAAACGACACTTTTCTGAACACCGTATGTAGTTGTGTTTTTACTTGCTCACCAAATGATAGGTCTAATAGGTTAAAATGTCTTTGTTAGGGCATATTCAGGCACATAAAAAACAATGAAGTATGTTTCAAACTTAAGACTTTAACATTTACGTGAGAAAGGGTAGAGAGCAACTCTCGTGTCTCTGCGAGGCTGTGCATAGTAAAGCTGAGGTCAGTACGCCAACATGACAACGATGCTTTATTCTGGATGCACAGCTTTGTTCTGAATTGTTCAATAAAGTTTTTGTTGAATTCTTCTCTCTCTCTCTCTCACACACACACACACACATTCTGGCATCTAACAATGCTCACTGCTAATAAATTGCCTGTGTGTTTGCTCCCACTGATCAACTTGTGTGCAGTCAGTTTGGCTCTTGGTGAAGCATGCCTCATATTCTCACGCAAGACGAAGCGAGTGCGGATGCGTTCGGTCTAATGGAGTCATTTAGGGGGAGAACGGTGTCTGTGGATGGTACTTCTGAGCTGCCATGCTGAGGCTTGCTGCAGAGGACGAGACGGCGAGCAACATTACAGGGTGTAATTACTTCAAGCACCATTAGGAACACAATAACATCTGCGCTTAGCACAAAACAAAGTCCGGCATGCTCGCCGAATGTGTTTGTGCGTGTGCCACTCGTTTTATGTGTGTCTGCACAAACTGGGACTCTGTTGCTGGAGCAATCTACTCATTACTTGTTAATCACTTGAATAGGAGGACCTGTTTGCTAACAAAGCGCCAGCCAAGGTAATGACTTGTCACTATACAAAGCACTCTGCAGAAGCCCGCTGGCAGAGGCCAAGGCGCCGCTGTGGATTCAGCAGCTATACTACCGCAGCAGCACTTCGGTCCTGAACCCAACTTCACAAAGAGGATGTTGAGTTGGGTGCTGTCGTCTTTGCTAAGTGCAATTTTGGAGTACTTTGCATTCCGGTCTTCATAACTTATTGTTGGGACATGTGCTACTTGTGTGTTTTTAAAGTGTCAGTTCACCATACTAATTAAACTAACTGACATTTTTTTCCTTTATGGTATTGAGGCATGAAGATAATTTGGGTTTTATATGCCAAGGTTTAGAGATATCCCCTCTGAAAGCTGTGTTGCCACTCCCATTAAAAAGTGATTTTAATAATGACATTGACAGGCAAACTGTATTTAAAGTGGAAGTCATGCCACGGCCGATACCAACCCAGTATAGCAGACATATCTTCTGTAAGAGGTAGTTCTAATAAAAACAGTTCCAAATCGTAATACATACACATTATAGAGGATACCGTATAATAATAGTCATAGTCTGCTGTTTTAGCAGTTTGTTTTTACATTTTTCTGAAGCTGCTTCAACACTGGGGCTGCATGGTGGTGTAGTGGCTAGCACTGTCTCCTCACAGCAAAAGGGGCCTGTGTGGAGTTTGCATGTTCTCCCACGTGTCTCTCCGGGTTCTCGGGCTTCTTCCCACAGTCCAAACGCATGCAGCTTAGGTTAATTCATTTTGCCAAATTTGCTGCTAGGTGTGAATGTGAGCGTGAATGGTTGTCTGTCTCCATGTGTCAGCCCTGTGATAGTCAGACACCCGGTCCAGGGCCGACCTAGTGTCAGCTGGGACCGGCTCCTGACCCGCCGTGACCCTGAACAGGATAAGCGGTTAAAGATAATGTTTGGATGGATGTTTCAACACTCAGATTTCCCTTGTGCATTGCACTTATTCTATTTGCGCACTCATGAGACTTCATAAAATCCAGAAAATGAAAATAATATATAAACGGTCAGGAGAGGTCAAGAAGCCACAGGCTAATAAAATGGACCTACCGTCAACATGAGGAGAAAAACAAACTATAACTAAAAAGGAAAAGAAAATACATAATTCAGAAAACATTAAATAAATAAATGTCAAGGCTGACAACAATCCAATAAACACAAAAAATACCGGAAAAATAATTCAACTAATACATTATTTACTGTAGTATGGTTTGAGTATACTTGAAGTGTCGCTCTTCTGTTGTGAACACACTGTGTGGATGATGCTCTTTGTAGTTGCACCCCCCACTAGTGACGACTGGTTGGACACGGGAAGACAGCCCCGGAGACACTTTGAAATATTCATGAAATATATTCACGTTTCATCAGATTGGAAGGACTTCCTTATTGACTATCTATCTGCTACAGGGACTAAGCTTCTTTCCAATTGACATGTTCTACTCTGTATATTGATTATGTTATTAGAGCCCCTCCTCGCTTGCAGCGTGGCTTTATTTTTGATTCTCTATACATAACGACATATTGACACGTTTTATCATTTGCATGTGATTCCGCTGCAGCGCTGTTACACTATTCATAAATAATGGGTTGCCAGAGTGAAGGTTCTAATGATTGCAAAAGTCATTAGTCATTAGTTTGTAATTGCCTGGTTTTCATTGTCTATTGATGAAGCACTTTCATGCTAATTATTATGAACTAACATTTTAAGTATTTGTGTCAAATTAAATTATTTTAAACTAACTAACAGCACATGACAATAAATGTAAAACCAATTCTCAGAGTTACTAGTTCGTACACATTCAGTCCAACATTGGTTGCATATGGCAACAGTTGAACGACTATATTAGAATCAAAATATGTATCAATATGTGGAACCTCTGTGCAATATTCTGCTGAGATTTACACAGACTCTTCCTGCAGTCTTTTCAGTGAGAAAAACAGCTTTTTTTCTGCTTTATTAGAGAGAAAAACACATATTGTCACGTTATGGTGTGTAATCATGTTGTCACTTGTCCACCCTCAGCGTGTTGATGTGTCGATGGTGGCCACTTCACAGACATCCTGAGAGGCCTCCAGTGAACACTCGGTCAGTATCATGCCAAGATGTCAGGGTGACATTAATCTTTTTCAAAGCAGAGCGTTGCAAAATGAACTGTGGCAATATGTATCTTTGAATGCATAAATAATGCAAGGGTAGCGTGAAAACCCAACTCATTCAAAAGGAAGTCTTCACCCACAGTGCACATTGGAATAAAGTTCCCCTGAAATGAATGCATTGTGGAGCAAATCACAATTCCGAGCAATGCTTCCAGACCATTATTACAATTTGCAAGATTAAGAAGAAGCTGGGTGTATAGCTTTGCTAATTGCTGTACTAATTCTGATTCAAGGGCCTCTCCTTTTGAGTGTTGGCTTTTACTCAAAATTACCATAATAACTGTTATGGTACTGTATCGAACTGTTGAATTGAATGTTTTTTAAGCGACACCTCTAAAATAATCAAAATAGGAGGATAACGCCAAACGGCAAAAGGAATAGTGATGTTTTATTGCTTATAAGCAGTAGACAATTTGTCCGTTTCCTTCAACATCAACTAGCGAACCGCTCAATTAATGACTCTTTTAGTAATAATAATAATAGTAATATGGTTTAAAGAATATTATAAATCGAAGACAAAATTAGAAGAAAGTGAGAAAAAGTAGCTTTTACAAATACGTCTGCTACTTCAGCACCACGGACAGCGACATGGATTTATCAACACACAGCACGGTCGGGCTGCTGATATTTCAGACCCATGGCCGGGGCAATTGATTCTAACTCCCACAAACCTCAGTCACATGAAGGGTCAATGAGTCGGGCAGCCTCGACTGACACTATTCAACCGAAACAACCCTTCTGTCCCTGCGTTCTCTCTGGGGATAGAGAGGGGGGAGTTTCAGGTTAACAAGCGCAGCGCCCACCCTCCGGTTCCCACTCAGGTAAACACTGCTGCTAGCTGCAGGCTCAGTCGTCGCCATGTTGAGAGCTGTTAGAAATAGAAATGCTCCCAATCTCATTTATAAACACATTTAAATATCAGAAAATGCATTTCACGCAGCCAAAAGTCATCTGTTCAAGTTTGTTATTGTGTCCAACTAACAGCTGAAAGATAAAAGATATCCAGTTTGCTTTCATATAATCCTATCCGCACATTTGTGAAGCTGGCAATATTGCTTGTAAAATTACTCGATGAACTATGAATCAATTAAGAATTTATTTGGTGATTAGTTAACTAAGTCTCAGCTCTTTTTCCTTTACAAGTAGGGCCTTGTTAGAAAATGGGACCAAAAAGTCATCATGAGATCAGGTAACTTGAATGCAAGCGCCCATCTCTTTCTGGCTGAGATTGTAAATGCATGAAGTATGACCCGTTGACCTGAATATCCCATTAAAAAGCATGCACAGCTCCTCCAAGAGTGGAAAACGCAGCTTTTTCAGTGTCTCCCCACACTTCCACCATGGATATCATAATAAATATTGATTAAAAAAAAAAAGATTGCGTGGTTTCGGCTTTGAGGTCTGACCTCCAGCGTGTGTGAGTGCATTAGTGACTTGAAATGTGTGAGTGAAGGTGTGTGCGTGGGCGAGAGACGGATAGTGAGCGATAAGAGGCCGGTAGTGGCTCCTGACTGAGAAGATGGACTGTTATGGCCTCATTGATCTAGATCTCTCACAGGGAGCCCATTCCGATCGATACGAGGAGAAGTAGGCAACAGCACTGCTGCTGTTTGGACCACCGCCCATGCAATGCTCTCTCTGTCCCTCTATCTCCGTTTCTCACTTCCACTGTTTTCACACCACCCACCTAATTCCCCTTAGTCTCTCAAAACAAGCAAATATTTATTTTGTTTGGCTCCTGGTAGCCGGCCTGCTGTGGGAAAACAGCGATTTTTCAGATTGGGCCGCTGTAATTGTCGGTGTCAAACAACGTGACGCTACATGCCACCGCAGCAACTTTACCCGAACTCACGTTTTTCACACTTGAAAACAAGACAAAGGTTAGGAAAGAAAAAAAATGTCGGTAGATTTATCATACTTTGCTCCCGATTAGAGGAAGTGCTTGAAAAGGCCAAATCAGGCCAATAATAATGGGAATATTTCGGATGTATAGGTCAAATACAAAGTAGGAAAATAAAAAAGAAAGGATGAAAATGTCTGTGTGACTCTTTATGTGGAAGAGCAAAGACCTGCATCTTAATGCATGTGTGTGTGTGTGTGTGTGTGTGTGTGAGAGAAACAGAGACAGAGAGTCAATGAGAGCGTCGAGGGGACACAACAGCCCCGTCATCTCCAGTTAGGAGCACTTTCTTTGTGTAAAGAGACCAGGATTGGGGACAGAGGTGTGTGCGGTGTGTGTGTGCAGTAGAGGCTGTTTGCCCCTGCTTCGTCCCACCTTGCGTCTCAGGTGGGATGTGGGAATGAGATTGCGGCTCTCAGGGGCACTGAAGAGCGGCAGAGGGAGAAAATCAATCAATAAGGAAGTGGCAAAGCAGGAAAATGAGGTGAGGAAAGAGAGAGGGAGGGAAAAACAATTTGGTTGCCGCGGTGGACAAGAGAAGGCCGTACGATGCGCCTCGTCTTTGGGGTCACATTATGCTTCATAGCAGAGTAATGTACGGCCATTTCAAAGAACAGTCACTCCACAGTACCGGATACCTGCTCAAAGCAGCAGGGCAGCACCGTCACACGTTGGCGGCCACAAGTGGCGGGAGATAACTTTTAAATCTCTATGGATTAAAAGGAACACAAGTGACAGGGATAACCTTTATTTCACTCTTTTCTCCTTCGGAAAGTACGACACACTCACAAATTGAAGCACTGCGCTCATCAAACGTTTATGGCACTACACGATGGCTCTTCTGGGCTTTAGCGTTGTCCCGGCTCTGACTTTCTGCTTTGTACTGACAGGGCGGAGAAGTTTCACTGTAATTTACAACTAATTTACAGGCCATGAAGTAGCGCAACAATACCTCGGGCCTTTCTGTCAGATGCATTTGAAACAATAGGATTTTTCCTAGAATTACGATGAAGATGTTTATCTGGTAATTGCATAATGATTGGCTGATGAAAAGAGATAACTGTAAAACTCTACATCTTCATGTTATTAATACGACTACAAATTTGTAACAGACATTGTAAAGATTGAAATAAACAGGCAGAGAGAACAACTAACAACTTGAATTAAGTGCGCTTTTAAACTTGACTATTATTCATGCAGGATATCTGCCTCTGCTCCGTCAATTTTGATGATTTAAAAAAAATAATCTGTATTTCTTGTGAGTTCTTCAACTTTATCTAAGTACAATATAAAATTAATGGAGCCCTTTATGCTTTCCATATAATTATTTCATTAACTTGTGTAATGTGGATCGTGATTTAGTATTACCATTTCTATGTCTTGTTCACTTCTAATTATGTTGTTCGGCCTGAGGAGAGTCTGATACATCAGCCTGTCAGGGTTTAGATAATAGACTTCGATATATTGTCTTTAACACACCACAGGCAAACATTTACATTTTCATGCATTGGTCAATTTACAGATTTTAGGCTATTTTGCTGCCACAACATATCTTCTTGACTAGTGGAAAAACATCCAAAATACACGTTTATTGCACTAATTTGTCTATTTGCAATAGTAGATTTCTCCTTCACCAGAAAACAGCATGCGATAATACAGTATTTGCATATTTAAACATAAAATGACAGAAAACATAAAGGCTGTTTTTCTCAAAATTAGTTTTTTTTTTCTCTGAGCCAGAAATCTCCACTTCAGTAGCACTTACATTCACCAAACTTTCCAGTTTCATTCCCGTCTGTATTCTGAAGGTTTCTACTGAGGTGTTAGTCCATACATCATTCATAGCCTGATTTATAAAACATCTTATTCCTAGAAATATTGCAACATTTTTTGTATGGCTGTTTTATGGAGTGATACAAAGAGATATCCAAAATTCCCTCAGTGAAAAAGATTGACTCTAATTTGTCAACAGAGTACAAAACTAATTTGAAACCTACCTTTATCCAATGTTCACATTTCTGCTCTGGAAATGTATGCACATCGGCAATTAATAAGATAAGGCCTCATTTTCTTTTTCAGAAAACTATTACAAAAAATAATTGTATTAATGTAGGTGTTCAACTTGGGCAGTTTCATGGCAATATCTATTAGTTCATATTTTTTACCTAGTTACCTGAGGTGTCTCCCTGTAATTGACTTTGAATCGTCATTTTCTTTCTTTCATACCACTCACACTATTGTTCAGTCATTATAGACCTATGAGTTCCAGTGGCACCCTATAATTGGCATCACTTTGAAATAGTGCATTAGTTACCAGTGCATTGGCTGTAAAAGGTGGTGCGGGTAAGAAATTCCTTTTTCATTACTAGCCAAAGGAAAGGAAATTAAATGTACACCGCTGTTTGGTTCGACTCTGTTGCTTGTAGGTAACTAGGACAACCCACATTGTCTGTAACTCGAAGATTTGTGGGAAATTCAGATTACTCTTCGGCACTTTCGGAACCGCCTCGCGGTATCAAATAAAGAAACAAGAACCGTACCGTGTGCAGAATGAGCACAGTGTGAAATACCACTCCATCTCAGCAGAGACCTTTGATGTCTGATGTTCTTTAATGAAACATCTCGCTCACATCAGAGCACCCTATTAAATTCCACTCATACAGGGAGACAGACAGAGAACGAAAGAGTGAGATTGAGAAAGCCAGAGCAAGGTAGCGCTGACCTTTTGTGTGCATCCGTGGGAGTGTGTGTGTGTGTGTGAGAGAGAGAGAGAGAGAGAGAGAGAGAGAGAGAGAGAGAGAGAGAGAAAGGGAGGGAGGACCACAACATGAAGATAGAGCAAAGAACATGAAGAGAACCATATTTCAAAAGCACTTTATTGAATATTTTCAAAAACTAATCACGCATCTACTCACATCACAGTGTGTTGACTCGAGCAGCAAGATTGCATAAACACTTTAAAGTCGAACTGAAACTAAGAATTATTTTTGCTAACAAATCAAGTACGACTGTAGGCACTCGGCAGCTACTGAAATAGCATAAAAATAAGTAATGTCCGGGAATCAGTTCTAACGTTAGCAAGCTAAGCTAACTAGCGTCAGCTTTCCAAGTGGAAGCTATGGGTGCACGCTAGTTTTCCTAGCCTGCTAGCTTCCAACAGCTGCCGTACCAATATAGTTTGTTTATGCACACAAAAGTGCGTAGGAATTCAAAATTCAGTTTGACTTTGTTTGCATCGACTGTCATACATGCTAAATTATGTAGCTTTTTCAAATGGTCGGACCTGAAAGCTTCCCAATTTCTCTGTGTCTCTGTGTACATTTGAGTGTGTGTGTGTGTGTGTGTGTGTAGAGTATTTAAAAGCATCCAACTCTTAACATCATACTGTTAACTGACAAAAGTGGGCAATGAAGGGAAAACATAATGGACCTCCAGAGTCAGTATTAACATAGTTGAAGAGGATTCATAGAGAGGAACAGCCTTTCATGGTATTACAAGTTAAGCTGTGTGTGTGTGTGTGTCTGTGTGTGTGAGAGAGAGAGAGACACAGAAAGACAATGAATATCAGAAACATCATAGAAAGACAGAACATGTGTGTGTGCCTGTCTTTGCTCCTCTATAGGCGCTTGTGCCGGCAGCATGTTGGCTGCAGTGAGAGAGCATCTGCAAAACGGCAGTCATGAGGCTAATTGTGATAGAGCTAACTCATCACACTGGCACATTCACAACTACATTAACGCACACACACTCCAATGATTGCACGCCCCTAAAGGGATTGTGGAAAACACACTTAACCCTACACACACACACACACACAACATACCCTCACGTATCATTATTGTGTATGTGGTTTAAAACAGTTTTTATCAATGCAGAGGTAGCATTCTCTGATGGTCTGACTTTACAGAAAATGAGCTAATGGGGCTGATTTCAAAACCACACAATAGATTATCTTTAATACAGTTAACCATGTGTAATTCTGGCTAATCCCAGGTGATGAGTCAACCGTCAGTAGTTTTTGGCCAGGGAGGAGCAGAGCTTAGAGCCACAGGTGCACCGCAGCAGTGCTGAGACACACCAAATCACTTAGCAACCACTTTGTCTTATTACCCAGAATCCACCGGGGTCCTGTTAGTGTATTAGCAGGGTATTCAGTTCTTTTCATTAGTGCCCCTGGCTCATATCTGCTTCCACCTGGGTCACAGATGGGGTTTTTTTCCCAAAAAAGAGGGAAGATCAGTTTTCATGATTCTCTTTTCTTTTTTTTCTTTTGGCATTTCATGTCAGTTTATCGGTGTACTTCAGAGGCCTTTCTTCTTCGTCCCTCTCACCAAGTAGTATCTCCTCGGCTGTCTCTCTTTGCTACACAGGGAGAAATCCTATTTGTGTTCTCCTTCATGGCAGCACCGATTGTCGCGGCTGAGTCCAGCTGAGTCCAGCTCAGTCCAGTTCATCTGGCGGCTTGAGATCCTCTGGGCTTCAAAATCTTCCATTTTCAAAAACAGTACTGATATAAAAAAAAAAAAAAAGAAGAAGCTGAAACCGAGGTTTGAATATGGCAGCGCTGGCATATCATATTTTGGGTTTGTAAAAGCTGCATTAGGCAATTTTGCACATAACAATCCCAAATGGCTGAAAGGAGATAACTATCTCTTCAGTAACAACAAATCATGCAGTAGCTAGTATTTCTTCACTTGGGCCTTTTTCCCTCTTAACGGCTACTAATGGGAGCCTTGTCAGCTTTTTGTACCACACCGTCTTGTGCATTGAGAGGGCGTCCTGCAAGTTTCATTTGAACAAATACACTGAGGAGGGATGGGACGCCAGCGTTTGGGATTCACACTGATGGGATTTATGTCTTTTTTCCAGGAAAGTCGTGCCAAGTGCAACTCAGTTTTTGTTTTCCAGCAGCTGAATGTCCCGCCCAGCTCTCAGTCCACTGACTAGTGTGTGCTTGGCTCCACGGCCCACAGTGTACACGGGTCTTCTAACAAACACTGCTGCTGCTCCTCAATACCGCGGGCAAACAGCCTGATCAACTGGCAATGGACACTGCAGAGGGGAACAGAGTGTACACACACACACACATACACACACACACACACACACACACACACACACACACACACACACACATAAAAAGAAGCACACGAGGCATCATTTAGCCTGAATAACAAACCATCAACTTAATGACTCTGCTCATTTCAATGAGGCTTTACCGTCAATGTGGCAGATGTAAAAGCAATGGAACGGCACCCCTGTGTGCAGACTTGACAAGCAAACTCGGGATGAGACAATGTTTGTGGTGTGTTAAGTATGAAGATCTTTAAAGGGACACCTACAACAGATGTTAGAATACAGATGGGGCTGACGCACTATAATGAGACATCCTGATACATACAATAAAAAGTAAAAGTGCACAGGCAGAAAATGAGCTGATGTGAACGGGATAGATGGCTGTTATCGTACAGTATAGCCTCAATTACTGCCTGTGCCTTTGTCTGCTAAATGACACTTTCATTTTTACAGAAACACCTGTTGTTTACTTGCAGGCTTCACGGATAAGTTAATATGATGGAACAGCACAGTAACTTAACTTAGCATTTTCAACCCAATGTTTTCCAGAATGCCATTCACCCATGAAATAAAAATACCAATTTAATAAATATATGTTAACTCTAAAATCAAGGTAGCACTATATGCTTGGGTTATAATTCCATCACTATTTTGTTTTAATTGTTTGGTTCAATCATTGTGGCAGGTCGGGTTCCTTTTCCAAATGTGCATTTCTCACTTCCAATGCAAAACTCTTTCTTTCTTTCCGTTTCGCCTGGGCTACCACCATTAATTATCCGAGCAGCACTCTGGCTGGCTCACTCCAAGAGCGATTAGCGGAGAGGAAGAGGCAATAAAAGCATGGACTTCTGCTTTAATTAAAGGGGAGTAGCCTTTTAACATGGGGAGGGCCGTTAAATTAGCAACATTACAGCGCCATGCATCATTGGCAAAGTACAATGGAGCATGAAATAAATGATGCGTCCAGCAGTGCCACACCGGCTGTATAGAGATCTGATAGTGGAGGACGCTTTAAGTGTGGACGGGGCCAGAATAATGAGGGGGGCTAATTCCGCCAAGTTGCCAAGATCGTCCAACAGGGAACAGTGAAAGAGTCTCCTGACCACAGACTGTTGGACACCAGCAGCGCTAATGGCACTGCTGCTATCATTTCTGTCTGGCCAAGTAGGAGAACTTCTTTCTCACCAGCTAACGCTACTGCTGACCATCAAGATGACTTACTTTTCCTTGACCATGTTGAAACCCTCTAGCATTTGTCTAAAAGAAAAGGTCAATATTTTGGGAAAATATTTGTATTTACTTTATAGCTTAGCTTAGCATTAAGACTGGAAATGGAGAAATAACTAGCCTTGTTCATTGCAATGGTAACAAAATCCAACTACCAGCATCTCTAGAGCTAACCAATTAACATCTTAAAAAAAAAAAGTGTAAAAAAAAAATTTGCTTCCTAGAGTCTCTGCTGGTTGCCCGCTCAGGCTAGATGTTTCCTCTGTATTTACGCTAACACCAGCAGCTGCAGCTAATTACAGAAACGGTGCTATCTACTGTCTACATACCGACGTTTATAATGTACTTTGAAACGTTTTATCTTCCGTTATGGTACGTTGCCTGTTTCCAAATAGTGTTGTGCCAGCACAACATGAATAAGAGATTACAACCATGCTAGCAGCTCTTTAACACTGTGCTAAATGCTAAAATCAGCGTGCTAAGATGTTGACAATGACAATGCTACTAAGGTGATGTTTAGCATAATGTGAACCACGTTCACCATATTAGGTAAGTGTGTTAGCATTTCCTAATTAGCATTGTGCAGTACAGCTACCGACATACCAACCAACATGGCCCTCTACGGAGCCACAACGCTAGCATGGCTAACAATTGTACGTGCGAGTGTTACTTGAGTGCACTATGAATATAGAGCTGTTTAGCATACAGAACATCATCTATTTCCACTTTGGCTTTAAGTCATGATACTCAGAGACACTTTAGAGTAATTTAAACTGGAGATTATGTCTGCAATACCCAGAAAAGGAACAGTCTTTGTCTGATGCAATTGGTATGAGTAAAGTATTTCACAGCTTTTTTCATTATACCTCTTCTACAATATTATGTGCACCAATTCAAAGCCATTTGCCAGTCCTCATCTCTGCTGAGAGAGAGATCCTGTCTGTCTTCATTGCCTCAAAAAGTTAATTTCTTCGTCACAGGCTTCATAAAACGCAAAAAAAGCTGGCACAGTGGAAAAATGATTGAACCACACCTGTCTTCAGCAGTCACAATGATTGTTTCAGTTTTACAGCGTTAAAAAGTCATATATATGGGCAAAACATTCATCAATACTGGTAAATCACAATTCATCTCATTGTTTTTGCCGGTGCTGAGTCGAAGTGATTGTTTGTTTGCACCTCAGATTTGACTTTCTTTAGTTTTGAGTTGAAAAACTTATTTCTAACAAAACGTGGAAAAGCGAGTGCTTTAAATAACTACGACAGGAAGTTGTATTGTACATTCAAAGGTGATTGTGTGATTAGTTACCTGACTTGGATGGCAGCGTCAGGCAGGATCTCCCCGTCGCAGCTCCAGCTGCTGCGGCAGGTGCTGTAGTTGCAGGTCGTTTGGGCCGAGCATATGGGACTGAAGCCTGTCTTCTTTGGACTCTCAATCGGGTCCTCTAGTGAAACCAGCTCATGGTGCCGCGGCTGGAAACGAAACTTCTTCACCCGGTGGACCTCAACAAACGAGTGGTCAAACTGGGGGAATGAGAAATAGATGAAAGAGGAGGAGGAGAGATGAATAGAAGGATGTATGAAGGAACAGATGTGCACACAGATGGTGCAGAGGTTAAGACCACCACTCTCCAGAAGCACTTGAAGAGTTTCATTTCAAACTGCAGGAGGCTGAGAGGGAAGACAAGAATCCATCTTTGTTTTGGGCTTCACCAAGTTACATTTTGTGTACAATTGTTTTTTGAGGAAAAAGCGGTTTAGAGTCGAATGCATTTTCAGTCTTTTTCAAGTATTTTCATGATTACTCTACTGTCGGTGTTTCCACAAGGGTGCTTCAATCAGAGGGAATTAACAAACACCATGCAGAATGCAATTGCATACAAGTGATAAAGGCACACCCTGCTGTATGCTGAAGATGGAAGTTAACTTTTAAGAAAAGATCATTTTAGTACCTCAGCCTCAATCTGATTGATTAAGGTCAAACTAAAAAGTGAATCTATTATATCAATTATTTGTCTTAGGTAGATGAATCGACTAGGGTTCATTTAATCAGGCTCATTAATTTTTTATTGAGACATTTAAATGAACAAACTATTCTAATCGTACACACAAAATAGCACTGAAAATGGACAAAGGCATCTATTCCCATTTTCAGTGCTATTCAGTGCTATTTCTCTGAAATATGAAGATCATATTGGGGCAGTAAAATAATTCTTAGTGGGTAAGGTAAAAAGTTAATTTCTACTTGATTGTTTGTCGATTGAGCTGATTTTATAATAAAAAGTTAAACTACACGTAGATGTCTTCTTCTTTTCCCCAATTACGGTATAGAAAAACACCCAAGAGGAGTTTGAATGTGAAATGGAGGGAGGGAGAGAAGAGGTCAGATAAAATGGAGGTGCATGAAAACTATGTAAACAGCCGGAATGCAGAGAAAGAAGAAAGAGAGAGATGAAAAGAAATAATTTTGTCAAAGTCCCCTTTCATCTCACTCAGTGTCGCAGAAAGGTTCAGCTCTGTCCGGCGCACTTTCTTCCACTTCACGGGGTGCCACTTTCTCTCTATTCCCGACTCTTTTCTTCACCTCTTTTTTTCCTTTTTCCCGTCTCTCTCTCCCTTCCTTCTCTCCCTTTCTCGCCCTCTCTCATCCCAAAAGCGGAGTGACAGCCATTTACTTCACATCAGACCCATTTTATGACTGGAGCCGCTTTGCATTCATGCTGGACTGTCTGCCTAAAAGGCTTTCTGACAAGGCCATGAATACGCTTAGTGGCTTCTCACTCCTTGTTTCTCTCCGCTTGGCTGGACAGTGATGCTGATATTAAGTGAACTCTGATGCAAAGTCCTACTCACCGTACTTATATGACTACTTGTCTACCTTTCTGTGTTGCAAGTGAAGCAGCAAAGACAGCCTTGATCTACAGACGCACTGCATCATGTCTTTTCAATGCAATACCACACTACGATCTGTGGTCATTAGACGGTTAATGATAATATCATTTGGTTTTCTCCATTAGAGAGATGACATCTCCATGAAGAAAAAGGTTTCTTCATGGTACACGAGTTCATCTCAATTTATTTTATATGGGACACAAGCAAAACCTTTGGCAAGGCATTGTGGGTATACAGGCGAAGTGGGAGTGACCAGGGACACAAAGAAACACAAGTTGCATAAAGTTAGATATATTTTCGTAACTGAAAGAAAGGACTACAGACACAGACAAAAACAAATTGATTCTTGGAAAAAAAACATGTACATTTTGGGAGAAAGTGCACGTGGCTTGTATACACGACGTTAGCTAATGAACAAGCTAATTGCTAGCTTGCGAGCATTGACACGCCCACCGCGACGAGTGAGAAGTATTGGAGGCGATGTTCGGCAATTTGGTCACTTTCAGTGGGTCTGCGAATTAGTGTGGTCGAGCTAAATGCAAACATCAGCATGCTAACATGCTCAGATTGTCAAAGTTAGCATGCTAGTGTTTAGCACATGGCTGTATAAACAGAACTGGATTCGTTTGAGGCGGCACCCCCGTTCATTCCAGTGAAAGTCGCTTGGTGGTGCATGAAGCAAACAAATGTTCGAGTTCCAAGAATAAACTTTAGGTCAAATTTTCCCTATCGTCCAGTGATCTTCCACATCCATGGGCCCATAGAGCAAGCGCAGCAGGATTTCCTCTAACCATGCCTCCCAGCCTTGGTTCTGGGGCTCATTCACATAAACGGAAGAAGCAAAATAACTCTGGATTCGGCTATTAGTGCATTTTACAGCTATTAGGACACAATGACATAAATAAGGAATATTCAAGTTAAAAAAATAAATTATCCGCTGAGTTACAGACGTCTCATACACATGCAGACAGACCATGTCCCAATGTAAGTCTATGGGGAAGAAAAGTCATTTTGGGCCCACTTTGACCTGATAATGGTGCCAGATGAAAAGTACATTTTAAAATGAAATCAGCAAAGTTATTTAAATTCATCCTGAGGGGTTTGATAATGTCTGTACCAAATTCTATGGCCAATATAGCCATCAAATAGTTGAGATAAAACGCACCAAGATGGTGGACTGACCAAGATTGTCATCTCTAAAATGCAAATTGTGTCTTACAGTAGATGGATACAGTTCCATCCTGCTGCTGATTCTAAGTATTGGAGTCATTCTCTGCATTTGCGTCACTAGGCAAAGTTATTTTTTTCTAGTTTTGCAAACACATGGCTGTTGTGGTCATTTCATCTTCTATAAAAAAAAAATTCTTGTTGTTAAATCCACTTGTAAAGCACTTTGTGACTAATGTCTCTGAAAAGCGCAGTATAAAAATGTTTTACTGACTCACTTGTTGATTTGATTTTGCTGGAATACATTGGTTATTTCATTCAGTCATCTGTATGTAATGTGCTTTATTGCGACCACGGTATTCCAAGGACACGCTTCATGTCACACAAAGCAGCAATTTCATCAATTTGCTAAATTTCCGCTGTAATAGCAGCAGCTTGTGCTTTCTATCATTTATTTTTCTTGGTATTAAACTGTGTTCTACTGCTGAATTCTGTTCATTTTAAAGCTGCGAATACGTATCATCCCAATCTAATCATATCTTATTGATGTCCGTCCTTGTAGTCCAAACACCGGATGCAACAGTCAAAATGTTGACCTGAGGATGTCAGTCTGAGCTCAAAACACGGTTTGCAATTGCACACTTTGTACCAATGCAGCTGTAATTACTTACAGGTTCCTTCTAGATGGGATGAACTTCCCGAGGTCCTTCCTGAGGTAATAATTACTAATCACCAGACTTCCCCTGGCAATACTTGTGCTATCCTAAAAGGGCATTAGTCTGGTATCAGCCTGTTCTCCCCTACAGCATATCCCTGATGCAGCGATAACCGGTGCCTCTCTGGACCAGGGTGGGGGTTATTTATGATACGTGGGAAGGCACCAGGCTAAGGCATTTGAACTGAAGTGAACCATAGTTGGGAAATTGAGCCGAGTCAGCAAATGGAGGTGCTAGCACAGCAAGTGGGCAAACTCCTGCCTTCTTCTCGCTCGTTTACAGTCTTTACACACTCAATTCATCCATGCACAGATCGAGCAACTCCTGACGATGAGAGTTGGATTCTGCAGCAAAGTGATTGATGGAAGGCTTTTTTTTTTTTTTTTCTAGAAAGGATGAAATTGAAAAGTTTTGCTTTATTTTAGTGATTCCTTCACTCTCTGAAGGATCTATTTTTCTTATCCTTGCTGAATACAGATCATATCATTTAGAAATATTCTCCAGAGCATGACTCATACACCGTGTATAGACACTTACTTTTGAGGGATGAAATCATAAATTGAATAATATTCCCAGTGGGTAATACCTTAGGAAGTGCTTGTGAAGATAAATCATACACCTCCTTCACTCCTACCTGGTCTTCTTTGTTGGTGTGTCGGACAAGGTGTCTGAGGAAGGCCAGGCGGGAGCACTTCCTGACGAGGATGAGGTCTGTGGTGCCGTCAGCGAGGTGAGCGGAAGGCGAGAGGCCTTCCGGACTGCGGGGACACGCGCAGCTCATACTGGCCGCGTTAATGGCAATAAACTTTCCACGGATCACGCTCCAACCACTGCTCCCATCTGAAACAAGTCAAGAGTCAAGTTGACTTAACTGTGCATACTTCTGTTGGCCCTCTGAAGTAAAAAGTTATTCTTGTTCAATGACATTGTGATGCACCTAAAGATTGGATTTTGACCTTCGTAACCGTACACTCGACACACTTTTTAGGAGTCAAACCAATTATGGAAGCAGCCATTTTAATAAACTTGCTAATCCTGCTCATTTCAGTCCAACATACAACAGCATTAAACACCGTCCACAAAACTCATGTTGTGTTCATGCTGGCCAAGGTTGTTTACCTACACGCTTGGCAACAAGTTTCAGTTAGTTGCAATCTGCAAACTCATTTAAATTTGACACATTGCGTCTTTAAAATAAAGAAACATTTCAATGAAATACAGCATCCATCAAGGTTTCCAGTCTTTTATATGCCTGTGGGGGCTCGGAGCTCGCAGTATCCTCCAAATAACTTAAGTCACTTTCATTTACTATACTCCACATCGGATGAAATTTGTCACGTTCACGCAATGAAATCAAGTGCTGCGGAACTACAACCCAAAGCACACAATCGCCTGCAATTGTTGTACACCTTTCTGGTCATAGTTTCTGGTTTAATTAACTCTTCTCTTTTCACTGCAGTATAAAATCCCCTCCGTCTGACATTGAAACTTTAAAATGAACAGACCTTGAGCTGCAGTGAATACACTGTACTGTAATTAATTTACAATGCAATTAGATTTAGTTTAGAGTATTCTACCAGCTCTCTGCTATTAACTTGCACAAGCTTACTTTGTCCAGCAGTATTCGTTATTCAAATGCCAAAGCATTTATTCACAAATATGAATACAGACAAATATTGTCGTGGGGTTTCCTCTTAGATTGCCAATGAATACACGGTTGTTTCTGGTAAAGCCTTCTTCCATGGGTGGCGTTACCAAATAGAACCTGAACAGCATCATGGTTACACGCGGTTACAAAATACAAACTCAGAACGCATCCTGAGATGTTCGACTGAAACAAATAATGTCTGCAAATTTGGTTTTGAAACGATACTGTGTGTTTTGCAAGTGCTTTACGAGTCCTTAAGCGAGAGCTCTCCGCTTGTTGCACATAAGCAGTGATGCTGATGAGGGTCCATTAGGATCCGGATGCCTTGGCAGGAATTCTCAGAGCAGTGCTACCCTGACAATGGAGCCGAGATAGAAATATTGATGCTGAAAGTTATGTGTATTACCCTTGTCGGAGAGCTGAGCGTCGTCTGTTTTTAAAATGCAATCAAATTTAGCCGAGGAAGGGTTGACAGCATCTAAAGAGGAGGTCACATAGATAGAAGACTGATTGGATTAACCTCAAGTTTGCTTGTTATGATTGAATGCACAAGCGGCCTTTCGAATCTCAAATGACAGACGCGACGGTTGCACTTCACAAATCACCACTCTGATCCTCGGAGATTAGCGACTGTTTGCCGTTGATGGCGTATCAAAAGACACAGAATCACCCACGGGGCTGCCAGCGCTCGTCACCGGGGTGAGAGTCATTGGAGGAAGCGGGGAGAAAAAAAAAGTGATCACAGACATCCAAACCTCAGAGGGAAAATGATATGATCTCGGAAAGCAAAACGATTCATTACCCCCCACCCTCATTTCGCATAAACAAACTTACAGAGGTGATAACGCGAACCGATGATAACAAGCCCGCAGAGTCTTCATAAAAAAAAACTGATATTCTACTTGGAAAGCAGTGATTAAAGCTGAATAAGATGAAATAAACACAACAACAAATCCAACTGTGGGTGGACTGTAGGCTCCGCATTCGAAGAATGTCTCCAACTGAGTATTTGCTTCCTGAGGAGAAGCTGGCTCATTTGCAGAGAGAGAGAGAGAGAGAGAGAGAGAGAGAGAGAGAGAGAGAGGGTGTCCTGCCTCATTGATTTAGCAGTTGTCTTGAGATTTCCAGCGCCAGGAAGGGAAAAACCCCAGAAAAACAGAAAATCACAAAACAAACGGCAGCACTGGCTTGAGACAAACCACCTGTCAGAGCTGGCGAAGCCAAATTTCTTCCTGATTAGTGGGGAGTCTGTCACACATCGCACACAAACAGGTTGCGCTCTATTTTCATATTTACACAGGACCCCCCCCCCCCCCCCCC
>NW_022280063.1:2365873-2395095 GCF_004355925.1 Anarrhichthys ocellatus | reverse complement strand
CTCCAACACACACACACACACACACACACACACACACACACACACACTCACACACTCCATAAGAAGTCCCTGCTAACCAGGCCAGGACAGAAAATGTTGAATTTCATACCATGACACTAATTAGAGTGGGGAGAAAAACACACACAGCTTCTTTGCAGCTCAGATTACACACACCAGGGCGCACCAGCGCACATGAGTCCGTATTTCATGTGTTTGTGCTGCTGCTATATCAGTGGGTTGAGAGAATTGTAGATAATGAAATGTGTGCGTGTGCACCACGGTGAAGGGGGGCGCGGGAAAAACAGGAGGTGACGTTGTCCTACTCGGAGGTGAGTGGACGGACACCCGCCTCGTCCGGGGACATGTAATCTCATCAAGCAGACGCAGGGGTGGATGCGGGGAGATTTGGAAATCGATAGGCAAAAAAAATAAAAAAGGCTCCGGAGGGGCGCTGTGTCACTAAAATCAGTTTATATTTTCTTGTCGATAACTCATCAAGAATCTCATTTTCCTATGCCGCGGGAGAAAAACAACCGCAACAGACAATGGAGATATTTGAAAAAGGAGAAGTTGTTATTTACATTCAGTCCACCTCAGCTACTGCAGAATGCAAATCTCCCCTGATTTGTGTGAGAGTGACTTCAAGGGAAATGACAGCCAGCCTTGTCTTTCCTCTCAAACAGCACCCTTTAGAAATACTTATTTTCACATATCTCAGGAGTCTAGAAATGGCTTCAAAATAGGCAAACAAGCAGAGAGCGAGGCAGAGAAATGAGAAATGGGCTTTTCAGGTGTGATTAATTTGACACCTTTCGAGTATTAACCCCTAACTCCTACCTTTATCAGACTTTTCCTTCTCCTCTGACATCTCCCACTGCGTGTCTGTTGATGAGGGCTTGTGTTGACAGACGCCGCACCTGAAATATCAGCGTAACCGTGTTTTACATTCATCAACCCATCAGGGTTGCTGTGACATTCAAGGTGTTAACAAGCTTAGATCACTCATTAGGAGGGAATACATTCAGTCCACCTTAAAATAACTTGCATTGCGTTTCGCAATTTAAGGAGTCTGCAGCCAGAGAAGCTTTTCTGCTGCACAGTCATATCTCTTTTTATGGTAAAATAAGATGTCATGAAACACGGCATATTAACGCTTTTCAGCTCCTTTCGGTCCCCATAACAAACGCAAACAATGGCTGCACAAAGCATCTAAAAAAACAAACAAAGCACTTAGTGAAGAGCTTTTTGGAAAAGACTGAATAGGCTCTCCACAATAAATCAGATGCGCTTCCTGACAACGTAAACTATCCCATTTAAGCTCTGGCAGGTGCACTGCTGCCATTGAAGTGCATCAGATAAGTTAGCACATTGTAAAAAAAGCTGCAGAAATGGATATCTCTGATGCTTTATTTACCCGGATCGACACTGCAGCTTGTCCCTGGGGTCCCCCATGTTGTTCTCAGCAGGGAGGAAAGAGATCGTGCCTTCATAGTAGTTGTGACTCAGAAAGGTTTTTACGCCTGGAACACAAACACAGTGTGGGCCACAGAATGCATGTCAATATGTTTTATTTGATGTGTTTAATTTACCCTAATCACAGCTTAAGTTCTTTCAGCGACACATCTGCATAACTAATTGGACCACTATTCCTTATCTTTCTATTCTAATTCCTCTATTCTCTGGAGGGTGTTGTAGGTTTAACTGGGTTTAAGCAAGTTTAGTGATAATGCTATAGTAAAACTAACACACAATTGTATTTAAATGCCTTGTTGTGTTTGGTAGCCCTGGGGCCTGATTAATAATTTTTCTTTTTTTTAAAGCGTATTTAGTTCTGTGCTTGAGCCATGCTCATTTCTGCATATACAATTGAATCAAAGCTCGGTCAGGTCATGTATTATATTTGTAGAAATTCTATTTACCTCCTGACAGCACGTACTACTACTACTACTAATAATAATAATAAGCACGTCAATAATTTCATTCTGCCTGAATGATTGGGCAGGCTACCTGGTGCTAATGGTAGCCTACACTAATTAGACAAATGAGCTAATATTAGCATGCTAACATGCAACAACTAAGATGGTGTACATGGTAAAAATGAAAACTGCTTAGCATTAGGTTTTTAGCATGGTCATTGTGATGTGAGCATTCATTACAAAGCACCACTGTGCTTACATACAGCCTCACAGAGCTGCTAGCATTGCTGTTGATAATTGGTCTTGTCGATCTCTCTTGGTTGCTGCTTTTCATTAAGGACACTCAGACTTTACAATGGATATGTACTAAATATGGCATTCTGGGGACATTTTCCTTCATAAATGAGCCTGTACGTCCCAGGTTTTTGGTTAATAATTAATCTCACCATTGTAGTTGTTTGAAGCACCTTACAGTATGCATGCGTTTAGCCTCAGTGGGAAGAAAAATCTTGGTGAGCCTTTTGGTGTTGGTAAGTCCAACTACTGAGCTACACAATCTCTTGCACTGAAACCCACAAGCTTAAGGCTGCGTGTTAGATTCATATCTTAATCCTCCAAAGTCTTGACCCAGAGCTGGACCAGCAAGCTCAGGGATGAACTCAAGGTTAGCTCACATTAAAAAGAAGCCGGTGTGAGGTCAGTGCGCCACGGGGTTTTCAGAAAAAGGTGAAAGTGTGTGGGTAGGCTTAGCCTGAAGAGTCACTCAAGTTTAGAAAATGATGGCCCTCATACCTGACAGGTCATATCTAGCAGGACCCAGCCATCGCTTCCTCTCGCTGTCTGTTAGTACATCGCCATAGAAGCCGTAGCCAAGCAACGAGACGGAGTATCTGAGAAAGATGTCATCGTGGTGAACTGAACTAACGTCCATCGGCTGGGAATCCCCTGTTGAGACACACCCAGCAGAGTCATAGAAAAGCCCAAACATACACATGAACATGAAACTGAAAACCAGCTGGTGTAATAATCGCTCAAAAGGTTGTTTGTAGCTTCACACACAATACGGATAACAGAAAATTGAATCGGCATGCCACCCCGACACGTAGTGTGCTGTAAGTCTTCCATGAGTCTTTCAATTACTAACTCACCCACAATGATGTGTAAAGCAGAAGTAACTGGATCGTTGGTTCCCACTGTGGCAAAGCAGATACAATCAGTGGACCCTGTTGGATAAGAGACACACAGGTCGATGGTCAGCTATTACAGCCCCTGTACAGACAGGTTAAAGACACTGTGATGTGAGAGAAAAAAAAATACAAAGTCAAAATGTCATGAGTTTGGTGATAAACCAAAGCACTGGACAAATTAGATAGGTGGCCTGCAGATTATTTGGTCAATAGTTGTTAAGACATTTCACTACAAACCACAAGAGGGAAAGTTAGGGGCTGACCCAAGTCATCATGATACATTGTGGGGGAACCATGAATCTGTAATAAAAACAGATACAGTTATGTTGGGAGACTCTATCGGCAGGTAAAGCTGCAAAGCTGTATTTAACATGTGTACACCTCTTATTCATAGTTCAAATCTGAATATATATCGCCCTTTGGTGGAGTTACATGTCTTTCAAAGCTGCAACCTTGTACCAAGAATTCAGTGGGATGATTTTATTAAGCGGAAGTAAGAAGACGTCTCAGTTAAGTGAACTAATAGGATAGCTCCGGGCCCTGGGCTATCATCAACGCTCTTCAGCCAACAAATGAAGGATAAGACGCATTCCCCTGCCTTGAGAAAAACGTAGAGCTTGATATTAAATCTTTCAACTTGAGAGGTAATAAGGCTCCATCTCTCTTCCTGCGCCACATGGCGTAATTTCAGACCTATCTGCCCAACTTTGATCATCTTCAAGTGGTGAAATGGACCCACTGCCACTGATAAAAGACAGAGAGAGGGAGGGAGGGAGGAGAGTAGCGAGTGAAATCTAATTAGTGGTGTTTTGAGCGGGCTCACAGAAGTGTGACAGAGGAGATCAGGTCTATCATTCAGTGGTGGACACACAGATGAGTGTGAAGATGAGCTCCCTCTGTCGCTGCCTCTGACTTTCTCCTGCACTTATCTGGCCTTTGCCCCCCCCCCTGGAGCTTCATGATCACATCCGAACACTTTTAAATTGCTCCCGGCAGCGCTACAATGCCTGCTATTTTGCAGAGCGCTAAAAACAGCGGTGACACACGACTTCTCTAAAGCTACCCAGTAACAGCCAACTGACTTTGAATGGATATAAGTGGCGCACACAGATGTTCAATGACGTTCAGCCCTCAGATGTTCAATGTTTTATTCCCCTTAAGTTACTCAACCGCATGTAGCCTGTTGGCATATTCAGAGGAGAGAGCATAAACTGTCAGAAGGCATACCCTCAGCGGAGAAGCTCCAGGTTTTAATCTGCAATTCCCCCAAAACTGTCTCGCCAGTAAGATCATCTAGGCAGTGAAATCATCTTCATCTCAGGGACAACAATGGAGTCGAGATGCTTTTTAGTGCTGCCCCCAAAAAAAGAGGATATCTTTGCTGTTTGAATCCTCAGCACATTAATATATTTATAGCTGCACATGAGACTGTGTCTTATAACGACAAGAGTGAACCCTTTGGAACTCGACAAGTGGACCTTTGAACAACTTATCATTTCAATTTTTTTTAATCAAAATAAGCTACTTTCAATGTTTCAGGTAGTGCCGGGGGGTACAGTCAGAAAACATCTGACAGAACGAGCATTTGTGGGTATGACAGCTCGATGACAAGGCCAGAAATGAGATCACGACTCTAAATTTGAACCTTGGCATCGAGGGCTTTGATATCTTACTGACACGTTAACATGACTTTGACAGCAATATTGATAAAATCATGAATGGCAGCCAGGTGGCTGATACACTCCTCCATAATGGTGTTGAAGCATAGAGCTAAAAAGTACACATGTTATGGCTTTTATAGCAAAAAGCTCAACGTCAGCAATTTTTCTCTTTTTAGACACTTTACATTATCACCATTATCTGAGACATTACTGGCGCTTTAAAAAAAAAAAGGGGGTTTCAACTGTTTTACAATCAAGGGACATTCTTGACTGACAAAGTTGAGATCTTTTTTCTGAAGTAATTTTATATACCTTTTATTAGAGAGACAGTAGAACAATGCCGAAGCACATAGAGAGATGGGGAATGACACCTGGCTCGGACTGTAAATCGTGGTTTACGGTCAGTACTTTCTGACATCCCTACCTTGTCTGTAGCTCTCATCCCCCAGCCTGGGTAAACAACTTCCTATAACAGCTGGGCAATGCAGTTTTTTTTCCGCAAATGTTCCTCAAACAGTAGACAGTGCATTTGTTGGGGACTACTTTCAACTGCGGATTAATACATATTTAGTGCTCTAGGACGTATTTCAGCAGAACAGTGTTCCAAGATTGCCTTGGTCACTGTAGGCTTTGCTTTACTCTTGATGCAAGCAAACCAGAGGACAATTAGCCAATAATGTCCTTGCATTGCATGAATGGCATACCAATTACATTTCAAAACATCTTTTGAACTATATCTTCTTGAGAGCTTTCATCCCTGCAGCCCTGAGTTTTTACTAACAGCTTAACGTTATTGAGCTGAAGTGTCGTGACAAGATGTACTTCATACAGCTATAGTATGATAAGATTACATTATCTAAAATTGCATTTCATTTGTAAGTGTGAAAAGGCAAAACAACCGAGTCAACACATCCCAAATTATGATTGTAATTGGCCTTAAAATAATTGACTGTGTCCCCAGCTGATTTTTAAACCCCTCTGCTATTACCATCAAGCTGTGCACCAGATAGCCTCATATTGGTCTCCGTGCACTGTGTTTCTATCCTCATGAAAATGACAGTGATTTCAAAATGTCACACAGCATGTTTCCATTCATGGCACTTGGAAAGATTGACCCTCCGCAGGCCCCCGGCGGGACCCCCTGCCCTGTTGCCATAGAGATTCTCTTATGTAACTCAGCAACCCCCGGATCAGCAGGAACTGAAGCTCTTCAATATTGAAATCAATAACAGTTCTGTTAAGTGAGATTTTTATGTCTCAGACTCTAGAAACTCGACATCCATCATGCAACACTTATCATGACAAAACACATAAACACTATCCATTAAAGTATCTGAAGCTGTGCTCGAAAGGGGGCCCGATACTTTGGCACTTCTACATTTTACTCTTTGGAGTACCTTCACTTTTTCACAATATGCCGGTACTCTTTTCAGCCCACTCCATATCAGGTTGTCTGGGAGATCCATAATGGTGATTAATAACGGCACAGCACCAGCGTTTGTGCGCCGCATCTCATAGCCGTAAAGACATTACAAACCCTTGAACGAGGGGGCTGGAGTTAATCGACACAACATTCACGTCCTTTTTGTGAAATAATTAGTGAACTTTGTGAATATATATAATAAATAAAATGCTATTTTAAAGTTTTCAGAGTCTGCTAATATATTTTATTCACAATAGAGATTCAGAATGTGTCTCTTTATCCTGCTGCATAATATGTACGAGCATCTTGAGAGGGACTCTGCTCCTAAAACCGGATGAATAGCTCACGATGGAGAGAGCTTTTCAACATTTATAAACATTTTTCAACTTTTGACAGCTGAGAGTGACCTGGTGTAAAACTCTGGGCTTCCAGCTGTTGACCATGCCTCATGTGTAGGTGGAGAGAGAAGAGAGTCATGGTGAAAGTGGAGCAAGAGTTTTTCCATTTGAGAAGAAGTCAGAGTTGTTTCCTTTAGGCAAATTATAAGGTGGCTTGCCAGCATTACATTATGTTCTAGGCTGGTGCTGAAGATAAGTGGTGTTTTTTTAATCCTTTTAAAGCTTTTAACAAAACTAGATAAACACCAAAGTGAAATTCCTTTAATATGACATTCAGAGATCATTATCCCCAAAACCATTCCTGACGCGCTGCTGTTTCCAAACCCTGTAAATGTTTTAATGTGATATAATGACCAAAGCTCACCAGCAGGAATGATCCCTATGCGTAGAGAACACGGCACCAACTCCGCATCTGGTTGGTTCTGGTCCACGCCGTTGTCTGTTTGGATCCTGGTGACCAACCCTTGCAGGATCTCACTGAGCATCCCATCTCCACCCACACACACCACCCTGGACGGACAAATGACATCAACGATGTACACGAGTTATCTGTTGAACATTGGAATATTGTTCAGAGCCTAGGCGGACGCTGAGGAGTTCCATTACATGTGCGGATTTAAGAACACGACAACAATAGCCAGAAGACCTTGACAACAATAACAGTGAGCAGCAGGTGTAACTGTGAAAGCATTCGCTAAATAAGAATATCACACTGTGCCATCCAGCATTCCATCTTTTGTAAAGTCTGGATATAAACCTTGCTGAAATGGACCTATGAATTATATAAACTGCAGAGGAAAAGCATAATGGACTCTAACCATGATGTGCTGGACTGAATATCTGATGAATAGAAGCTGGAGACGGCGGAGCACTCGGCAGAAAGAACCTTTCATGTTATTGATGACCTGTATGTTCGGCTATCAGCTGCATTTTACCCTTTGCTCGCAGTCGTGAGCTGCATCATGTACAACTCTGGAAAACATAAACTTATGTGGCTTATGTGACTGATTTGTACATTTAGATTTATTGTAGAGTTATTTATTGTAAGTGATTCTAGAGAATAGAATCGGCTACATTTCTAAAATGATTATAAAGTGTGGAAATCTGTTTTATTGCCTTTAGATCTGAACTGCTGCTTTTGCTTCAGTTGACCACTTGATTTGAATTGAATGTCTAAAGCGTTGAGTAATCATACCGGGGTAAAAGATCTCTCTGAAAGGACCTTTTGTGTTGCTCCAGGCACTGTAAATCCTCCACTTCCCATTCTGCTCAAGGCGCACCACAGGGATCTGTCCTGGGTCCTTAACTATCCTCTGTTTACAAGCTACCTTTAGGTCAAATAGTTCAAGCGAGTCGTATCAAATTCCGTTTTTATGCCGATGGCGATTAAATCTGTTTTACATTGATTCAAAGCATTTCTTGGAATATAGATAACAAAGCACACTAAAACCCCTAAGTCTTAACCCCTTATTAACAGCACTTTGAAAAGGGCTGTATGAGGGTTAAGACTTGATTTTACACTAGGAAAGTAAAGTGATTTCCCTTTTCTGTTGTAAAACTGAATCTGGTCCTCACAAGGATATAATATATAATGCACACACACACACACACGCACACGCGCGCGCACACACACACACACACACACACACACACACACACACACACACTCTCTCTTTGAATTACCTTTCCCGAGGTTTCTTGCTTCGAGTCCTTGTCTTTAAACATTAAATCTCTTTGCAGAAATCTCTGCGTCTTATTGCCTTGACATTTTTCATAGGCAACCATGGTGCCGAGACGATAAATCCTAATCACATAAGTGGTCCACTGACTTTTTCTCTCCATTAGCTCCTCCATTAGGTTAAAATTTGTGGTTTTGCGTGAAACAATTATCGAATGGATTACCGTGGATACATACATTCATATTCCCCTCGGCATGAATTATAATCACTTTGGTGATCTTTTAACTTTTTCTTTAGCGCCCTTATCAGGTCAGAATGTTAACTTGGGACACACTTAGAGGTTGAAGGAAAAAGTCCTAACAGGAAGGATAAAAACAGTGTCTCTTTGTTACCCTACTAGCATGTTTATTCATGCTGTAAGGTAACCCTGATCTAATGTTGCACTGATGAAAAGTCACGCCAGGTTACAGAGATCCAACTCTGTTCAAGGTTCTCTGTACAGTATTCAGAGTATTAATATAGCATCAAACAACTATTTACTATGTAAAGACATAGTGGAGTAATGGTTACCTAAGCAGAGAATGAAGTCACACTTCCTGTGTGTGTGTGTGTTAGTGTAAGTGCATGTGAGCGTGCCTCATTGGCTAGCTCATGGGCGCCGCAGAAGGCGCAAACGTAGCGCCCACCCTCCAGTTCCCCCTCAGGCATACGCTGTTTGCTCTGTCATCACTGTTGCCCGTTGTTTGCACTGTTAGCGCTGTTAGCGCCGTAAGCTGCTAACCACCGCCTCAGCCGTCGGCATGTCGGGAGCCGTGTGAGCGCTAGATAGGCTCTGAATTTCTTATAGAGCACCTCCAAGTGGCGAGGAACACACCGGGCTTTGCCTCAGTGATTACAATCAGACAGCACAGATTACAGCACAACACGACCTCATAACAAGCTCCGAATGTGCGATAATACATTGATACACATGGCGATACACAGCTCAAGGCAGAGTCTCTCGAAGGCTGTGTTACAATATCAACAGACAAGAGTAAACTCCTGTCACAGTGAAGAACCGGTGTTGAAAGCCTGAAAGCAGAAGCTGCCCTGCTTGAGCACTCACCCGTCATATTTATCTAGATTGGCCTCGGTTTTCAAGTGGTCCCTGGCATGATTGGCCCGCTCTGTAACTATGGAAACAAATCAAACGGCAAGTGTTAGTGCAACTTCAATTAAAGGGAACGTACTGACATAACAATAGACTCTTTGTGGCCTGACGAGCACTAGCATTTTGAAATACAGGACAAGGAAAAGCTTTGCACTTTTGAAAACAGTCCCTGGAAACCCGTCATGCAGATTAATGCTAACAACCTAATTCAGCTATTTATATATTAGCCTGCAAAAAGAGTTTCAATATTTCAACAGTAAAATCTGTTTTCCCCGAATAATAACGACAGCAATGCAATCCTGCCATTCACAGTTGCTGTAGGAAGCCCGGAGTGACCATCAATACCGCAAGACTATGTGTAGCTGTTGCAAACACTTATTGAATAATAGATGTGTTTTGGATACCCAAGCTTATCAACTATCACAGCTTCCATTAAGGTGGAGGCAAGATTAATGGCACTATCAGCCAAATCATATCCTTGCAAGCCTCTTCGGCCCCTTGGAGAGGCCACAGTGGCAGCGGAGATCTATATACGGCGGCCACCGAGACTCATTTTTTATTTAAATGTTGAGGAGCGCTGCTGATAGGGACCCACCAATCACGTCGGCGGAGATGCAGGCGCGGCCAAACAGTGGAGCCACCTTCTGCTCGTAAATGCGCCTCCCGTGTTGCTTTCCCCCGAAGGGATTGATGTACACCAGAAGGCTCTTCGGCCGGCTGGCTGCAAAGTGAGGGAGGGGTATGAGATAGTCATTAAAACGGTTCAGCATATACCTTTTTTTTTGTTTTTTTCTACAACTGTGTCACTGATAAACAGCTTGATGAAGTTTTCATTAACCAGAGACCTTTCTCAAAACGCTCAGTCAAACTGACTGGTGCCTGCAACACGCCTCTCAGGAAATAAATGGTGTGTCTACCGACTATGGGAGGAGTGTGAAGCAATTCAGAGGTGCTGCATCATTCGGTGATAAACCCACAGAGTGCCGCGATGGAGAATACTAAATGGCTTGTTTATGGCTGCTGTGGAAGACTGCGTTTAGGACAACAAACTGAGATGCAGCAGCTGCTCCAATTGGAAATGAATGGATCGGGATCGGGAGTTAAATGAGCACTAAGAAATATAGGGTGCAATATTTAATTGGCAATAAGACAAAAGTTCCATTAGATTACATAAATGGATTGTCAATGGGGGATGTAAAGGTGCACTGTGGAGGAGACTAACACTATTGAACACACTAGAGCTTCATCTTCACAATGGATGTAGTTAATTTTCTTGAATTGATTCATCCTGCCAGGCAAAGTGGGGCCAAGTAAGCTGCTTCAAATGGACTAAACCCATCTTATGCTCTAATTTCCACATGCTAGTTACACACTAAATCCTGAAGATCTCAAACGTAAAATCACTTTGCAATCACATTACACATGTAGAGCGCTGTATTTTGCACTCATCCAGGTCAACAATGTAATAAAGCTCAATGTGTAGTGACTGATGGTGTAATAATAACCTTTTTCCAGGTCATGTAATGTGTTAATTGATCATTGGAAAACGTGTTAAATTGCTCACATCTGTAAAGATTTTGATGGATGATGCGCTGTTGTTCCGTCATGCAGTCTTGCATGTTAACATGCAGGAGAGAGAAATAAAGATTCCCTGGAGCACATCTGGACAGTACAAACGCTTCTTGTGCAAGCCAGCCAAAGATATTTTTAGTACACTCTTTTAAAGTTTGTAAAACCACCATTTATATGTTTTATCAGACTATTGGTTATTGCTGGCTCCATTCTTTACGTCTGTGCCTGTGAGGTACTATCTAGAAGAGAAATGCAGGTGGCCAACCTGTATTGTCGGTTTGCCTCTGGGCTCTCCTGAGGGGCATTGAATCTACTGTAAAGAATGAAGTGGGGGTGTTTTTTTATGAACAATAATGCACACTTTACTTACAGTCTGGTTAAGGAGCAGAAGAGCTCATTTAGCAATATGTCCAGTCTGGAATGCTTTAATGATATACCGTTTGGTCTGAAACGTAAATATAAGCTGAATATACAGTTTCTTGGTCTTTGTGATATTAATGTGGAAAATTATTTCCGTCCCTTCCCTTTTGTTTGCCTCAAACACTATCGATATACCTCACAATAAAAGCATCCTTTAGAGAATCTCAGGGTTTCAGGGGTTTTCCTTGGGCGTTACAGTGACTTATGTTACGTACTGTATGGTGGTGTCGCAATGAAGTAGTCCATAAACCACTCAGAAAAAAAGATTGTATTCCATATCCCCTGTGGCCATTGCTGACAGCTATTGAAATAGCTGAGAGATAAAAAAGCCTGGTCCTCACAGAACACCCGCTCCCTCCATGCAGAATAAACTGTGCGGCACAAAATCTTACAGTCCAATCTTAAAGCCGTTTCGCACCAAGCACGGATTTTCAAAAATATGGCACGGAAATTCATGAAAACTGGATTTGTGGGTTCTTATAAATGTTTGCAAACCCCTGCGGGTCATCAAAAAAAAAAACAACGTATAAATAACTGTTCCAAGTTATGCCATACCTCCAGCTATAGCTCCAGGTAGCTCGCTGCCACACTGGGGTAATTTTTTTCAACACCCGACATTGCACGAGAAACACAAGATATGTTATATTGTGGTTAAGGAACAGGGCTAGTCACGACAGTTATAGCATTAGAATCAAATTTGGGGTCCGATTAGTTTATGTATTGTGTAGCCAAACAGACAGACTCTGCCTGGATAGGTTTTTGTCGTGTGGAGTGGACATGAGGACTAAATATGGGGTATTTTTGCGATGAAAATGGAACACGGCAATACAAATAATTCCCACCGGACATTTTTGCATCAAACTCTTAACCTTTTAACCTGACAAACTACAAGTAGCGATTTCTAAACCAATTAAAGGAGCAGTGTGTAGGATTTTAGTGGCATCTAGTTGCAACAAACTGAATAGCCCTCTGCTCCGCCTTCCATTTCCAAGTGTGTGGGAGAACTACGGTGGCTGTAATGTAAAAAGGTTTTTGCTTTTGTTTGGTTTGTCCATTCCAGGCTACTGTAGAAACATGGCAGGCCAACATGACGGAATCCATGAAGAAGACCCGCTCCCTATGTGACACAAACGGCTCATTCTAAGCTTACGGAAACATAACGTTTCTTAGTTTCAGGTGATTATCCACGAATAAAAACTAATATTACATTCAATATCTGCTAATAAATCCCCCTAAATCCTAAACACTGTCCCTTTAAATCTAGTACTCTACTCTGCATTTATCCTAGTGCTCACTAAGCCAGATTCCTAATACGTGGAACTTTTATGGTGCATTGTCCATAAAATGATTCTGATAACATTGAGAAGCTCTGAGTGAGTTCAAAGTACATTCCCACATCTGTTAGGGAACATCATTAAACAGTACATACCGAGTAATGACAGTTGCTCATTGATAACTTGGATCCACTGCGCGCAGAGGCCCTCGCTGGCAGAGTGGAAGGTGACATCACTACACCGCCACTGGTGCCGCCTCGTTCTTCTAACGTAGGAAACTGTAGAGGAGCAGAAACAGAAGGAACAGAGCGCTTGCTGTATTATGATTGTTTATATTTTTCATAGGTAAAAATGTTAGTACGTTCATTACCAGCTGGCTTTGCTAAGTTGCAGACATGGCCTGAGACTGAGAATGAACCCTGGCTTTATCCTTGAAGCCAATCAGATGTGTGCATGAGCAAGAAATGAGTGCATATGAGAGTTATGTAAAACTGGTCTCTGCTGATAGTCAGAGAAATAGAAGAGTCATATAATATCCTGCTCTGAACATTACTGAAATATTTACGTTAAGGAGCAAAAGAAGAAGAAGAAGAAGAAAAAAAAAATCACTCGCTAAGCACTTTGACAGCCGATTCACTCACTAAGCACTTCAAAGTCAAATGATCACACTAAGCATTATTTTCATCAGATAGGGAAGTTAACTTTTCAGGCAAGTTCTTCCGACCAAATCGCTTACAGTACCTCGTGCTCGCTGTGGGGTAAAGCACAGAGAGACGTTTAGGAGTGCGTGTAAAGAATCATCCTTTTAATAAGTTACATAATCAGGATGGAACTGACGGGACGTGTCTTTGAAGCCAAGTTTCCACGGATCGTGGGAATGCAGTCGTGTCAGACTCGACACACTCTAACGCCAGTAAAAGCTCACATTAGCGAGGTAATTTTTAACATTTGGCTGCGATAAATAATGTAAATCCGATCTTGTTTGGATATAATCTAATGGCTCAAAATTAAGCATTAGCCCAGAAGTCACTGGCATGCTGCCATCTTAGACCCAGTCGGCTAAGCTGTGAGGGACTCTCTTGTTAATGCATTACTTTCAGACTGTGGAGCTGTCGACGGGCTTATTTCCCGTGTCAGATCACTTGTGATTGGTGGAGCTGAGGACTGGCTTTTGGCACACTTACTCAAAATGGAACTGCGATGTGGCATTGACCTGCTATAGTGAAATGAAAGTGACAGGGATCAAAAACTGGCTTCAGGCAACTTTGTTGGAGGGAACAAAAGACACTCTATCTATTTCTTAGAGCAGCAGCTCAGCTACTAAGTGTTGCACTTGTGAGAGACAGATTGAAAATGGCTTAGATATCCTATCTAAGCCATCTATCTAAAAGCACTGGATCCTACACTTCCTATAATGCAACTGAGTCCTCATACAACCGAAATCATACAACCGTTTTCAGAGGCTGAGTAGCGTACTCACCGTGACCAGCAAATTGACTTTGACGTGTAAAATCAGTGGAATGTCCCTTTAGAGTGTGATTATGAGTGTAGGTTTTGATACCTGTGAATGCATGCGGGTACAGCTGGGAGTGCTGCTTTGCCTTTTTCTGACTCCTCCTGGTCTCTGCGTAGTCTTGATCATCCTTGGTGTCGAGGACAGCCACTATTTCACACACCTGAACAGCATGGCTGTGTGCTGGAGAGACATGAATAAATGCATATTTTACTCAACTGCATTACACAACAATAACCGGTGCATGATGCTCTTCCGATGGAACGGTTAGTCTGTGTAATACGTTCTCTGATGTACATACACACATTTTTGACAAACCAAAGCAATTGTGGAAGTGACTTATTTGACATGTTGCCCAAACATCATTCATCATTTTTGTGAAGATCATTAAAGCTGCAATAATCAATATTTTTATCAATCAGCAATGGATCACATGACCAAAGGGGTCACTTATAGAGACAACCCCACAAAGAAGTATCACCCAACTCAGTAGTTCCCCTCATTCATTCCAGATCATTGTTTTGCTTTTACGGCCCATAACTTCTACTGTTTATTGTTTCTGCTCAGTCTCGTCAAACTCATCAGCCTCATTTCCAGATGTAGCAGGCAGCTGTTTCAGGGAAGAAGCTCCCATGCAAACCCGCTACACGCTTCCTGCCCAGCACCACATGGCACACAGGCAACGTTAGCAACCAGCTGATGAAGTTGAACATTTAGCAGCTTAAGAGCCGGGCATTTCCCTCGGGAGTTGGTGGAGGTCAAAAACAGAGCTAAAAGTAGAGTGAATATTGGACTAACATTCATCAAATGAATGCAAATGTATATGTGTAAACAGGCAAATGTTTGCTAACAAGTAAGGAAATGAAGGTTTAAGTAAGTCGAGGTTCCCCCTTTAAAATGAAGACAGCTTCATCCATATCTTATGACCTTAGAATGGCTTACCATTTATTTCACAAAAGGAGTAACAGCCATATCCCAAGAGAGCTGCTGTGTGTTTGTGAAGGAACTGCATCTTCTTGTTCTTTTTTTCTCCCCCCCGTGGGGACCGGGTTCAGTCTGCTAGTTTGAAAATGATGTGGGATGAAAGACTTTGGCTGTGTTTGAATGGTTTGAATGGTTTACAGAATTAGTCGAGAATGGTGTGATCTGGTACCGCCTTGGCAGTGAAGAGATTAGGTTGGGTCAGTTGCCTTAAAGGGCTGCTAAGTCACATCAACGGATTTAATGGGTATTAAATTACTATGTTTGAAAGGCAGAGATTGGGAAAATAAAAGGGAGTTACTGGGAAATGGTTTCCTTTCGCATCCATACTGGTAAGTGTAGACAAGCTGGTCTGAGTATGAAACAGAGTGGCCAGGGGAAATCCAAATAAAGCAAAGAAATCATGACATAGGAAGGGGCAACTCAATGCTGTTTTACTCTACATCTCACAATAATAACATATATGATTTCCCTTGGGAGCCATTTCTATATTTTAACTCAGAAATTGTGAGCATTCAAGCACAAAAGATGGCGACGCTACTCACGGAAACCAAATTCAAAAGTGCACTTTTGTGCAAGGGAAAGGGCAATATTACTTTCAATGAGTTTAACTGACCTCTTCAACTGCATCACATACAGGCATCACAGTCTCTCCTACGAATGTATTCAGCCGATATGGTGAAATGGATGGGAGGGAGGCACGACATATTATTTCTCTCCCGGGACTCTGAGGGAATAGGATTTCATTTCTTTCTCAAATAAAGATGATGCGCCATGCAGGCATGAATAACTTTATAGCCATCGATATTCACACTTTGACAAATGGGAAGAGTTATGGCCATGTGTGTAATAGCTTTATTTTGGAAAAAAAAGAATAAAAAGAACGAGGAGGTATTTCAAATATGGCACGTATAGTGCTCTGCCGAAGGGATTGTTGGGTGTTGCGTTAACATATATAATGGATTACTGAAAGTTACTGACTAACACATTCCATCCATTTTCGAAACATGTTTTAGCATTTACCATTAATTCCCACTTTGTGGCTGATGTATCTTTTCTGATAAAAAAAAGATACATAAGCTTGCTTTAAAGCTTTCCTTTGGGTACTATTTTCTCACAGCAGGTGTTCTGGTTTGTCATATTAAGAAAAGCCAACTAAAAACATTAATTGTGACAGTTCTATCGAGGTGCCCCAGTAAGCATGGCAGTGGAACAGTGATCCACCGGTGCACAGTATCAAGAGCCCTGCAGCTGAAGGCTAAATGGAACGCAGCCACTATTAGTTTAATTATGTACACCTGTGCTTTCCCTAATGTGACATTTCAAGAATGTTTTCTGGGAAGAAGGTGTCGGCCTATGATGGCTCATTATTGACAATGAGATTTAGGCTACAGTCTATGGATTTAGATCAGTCTGTCCCACTGACACCCTGGGATGTTTGAAATGAGTCTTAAGGGAGTGTGTTACACAAACAGATCATTGAGGAAGATCATTTTTGAGCTGTTGATTTAAGCCGACATTCTGAACACTTGCATCATTATGTGGAACGTAAAAGTGTCGCAGGGAGATAGCCGAAATACATTAAATCTACTTTTTCTGTTGTGCAACAGTCATGCAAGCGTACGCAGATGAGCAAAAGCATATCCTCTTTGGTAAACTGTTGCACGTTGAGTCACAGATACCGTAGAGTGGGAAAGAACCCAAGATTACAACAAACTGCATTAGACTTGAGATAATTCAACACAAAATCTTGCATTGGCTCTTTGTTTCATATCCGAACACCACGCTTGTATCCGATTTATGCCAAAAACATTCATTGGAATACATTAGAATATCTTATCTTGTGTCTTACACATTTACATGTTTGTTATCTGAAGCGCCATGGCTTACGGTCAAACCTGAAAAAAATGAAAAATGTATGAAATCTTTTCTCTGTGTTAGCCTGGTGGGCAAATCAACTTCTGTCAAAGGCAAATTACATTACATTATTCACTGAGTCAGTACAAGCGGTATTTCTCTCCATCGCTAGCCAGGCCGCTCTTTAGAACAACTTGGTCAAATGAACCCCCAGAAAACGAGCACAAAGCCAACAATATCAATGAACTGTGTTAGGGAAGGAACTGGAAACAAACTCTTGACATTCCCACATTCCAACACTGCTCCAATAACCCTGCCACACACACACACACACACACACACACACACACACACACACTCACAGGAGGCATAAACACGCACACGCTCAAGTACACAATAATCCCATCACTACAGGCACACAGAAGACACACAAATTCCTCGACTTCTTTAGCTCAGTGCGGTCTCTAAGCTACATGCTAAGCCCTCGGCCATACAAGGCAGAGCCTCTCTGCTCTGCTTTGACATACTTTTCTTTGTGCTTGCAAAGACTCCCAGCACCGGCAGTCAGACAGTGTGTGCTGCCTATTCATACCACAGGGCTCAGTGTGTTACTGTGAGCCGAAGGGGTCCGCTACTTGCAAAAAGGAAAAGTCCCTTTTCAGGGACTCAGGGTTTATTTTTTCTAACGTCTGGAACTTGCTCTGCACTTGGAAGAAAGTATTCAAATGTGTGTTTTGTTGCTGCGAAGCTGAGGTGATACCTGTGAAGAAAAGTTGTGGCAACCAAGCCAGTGCTTCAGCTATCAGTTACTCCGGAAAAAGAAAAAAAAGCCCCGGATGTGACAATGAAGCGTAAGAGGACGAGCCCTAACATCTCAAAGAGACAAACCACAAGAGATCGTGTCACAAGCAGGGCAGTAAACACTAGAGGCTGCCAGGTGATATTGATATCAATGTTTTCATATAAAGCCATAGAGTTTTAACTATGTGGGTCATGAAAACAAAGAAAACACTTCATCGCCTGACTTGCAAAAAGTATTGTTTATGAAGGAGTAAGGCTGTACATCATTTACAAGATGCATGGGTATGATTCCAACTGAAGCATGGCCAAAACAAAGTAGTTACTACTGCTTAGGCCCAATAATTATTAAATTAGGATTGGAGGATTTAAGCTTATTACCTGCAGATAATAACAATACATCACTTTAAAGGGATATTCAACATTTTGCAAAATACAATTATTTGCTTTCTTGGACGTGCAGAGAGTTAAAACCAATTGTCTGTATGGTAAAAATGTATGGCGCTGGTTAGCTTAGCTTAGCATAAAGACGAAACAGAGGGAAACAGACAGCCTTGCCCTTTTCCAAAACAAAACAATCCACCTACCAGGAAGTGCACCCGGCCAAGAAATGGTCCCGCTTTTAGATTTCACAGAGATTAAACAAACAAAAGGTTATGTTATTATTTTATTGAGCTTTAGCAGTGCTAGTAGGTTTTGGACAGAACCAGGTTTTGCTGTTCCCCTGTTTCCAGAAATCAAATAATTATATTTCCCAAAATGTCAACAACAGCAGCAACGTCAAACAACAGGTGAAGTTTCAGGTTCCCCACATGAGAGGTCATGACGGCCATGGAAATAAGGACAAGTTCAAGCACAATCACATGGGATCCGATGAGAACAAGAGGCAGCATAGAGAATAACCATAAATAAATGGATCTCAAATTCTGGCAATGGCAGTGTGTTGCTTTGCCCAGAGTGTGAATGTAATCCCCAACTCTGGCATTGTTCGTGCCTTTTTTTTTTCAGCGAGCCAGAAACATCCAAGTCCTCAGGGCACGGGGTGCTACTGGTTTCCATTCCAACCACATGAGATGGATTAACACCTGCACTGTTGTAATCTGTTAAAGGGCCAGGACCAGTTTGCAGATCTTCTAGACCAGATCTGTGAATTTGTATTTCACGTGATTGCATGCATCAGTGGCTCCCTGGCTTTTTGTCTCGTGACTCTTTAAACAAGGGGTTAATCACGGGTAGCATATGTGACCAGTTTAACCAAGGATTTATTAATCCCACGGTAAAGTTACAGTAAATCACAAGAAAAAAAGAATACTCCATTCCATTATTCTAGCTATATTTGATAATGCAAGCAACCTGTAGTTTCCGTTCAGGTGATAGAGCAACCTTAGTGGTTTGCTTAAGCATATCATTTTAAAAGAACATAAGAGAAGGCATAAGGTTTAAAATCAGTGAAGTGGCCCTTTAACTACCTGAAGGGTAAAAATCCAGCGGTACTCAATAAGGATTTAGAGCCACTGGTCTTGGGAACGATTGCATCCTATAACGATGGAACAAAGAGGATCTTTCAGTTAATGTAATGGAGCTTAGGGGGTCAGTTAAATGCAGCTCTTCGATCGCGGGCAATTCCGTTGAAATAACTTTTGCCCTTTTAAAATGCTGGTGTCACCGGGCCTTTATGGGTTCAGGCAGAAAGCACCGCTGCTCGGTCTCTGTGGCGGCAGGTTAGTATCTTTCCCCTGTGATAACTGATGAGCGACCTTAACCGAGTATAGCAGTATAGCTGAAGTTCAGACTAAATTGCTGCAAACGTTAAGAGACTGCTTTGTACTTTTGTGGTGGATCAACAAGTACCTGGGCCTGCCGTGGTACATCTGTGGATACATCACGGTCCTGCTCGTCCTGCTACCCACAAACTGTGTGGCATCGCACTAAAACAAATGTCAGTTTCCTAGACAGTGCCTCACATTAACATAACGTCCGCGAATGCCTCGTCACCGCCTTTGGCTTCTAAGTGTCCCCAGACATTCTCTCATCGGCCCAAAATGAGGACGTGTACGATATATTTGGGGATGATCTTGCAGGATTTGATCTTAACTTGATACATCCGATGCTTTCATGCGTGTGTGTGTGTGTGTGTGTGTTAACAAGAGATTTTGTGTATATGATGTCTGTGACAGCACAGAGTCTGGCCTCACCTTCTTTTTGTCCCCCGACAACAACAACAACAACAAGCTGTCATCATATTCATATTCATATTCTGCTGTTGTTCTCGGGCACCCCTCCCTTTACACAGTGGATCAGTATGTAATCCCTTTATTGTTACGCAGGTTTTGGAACCGACAATGTGCCAGCGCGAGCTTAAGGAAATGCTCGCGCTTGTAGGTGTCCCCGCACTGTTCATGTAGTTTCCATATCATTCCTGTTTTGCTTGCACATATTGCATTTCCAAGTGGCATGCATCACGGGCGCAACAGAGGGATTTAACTGAGGGCGTGAGACTGATAATGTTGTCTGGTGATGCAACCTAATATTTAAGCATTCTTTTGGCCCCGTGCTGGATATTAGCTGCAGATGTATGCAAGTGTTTTACTGCATTATCCTAAAAAATATGAGTTCATATCAAACAAGGTGGAGGATAGCACTCAACCGCACCAACACATCGTCTTCCAGGTCATTGATTCTTTGTGCAATTACCTTTAGAGGTCCTACTCTTTGCTCCTACAGAACCCAAGCCGCAGGTATATAAATACAATCAATGTAATAAAAGGGCTTGTATGGCTGCCAGTAAAGCAGTAAAGAAAAGTAATGCGGTTTACCCGATCTCCAGCTGTTGTTTTCTGGCACTGTTTATTCCTCGGTACCTCTCTCTCCCTCCCTCTGCTGCCGTCTCACAACGTACAGACAGGGCTGTGCATTGAGCACCCGCTTTAGATTACAAAGCGCAGCTTTGCCTGGGTACACATGGCAGTGAGCTGTCAAACAAGACACGTGGATTCCTCCCAGGCACAATGGGTTTGTTTTAAGTCAAGGCTATAGAGGCAAACAGATGGAGAAGGAAGAAAGCACAGCAATGGTGGAAGGTATAACAGTCAATAGGGGTGCAATGGTACCGCTAGATCACTACATGTGCCAAAAGTAGCGGTCAACACAAGTCATTATTTTGAGCTGCGTTTGGATTTTCAGCATGGCTCATGGGACGGCAATGTTGGTGCGTTTGTCCAGCCCTTTGGTTCAGACTGAAATATCGTATCTGCATTATTAGCAAATATTCCATAAATTGCCATAAAATGTACTTCACACATTCATGTTCCCCAGAGGATGAAGCCTAAAGACTTCGGTGATGCTCTGACTTTTCCTCCAGTGCCTCCGCGAGGTTGAAGTTGTTTGTCCTTTTCGTCAAATACCTCAGGAGCTGTTGACTGGATTTCCATGCAATTTGGTACAGACAGTCGTGGTCCCCAGAGGATGAAGCTTAATGATTTTGTTGATCTTCTGGCTTTACAGCTGGTGCCGTCGAAAGGTCAAACCGTTCACTTAAGTTGCTCACAGAAGACACAGCGCTGCTAGCATGGCTCGAGCCTTCTTTTTTCTTCTTTCCTTCAGAACTTTTGAGACTTACTGTAGTTCTACGAGTAACTGATGCACAAAATCATGCAGCTTTGTTTTGCTTCTTTACTTGTTATATGTGGATTTTGCGAAGGGATTTTGTTACAGAGGAAATTCTGTGATGCTGATACCCTATTTCAGCCTGATTTCCAATACTTCCTGTATTGCTATAAGTGAATCCCTGACTGTAACACTTTGGAATAGTATCCAGCTCTGCCATATGGGAAAGCAAATATCTAAAATAAAAACCTGGCCACGAGAGATACCCAGGCTTAGAGGGCCTGAGGAAGTACTACTCGCAAAGCATAGTGATTTGGAGGAAAAGGGAGATGCTCTCCAAAGCATATGCCATGATTTAGTGACGATTTTTCTTCCAAGATGGGAGCATGCATTGTGTAAGAGGAGTGACTCGGGGATTATGTGGACGTAGGATTTACTCTAGGCTCAGAGGCCATGCCATCTCAGTGATTGGATTCTGTCTGTGTGTATCTGTGTGTGAACAAAGCATTCCTGGCTCGGAAAACCCTTGTCTTGTTCTCTACTCGGCACATCTGACTGACTGACTGACGCTCGTGATTCGACCCGAATCCACTTCAATGTGGAGAGGTAACATCCGCTAATGTTGTGTAAACCTGAGCACCAGGACCAGAGTGGTGTTTACCGCTCACATCAGTTACTCTTGCCATTTATGGCACTCGTGTGTCAGTTTGATGTTCGAGGGGGGAAAGAGAAATTTTAGGGAAGAAAAATGAGAAAAATACGAGCCACCTGTCAAATTTGAGTCACGCTGCATGAATTTCTGCTATCAGCTGGGATTTTTCTGTCTTCTCAGAGCTGCGGTTCACAGATTTTTCTTGACTTCTAAATGTTATTTGATAGGAAATGTTAAATGTGTACCAACTAATATGTCACCTTCTATCTGTTGCATTTCCCCTTATACCCCTGTTTGTTTTGTCGCCTCATTATTTCCATTTTAAGTCAACTACACTGGAAAATGATGTTGTACGTGGCAAAGAAAAATAATCCGTCCTACTCCTTAATTACTCATTCATTTGCATTATTTCTGCTGTCATGGGCACTGAACCTGCGACCGTGCCGGTAAGGGTCTGGCGTCTAGAAACGAACAACCCTGCAAACTAGAACAAGTCATCTCAAGGACATTCCACCAATCAGTCTACGACAGCTGCACAAATTTACAGCTTCAAATAAACAGAGAGAGAGAGAACTGTACAAAGAGCGAAGCGTGGAGCGCTCGTGCGGCCCATGACGCATGTCAACAACATGTGAAACACGTGGAGGGTTTCCTTCCTTGGGTCGGTGCAAAGACGATCACCCCCGTAGTTACTGATTAACCCGACCACACTGACTTCTAATGATAGCCACACTCCACTCAAAGAGTACATGTATAAAAAGATAAACATAATCAGCCACTTCAGCTTGCTTAAGCAGTCACAGTCATTGATTTCCTCATAAAGAGTGTGGCTCTGTTTGATGTTGGACTTACTGGATATTTATCACCTGCAATGTCTCCTTGCTTGATTCCTACCTCCAGGGTAAACAGGGCCGCTCTCGTCGCAGCGATCGCTGGGGGAGATTTTGGTGAAGTCGCGTTGAACATTGACTCAATAAATGGAAGTCTTTATGGCAGGTTATTATAGGGCGCTTGATACCACTTTCAGGAAGGTCAATGGCCAGGTTTAAACTGAAGTGTGCAGTGCCAGCTGTAATAACTCCACTCGATATGGTACAGTAATTGCAGACCGGGGAACTCATCTAGATGAACAAACATTAGCCTCAGGAGGTTATGAGGACGTCTGGATTAAGTGAAAGTTGTCTGATACAAAAGATGGAAAGTCATCCACAACATCTCTCCCAATTCATAGTCTATGGAGCAGCACCTTGTGAGCAGTTAGACTCACAAATTAGAGTTTTGGCACGCTTTTGTGGATTTGGTAGAGAGTTGTTCACGTTAACTATTTTTGGACTGTTAATTAAAGAACATATGAATGACACTTATGAATTTTGAATATGGCGGTAGTTCCCCTTCATTCTTATTTTTGTTTTTTTTGCAGTTAGCACTGTTAGCTGGGCAACAGTAGTTAATGGGTGCGTAAACATTAAAGCTGGAGTAAGTAATGTATTCTAGAATTTGTTTTTTTGTTATATTTGTTGAAATTATCTTTACATCCCGACAGCAATCAATTAATCAAATATTCTGACAATTTTGGCAAGTGGCTTTGGAAGAAGGCCTGAAGGGATTTGGAGTTCCCTGTTACTAAATAAATATGCATGGCCGTACAGCTGTAGTGCAGAAAATCCTCACTGTTTCTGTTGAGTAAAGTTAATACCCCGTACTTTATGTTTGGAGACAATTATGCCTCCTTTTTTGCCCCCCAAAAAAAGTTGAGTGGCTTCAGCTTGGCCCTAAAAAAAGCTGACATTTTGCAGATTTTTCTCAAAGCCAGCCGAGGCAGAAAGCCCCTTTCACGAACGAGAGAGCACGAGCAAACTCCTTCAGCGGGACAAGTTAAATAACCCTCTTCCAGTGTTTGCTTGTAAGAAACAAGAGCCTCCTAATTATCTCTGTCTGAAAAACCCACGCGTGTGACCTGCTCTTGTCAGGCTACAGACCCCCAATCTACAGTGGCAACATGACCCGACTGTTGCTCCCTCAACATGTGCATCATCCTGATAAGGAGTGCAGAGAGTGGGAAGACAGCTGCTCCAGACTTTTTTTTTATTTTTTGCATGGATGACATGGTTACCAAAGGCAAATTATTTCTTGGAGGGATATATAGGCTTTAAATGAAAACTGAACAACATTGGTTACTTCCTTTGATGTTTTTGACCTTTTGTGTTCATATTTCATTTCCATATTTTCTTTAAATATTTATTTCTCTGAATTTCAACATGATTAGTTGGGGCTGTTTGGCATATACTTCTTAGGTTTTAAAGATATGAACCAAAAGGCTGTTTATTTATGTTACAAACAGTTATGACAAAGCAAACTCATTCAACTTGTTGGACTGACCTGTTTCAGCACTGTTGCTGATGACTCCAGAGCTGCGTTTTCTGCGCCTCTCCATTTCCTTCCACTCTAAGACACTGCAGTTCAGAGCAACTTCTACCTGCCTGTGCTTGTGAAAGAGCATCGAAGACAGTAGTCGGGCTTGTTCTTCCATGATATCGGTCGGACGCGCCGTTAGCGACGCTGTCGCCCGATGATTCTCATCTCTACCTATGTACGGCCCGCATGACAGAACGCTGCTCTGTGTCCGAAGCGTGTTGAGCCAGTGTTTGGCCCCGTGCTGCTGCCGGGACAAGAGGGGACTTAAAACAAAGATCGTGTATGAGAGAGATGATTCACTCTATCGTGAAAATGAAACTGGCTTACTTCCCACAGGCCACTGGGCCGTCCTACAACAATCATACATTGGAAATAACATAATAAATTACATTACCCGGCCTAAAATCGGTTTGTTTTTATTTTAACCCATTTTTGACAGTTCACGCCAAGGAAACAATTTATCCAGTGTAAAATGTAAGTTCTGAACTAGGTAGGCTAATTCAAATTTCAACAAATATTTGCCATTTTCATTGAGACTTTAAGTATTTTTGAAATTTCTCATTAAACACAACTCACAGATGTGTAAGGGTTGATTTATTGATCAGCAGTTACCGACACAATAGCCTATTTGACTTTCCAGCACATTGTTGTTAAAATATATAAATGCCTAATGATATGTGTGTGTGTGTGTGTGTGTGTGTGTGTGTGTGTGTGTGTGTGTGCTTTGTACTGGAACTAGGGCCCCTCATAGTAGCGTGCGCTGGGGCCCTTCGTAACCACCTTACGGCACTGTTTATAACTACAAATTATTAAGTGTAGTTTTTTTTCGAGATGAAAAATAACTAAATCTTAGATGTTTTATCTGAAAAGGTTTACAGAGGTATGACAACTTTAACCACTTTCCCACTAACATCGATACCCCAACGGGCGTCTGCAGTACCGTGAAATTGTGAAGGAGTGAGAGCTCTTGCCTTAAATCCTGCCTGCTGCAACCCCGTGGAACAAACACTGCATCAGCGCGTTGCGTAAACACACGAGCCCTCTGGTTCATGAATCAGAGCACTGAGGTGCCTCCACACTGTCGCAGACTGAGAATTTAATAATTACCGTAACCTCGCACAACCTCCAGACAGTGACGTGGCAAACACCAGTATTAACAAAAATGATGACTAAACTGTGTTTGCGTGGGTTTGACCTCCACAACAGGCTTCTGCGTTGAGAGTGAGGCAAAGTAATAAGAGGAGAATACGAGGTGCTGTCCAGGTACAACTTTTACTAATAGTGCATTTCCATGTTCAGGCTGGATCTGGCCCTTAGATAAATATACTTGCCCCTATAGCTGAAATCATAGTGTAGTTAAAAAGGCTCACGTAATTCCCAATAAATGTGACATTGTAATAACACTGCCCCGGCATGATGAGAGGCACGCTATTTGAACTATGCTGAAATTACTTCTAATAAACTTTAGAGATAATTAACACTGGTGCATAATAAAAAAAAACACGTATTGAACTACAAATACATCCGCCTCATACTATAAACTGCTATGGAAATAGTAGTGTTAAATGATAAGCATTTTTCTCTCCCTGTCTCTGGTCCTGATGCTGATGGTCTCTCTTTTGATTGACACACAGCTCGTGGTTTCATTCAACAAAGCAAAGACAGATCATGACGTGGGCAGCTTGCCGTGCCACCTAACAGCAGAGCTCACTTGTGATTGGCTCACATAGCGGAAGTGTCGCTCCAGCCAATCACAGCAACGTTTGCTTGCCGATTAGGCAGTATCAACATGGCAGCTCTCTGAGTTTTGGAGGAGGGTACATGGTGTAAATAAACACAAATTTCACGTTTTAAAGATAACGACAGCGTTTGCGTGTTTGTGTTTGAGACTGGTTGGACCATAGAGTGAAAATGTCGAATGACGGAAATAAGAAACAGTTCTGGAAAAGAAACGCAGCGAAGGTTCCTGGCAGGTGAGTGACGTGTTCCCTCCTGTCGGCTAGCTTAGCCTAGCTAGCCTCACTGAACTGACGCTGCACTGTGGCGCTTCAAACGGAACTTTCACTTTCACTGACGGTCCTCCGATGTTGCACCAAGTTTGCGAGTTACACCCCCTGTAACGTGCCATTGTCTGTGGTAAATTAGCTCTCAATCACAGGTTACGCCTCTCCGCTTTTAGCTGACTTAGAGCTACGTTGCTAACAGTGGCTAACAGTTAAGCAATTTACCCACACACCGCAGTCACAGAGTTCTAACTAATTATATTATAACCATTTTATAATACGGAGTAGCCATGGGTTTACAGCAGCAGGTCGTTTTCATGTCACTTAGCCCCAAAATTGTAGCATTAACCGGCATTGTTTTTGGTATTCAGAAGCTAGCATGGCTAGCTTGACAGCCAGTTCTGAATTAGCTCATTCATTTACATTCTCTCTTCTTCACTTCCTCAGCATTCAGCATGTGTACGGCGCACAACATCCACCTTTCGACCCGCTCCTCCATGCTAAGTAAGTTAAAAGTACTTCGTCACTGTAGGTTAATGCACTATGATGTTACTGGAGTAGTTTGGTGCTAGTCTGGGCTTCTGCTCACCGCAGGTTTTTAAGTTTCTTTGCTGATGCTAACCGTTTGCCTCAGTTGCTAAACGTCATGCTACCCGAGCTGAAGTTGGCATTCTCGCCTCTACGTTTGCTCCAAAATAACGTTCAAAAGCGGAAGTGATGTATTCATTCTGCATGAAACAGTGGAGGAATATATATTTCCTAATCACGGAAGAACAGTTTTCATCACATCATGTTTTGACAAACAGACAAGCTTATCTGATGTGTTTCAGGCTAAAGGGTTCTTTCTCGTTACTTAAGAGAAACACTTCCTTGATGATCAGCAGCACCAACTTTATGGATGATTACGCAATACTTTTATTTAAGTGGTAAAAAAAAGTCCTAAAAGGACATCAGCATAAACCAGGACTTCATCTACTGGTTTGAGTTAATTTCAGTTCACCATTACCAGTAGAGGATGAGTATTTGGCAGAAGACAACAAAACAAGTCAGACATCTTGAAGGGTAGCTACCGATCCCCTCAGAAGACAGAACACTTCATACTGTAAAACATGTACTTTTAGCCACATCCCCAGGAATGTGGGAGTGTTTGTTCTGCCATTCGACAGACACCCAGCTGTTACACGTCATTACAACATGGTTACATGTGTGAAACTGCATGCATTGGTCCTTGCAGTGTAATTCTGATAACCTTTGGTTCGCTCGGCATGGCCTGTGCTGTTCTGCAAGTGTCCGTGAAAGTGCACCGACCGGACAATCTAGCTGTTAGGTGGCTGGTTTGACAACTTAAAGGACAAAAGACATAGTTTTATTTTAAAGTTTGTAATCATGTCCAGTACAAATGGGTTATGTTACATGATTTGAAAAACTAACAATTCAAAGGGATGTTGGAAGTATCAGTATTTCAGGACTACATGGTACCTACACACATCTTACGTGTGTAAAAATATGGGAATGAATACATTTATGATTGAAATCATTAACTAAAAGAAAAAGCCTGGACCTTTCCAGTAAATGTTTAATGTACAGCTAAAAAACGACATTGAAAAACTGTAAAATCTTGAAACGTTAAGTTTGTACAAAACTTTTTTTTAATTTAACCATTATTTAGTCCAGCATAGGAAATATCTTTAACTTTTTGTACTGTATCTATCTCATTTTACACACACACACACACACACACATGCGCAAAGATAGAAAAACAGCCTATTATTTGGTAAAAATCCCTTCATTTCCTTTGACTGATGTTTAATCATGTACATTTCCACAAGGGGTTGAATTCAATTTTCTTGTTTTTTTTGTCCGTGTATAGGTTCAGACACTGTCTTTTCTTCTAAGTTATGATGAAAGTAAGCTAATATGGACAAGTCTCTCCCTTTTATTATGGTAATGCTTGTCTTTGTAAGAAATCAGAGCACCTCCCCTCCTCCCCACCTTCCCTTTTCCCGCATCGCATGATAAGGAAAGGTTGATTTTAATTGAATTCTCTTTTTTCTGTTGCGTTTCTTGTTCCGGCTGAATGAAACGGTGTCCTTGCACCACAAAGACAGCGGCTCGGTTTCTTTTGAACAGGACCCAGAGTCGGTCTCTTTAAGTCGTGAGACCCGTTTTTGATTCTAGTGCTTTGGATGCGTGTCTTCTGTGTTGTTAGTGGTAATTCTAGCCAATGCCGGTGCGTTAAAAAGTGGATATTTTGTAGACTTTGAATCACGCCGAATGTTGCATAATTCATTAATTATTGAGGGCCTCTCTTTTTTTAAAATTCTATTTGTTTGCCCACCTGTCAGTGTCAAAATGATTCACTTCTCGTCTCCTTCTCCCCCCCCCTATCCTCACTCCTCTTCCCTGTTCCCTTGTCCCTGTCTCTGTCCTCCAGCCTGATTAAAGCAGGCAACAGGCCTCCTCCGGCCACGCCAGGCAAGCCCAAGAAGGCTACTACCTTCCAGGAGTTCGAGAGCATCACAAGCGACGCCTGGGACGTCGGGGACGATGACGACGAGTTGCTGGCCATGGCCGCACAGAACCTTAACATCGAGGTGGTCATGGAGACGGCCAATAAGGTGAACAGCCAGATGAAGGGGTTTTCTATACTTAAGTGTTTTTTTTAATAAAACACATGTTTCTTTTCTGCCACAGAGACTTCGTCTAGGGATAGATTA
>NW_022280063.1:2360010-2365773 GCF_004355925.1 Anarrhichthys ocellatus | reverse complement strand
CCCACTATCACAACATAGTTCATCTTGGCTTTTTGTCAGTCCATTAGAAAGCATTTTCATGAATGTTAGCTGCCTGTTTAACTACATTGTCTATTTAACATAAAATGTATTTTACGTTTACATTTTTTCAGACATTTTCCATTAAAAAAAACATGCTTCCAAATGTTATCCTGGCTGAATATCCTGAATATAATCAAGCTCCAGCTGCACACTTTTTGTCATATGCTATGTGTTATGGTATGTTCACGGAGTTGTTGCAAAACCACGAAGCTCACCAGTGCCACGCCTTGTTTTTTTTTCTGTCAACCGAGCAGGTCATCGAGAATCACAGCAAGCAGCAGGAGCGACAGAGGCAGGACGACACGACAGAGCTGGAACAGAGAGGAGAGGACACGCAGGAGGAGGTGGCAGAGGACGACGAGGTGGAGGACGAGGAAGAAAACGAGGAGGACAGGGCGGGGGAAAGAGACGGGACCAGCCCAGAGGTCTCGTTCGCCTCCCAGAGCAGCCCTTACACCGAAGGCCGCCTTGTAAAGTCCCAAAGCGAAGCTCCAATTGGGTCTCCTAAAGGTTAGTGAGCACCATTGCTCAGTGTCCCAAAAAAAGGTTTTCTGGCTCATGCCACCTGCATAACAAAAGCTAGACCGCTTTTACTTTTAGTGCACATGTGGAAAACACAAAGGAAATGTCACCATATCAAGTTTTAGTGCTATGCCATCAATAGAATATCATTTAAAAAAAGGAGTTAAGTGATGACTTTTGTGTATTTATTTACTGTGGTTTCACAACTGTTGTGGTTCACCACATTCAAATCGTATCAAGAGCCAACAGAAGCGCTCAGCATCCAAACAGCGCAGCAATGAGGGGGAAAATATTTGGCAGATTCCGCCAATGACAGACTGCCAGTGCCGTGCTTTGATTGAACGTGTTTGTGGTTTACACAGAGTGTACGTAGCTCAGTGTTGACACAGCCTCACAACGGGCAAATAAAAAAGCCTTCGTAACAATAGCGCTCAGAGTGTTGTTCAAAGGTAGTAGGAAGTGGAGCAAGGGATACTGCAAAACAAAAGCCAAGCAGTGCTGTCAGATGTCTCATTTTTCCCGACATGATTATTATGGCCGAAAGAACTCACGGTACGGATATTATAGTGATATCTATAGAAACAAGTCTAATTGATCTTTAACTAATACTAATAGTCTGTTTCAATATTTCATTTTTTAATATCCGTAATCGCTGGTAAATTGCATCACCCCTGTGCTGTTGAGAAGCTATTCTTCATCGTAATCCCAGATTTCTTCCCCTTCCTCTTTTATATAAATACATCTTATAAATAAATATATAAAGATGACAGTAGAAAGAGACACTTTTCCCTCCAACTCCTCCTCTTCAGTCTGGCTCTGTTTCCCCGGTAGTACACAACAACTGCTCTGTGGCAGGGCTCCTGTTGGACCCGTGTCACTGTTCAAATCCTCCTCCATATGTCGGGTGTTTTTTTTGTTGCTTTGACTTAAAACAGGGGCACAGCAGCACTGTGTAGCAACACCGTACCCTCGCGTGTAACCGTTTTATCCTCTTCCTCGTAGTAGGAAAGGAAAGAAGAGATGTCTCTACTGCTGCTTCCTAGATTACAACATCAGCAGCACTAGCAGCAGACGCCGTACATGCTGAACGTGTGGCTGACTATGGCCTGGGTGTCTGCCATCCTTCGACGCAGATAACACAAGAAGCCTGTTTTGCCTTCAGGCAATTCCCCTTATCTCCTCAGAGAAGACGACACACAGGCGTGCATGCATCCACGTCGACACGTGGATGCATGGAGACGTGAGACGGTGCCGTTCGCGCCTCTCCGAGCATGTCGCAAAACACACCGAAGCTTATATAAAAACCTTAATACATGTACTTGGCAGGTTGGGCAAACAACTTGATATGCACAGTTCCAGTAAGGCTGACTGCTGGTTTTGCTGGGTCTCATTTCTTTGTAGATTTTGCTTGACTTCTTGGTCTTTTTCCTCTTATAGTGTGTGTGTGTGTGTGTGTGTGTGTGTGTGTGTGTGTGAGATGACGGCAAGGAATAGCGCGAACACACTCGCTCCCTTCTAATTAGATAGCGGGACACAGCATGGCTTTCATTAGCGAGGCCCAGACTCCCTCCTTATACTTCAACATTACCGACTCACACACGCCCGGTGCCGCATAAGAGAGTGAAGCGACACACACACACACACACACACACACACACACACACACACACACACAGAGAGGGGGGTGGGGGGGGGGTGGGTGTCACTTGGCTCTGTGGAGCTCCTGGAGGAAGTACTCTCCGGTTGTGTACTTTCATGTTGTTGTCTACCCTTTCTTCCCTGTATTAATCATGCAGTAAACTGTGACTGAACGTCACTGACGTAAATCCTCCATCTTGGCTTTGTCTTTTTTACGGCCCTTTTTAAAAGTTAAAAGTTATTAAATGGACAATAAAAAAAGGCTTTGCTGTTAAAATGTCACAAAAGGTTCCACCGCAAAGAAGCCTCCGCAGGCTTTGATGATCTTTTTTAATTTTTGTAAGTGCAAATAAAGCAGTTGAGAACAGATTTGTAGCTTTTCATTTGTTCTTGTAAAAAACCTGAAACGGGTATCACCACCGGCAGCGTTCCAGTTTTCTTAATTGCTGTGGAGTGTGTGTGCGACTCGATGCGCGTTTTATATGTCGCGGTTTGCTACAGCACTGAGCAATGTTGGCAGTGCTGCTCTCAGGGATCTTTATGAACTTTAGCTGAGTGTCTCGTGCGACGGCAGGAACATCCCTCTCCACAATGAAGTCCCGACAACACCAGCTTGTTCATAACTCTGCCTGCGTGGTGCCAATGTTTCGCTCTGTCCTATTTTAGCACATCTGGGGGAACATGTGGCACTCGGCAGACTGAATTAATGCGTTTGTCTACCCGTTATAAAGCCCTCACAGGTAAATCTGGATTATTTTTTTTTTTGCCGTAACCACAACGGCTGCCTTCCTGGAGGCCTCTAACAATAACCGCATTCATCACCACCTGGACAGGATCCAAATTTAGCTTAGCTTAGCGTAACTCATCGTTTTTGCTATATTCCTGCTCTTGAGTACTTTTTTTTTTTTAATACAGATTTCAATCATAGATCGAGAAACATCTGCTCCCTAAACCTGAAAATGCAGTTCTTCAACTTCACTTTGCTAACTGTCTACCCAATCAGCGCGTTAACATTGAAAGTTGCTGTGCACAGCAGTTACTGTGTCGCCTTACTGTCGCTGAAATGGAAGCCTAATGTAGGCTGTGAACATTTCTCCCTCCACTAATCAAAGTTTTATACAGCAGGACAAAAAACTGACCTCTGAACAGAATCGAGGGAACGCTCCGTTCGGAAGAAGCTGGACTCGATAATGTCGGGCCTTTCGGTGTCAAGTGCTCTGAGTGAAGTTCGCTAATTCAAAATGTTTAGCCACGCGAGCGTCATGGGTCGAGGTGTCTCGTCTGCTCAGCCGGTGCAACCGCCGCTCCGGTCCGGCCTGAAATATCTCAATAATTATTTGATGGGCTGCCATGAAATTTGTGTACACGCATTCATCTCCTCTTCGGGATGAATGTTAATAACTTTACTGACCCCCCCCCCCCTTTAACATTTCATCAAGCACAGAGGTTTTCTAAAGCGGGAGACCGGCCTCCCCAGAGGGGGCTCCACACAGCGTCAGGGGAGGCTCAGTGAATGGAAGTAAAAAAACAACCTATTACACCAGTTATAATATTAGTTGTCGAAAGAACGTTGCATAGAATAGCCTAAATATGTGTGCAGAGACTACAGTAATGTGTTTGTGTAACCCTTTCGCCCTGTCTCGAACTATTCCTCCTCCCACCAGATGCAGCAAGTGAGCACGCAGGACTCCACAGACAGCGGTCTCTGCCCCACCGGCCGCCCGTCATCCCGCTGGTGGCTCGCATGGCCGACCAGAACACATCCGGCACCCCGGCCATGACCGAGAGGGAAGCGTCCCGTCTGGACAAGTTCAAACAGTTGTTGGCCGGCCCCAACACGGATCTGGGTAAGAGATACTCATCCAAAAAGATCCCCCACTTATCTGTCAGAGTGTGCTCGAGTCCTTTTTTCTCCTTTCTTGTTCTCTGAGCTCTTTCCTCGCACCCTCTTGCTCCTCACTCTTAGTTTGCTCACTCTGTCTGCCAGCTGTGCTACGTTTTTTAACGATGCTGTGAGAGGGGGGAGTCATCCAGCCATCTGGACATGCAGATTACAAGGGGGAAAAAAATAAAAATACCACCAACAACAGAAGCAAATGACAGGCCTTTGTTCTAACCAAACGACAAGCCTTTATTGTTTATCCAACCCTAGAGACTTTGTCTGCTCCCACTGCCGCCACAGTGGCCGTGAAATCCTTGCAGACCTCCCTCTTTACCGCTGACTCCGTGTCCCCGAAAACTAAACTTCTGGCAACTGTGACACGCCGACTTGATGCATCAATCTCACAGTTTCAGGAACTACATCAAAGAGGCAATCGGACGAGTTTGCAAAGCAATGATTTTTAAAGTCTAAAGAAATATCAAAGTCTGAGGGAGCACAGGTCAACCCCAACAGGAAAACATATGGATACAGATACTACCTGTGGAAGTAGTCTGATGCCGTCAAACATCCCAGTCACTAAACATTTCAAACATTTAAAGTGGTTCTTCTGTGTGATTCCTTGTGGAGTTTTACAGATCTGTCCATCAACTATGAGAGTTGTGTAGATTCAAACTCTGTTTAGAAGCCTATTTGAGTGAAGATCGTAAAGGATGTAGTCTTTTTTTGTGTGTTTACGCAGCATTGTGTTTGTGTGTGTGTGTGTGTGTGTGTGTGTGTGTGTGTCTGTCTGACAGAAGGGGAGCATGAAGTGAGAAGAAGGGGAGACAATTCAAAAAGTGCAGTGCTCAGCAAGAGGATGGGTTATGTGCCTGTCTAAATACCCTAAATATGCTAAATACAAAAGAAGAACGTGTCGGAGGTATTTCAGTGTGGAGATGACACAGTTTAAATACCGTAGCCTGCATTCTCAAACAGTGGCTGTGGTCCTAATCTACCACAACTGTAGAGGCTACCATGCATTGATTTGAGACCGGCTATTATTAGAAACAAGCCTTTTGTTCACATCCTCTTGTATAAGTGTACTTTAATATATTTTCAGTTGGAGTTTTCTCTGTTTTTCTAATCTGCTGCGTTTCTGCTGCTTGCTGTAGCTGCATACTCGACACGTCCTCATCAGTCTCGCATCCAAAACCGCTGCCATGTTTGGGGCTCGGGTCAGACTTGGACAGAAGGTTGCGTCTGATTTATTTTGTGTCCGATCTTCGCTCTATCGTCAATACGTCAATATTTGTAATACGCTGATATTGGCTGATTTATTGGCTCTCTGTGCACTTCAACGCTCAGCTATTTCTCCGTGCATTTTTGTATAATCTGAATGATTAATGATAATGGTATTTGCATTGCCACCGGTACATTACGTCTACCAGTCTGTTAACCTGCACCCACAAATCATGTTCTGTCAACAGACAACTGACTTGATTGGTTTACAATTTGAATAAAAGTGTGCAAATTTGTGGCACTGCTTTAGCTGCCACATGTAGATTACTTCTCGACACACACACACACACACACTCACAAGGAGCGTTGGCTAAGATCCTAAAATGTAAATGCTGGATTTCATTAAGCTGGAATGGCCTTAGTCAGCACAGTGCTTCACCTCT
>NW_022280063.1:2346602-2359610 GCF_004355925.1 Anarrhichthys ocellatus | reverse complement strand
GGGGGGGGGGTTAGGGGCAGATACGATAAGATAAGATGAAACTTTAATGATCCCCGTGGGGAAATTGGGTCATTGCAGCAGCAAAGGATGAGATATAGATGAGAATACAAAAATAACATAAAAGAATCGCCACCATCTGATGGAAGCGTACTGCACCGTAAAAATATTTCTGGGAGAAAAATAAATAATATTGTTTGCGCATGATTATATATGTCTGATTAGAAATACTGACGTCACTGCTTCCACATTTCATGTACACAGTAGTACATTTTTTTTTGCAGTTTTTAGTTAAGAGGAAGGTGACAAGACGGATGAAGCTCCTTGTCCTCGAAGCAGAGGTCATCGCCCGTGACACGCATAACACTCGACATCCAAATTCCCTCACGTGCCATTGGATGCCGTCAGCGGGGACGACGCCCCCTTATGTAAAGGAGAAACTCGACCGACCGTCCTTCAGCTCGGAGGAAGATGGGGGCCGGGATGATCCATCGGTCAGCTTCCTCACTTGAGCGGTGTAATTAATTGCAGGGGCAGCCATGTTTTTGGGCCAAGCCCCCCGACATGTCAGCACCGCCGTTCTCTGGAGTCCACAGGTGTGTGTGTGTGTGTGTGTGTATGTGTGTGTGTGTGTGCGAGCCCGTGTTGGTCAGCGTGTGATTGGTAGACCTAGTGCATAACTTTGCATTCTAGCTCCCTCCACTTTGTTTTGCAGGCTTGCTAGTGTTGTCATGTAGGCAGAGTGCAATAGGCCGCGTTAAGTTCCACTCTTCATGCTCGTGTGATATGAAACTTTGGGACTGTTTGTCAGAAGTAAACTGGATTTAATTGAGGGGGATAGATGGTGGGAAAAGGCAACAGTACGCACGCTTGCACCTGTTTTTCGCACCTTTTTTTTTTCTTTTTTGGTCTGCCTAACTCGCCGTCGTGATCTTCCTTTGTACTCGCGTCTATAACATCCTCGTCAGTCTCTCCCTCCCCCTCCCCCTCTCCCTCTCCACTGAGCCTTGCGACAGGTTGTGATAGCGGCCTGTTTAGCATGTAAGGTCATGCAGAAGGTGACGACCTATGAGTCGGGTGATTGATGTGAGGCTGATTCCAGCTAATTATTCCTGATGCCCCGAGGCGAGCCTGTCTGTCGAGTGAACCTGATCACAGCACCCGCTGAACGCTCGGCGAGGAGGGAGTTATTGTAGCTGGGATAAAAAGTCCACTCGCCAGTTTCACTTCTTGTTAATGCGACTCTTAACCACGGCTGCAGTATTCGCAGACGGGTGCAAGGTGCCAACTGCCGGTGGGAGAAACAGACAGCCGGTTACTTGACTCTCCAGCTTGCTTAACTCGAGCCAATCCAGGACCACTCTTTTGACGAACAAACAGAATCTGTTTTTGTGGTCATGTGACTGCTGCCGTCTCTAAATGTGTGGTCTAGGAATAGGCGAAAAGGACTTTTTGAACTGCTGGTTCCACAGTTCCATGATTTTAATATTCAGCTGTTCAGTTTCCAGCTTCTAAACTAAAGGCATTGTTTTTCTGTGGGCTTTACGTCACAAAGCCAGGTTTTACAGACTTCCTGCATATCTTTTTCCTATTTTTAAATTGATTATAAGACCAAGAGTCGGCATGTGACATCGAGCAGTTATTGCTGGATGGCAGAAATACCGCTGTTGCTATGGCAATGGTCCTTTCCCCTTCTTCTCCGTCCCGGCAATTTATCCTTACTCTATCTTTTACAAGCCTTTTTCATTAGTTGCTTTCCTTGTTTGTCTCTCTTTCTTCCTCTTCTTCTCTCTTAAAGAAAAAAACAGAGACTCTCTGTTTTGCTCTCTGTGGTCTTTATACGAGTCTACCTCACACATGTCCACAAACGTGTGTCCGATATATGGTGTCGATCCGTGCGCCATCGATACTATAAATAACACAGACACGAAGAACCGGCTTCACCACCAATAAGAACCCAGAAAACACTTCCTCCCATGGCCTTGCCGTGCGTCAGTGTGTCCCTGCCCTCTGTTTGGGGGGGGTGCTGCAGCTCTTCGTTCTACCTCCGCCACCGTCTACGGCACGCTTCTCCCCAACCGCCATCGCCCTCACTGCAGCAACTACGGTGAGGAGGCCCCGCTTCTTTCACACTCTGTAGCGCTACAGCCCCGCAATCCTGTTACACAGCAGCCACCGTATGACAGGCTTACCGTCAGCGCGCCTGCAAAGTTAAAAGCCGACCATCAAAGTGGGAGGTGGTGATGTAATTCAATTTAACTCGGCCCTAATGCCTCATTTTGAAAGCCCAGTCCATGTGTGATAATTATAGATGTGTGTGTGTGTGGGGGGGGGGGGGGTCACTGGCGTGGAAAGTGGAGATAATGAAGCATTGGACCGTCTCCCATCGTTAAAATCTCTGGGAAAATGTGGCAAGTTTACAGAAAAACGGATTCCACGAACATTCTCAGGAGCTTCCTCTTTCATTCGGGACCTCAACAGCACCGATTGGACGAAAGCTAGAGAGAGAAAACAAAACAATGCACCGCTGAATAAGTGTCCTCTCCTGGAAAGTGGATACTGTGAGAGAGGCTGACGTCACGGCATTCTGTTATTTCCCTTTTCTTCCCGCTTTAAAATTGCACCCCGCTGTGTGTTCCAGCGGTGTGTGCATGCATCTGGGCGTGGATGCTCATGCGCGTGTGGGCTGATTCCTCGCATGTCCCCGGGCAAAACACTTGACTTAATAAGGTTGGTCCAACCTCCAACTGTCTCCCCGTGTCAGCAGCCTCGCAGCTTGTCTGGCTTAGTTTACTCCGTTGTTACACGCTGGTCTTCCATGTGAATTTATTTTTTTCATCCTTTTCTCTTTTAAGAGAAGCTTCACTGAACACAAGTCAGTCCTTACAGACTGCACCTGTTCTCTTGCAGGGCAACTGGGAAGTGCTGCTTTCTGTCTAGGGGAAGTGATGTTGTGTCCACTGTTATATATATTTAGGGATTTCGGGAAAAGAATGTGACTACTAAAGCAAGAAAACGGCCAAGCGTGGCCAGCTGGTTGACGTAGTTATGCCGTTAAATAGCACTGGAAACTGGCTAACTTCACAGAGTGAAACAAAAACTTATGAATAAACATATATCGACGACTCAAGGCGTCATTGGAGCGCTTTAAAAAAAAATGGATTTGTATCGATCAAGCCTGTCACACAGAGACAGGCTGCCATCGGCCTCCATTGAAAACGACTTGCAGAATGTTGCCGTGTCGCTCGTGGTGTGAACGCAGCAACAGCCGAACAAAAAGTCAAAACCAACAAATCGGTGGAATCTCCATTTTTAAATGTAATTTTTGTAAAAGTTTTGTAAAATATTCCAAGTGATGTTTTTCCAAGCGGCTTGTTTTGTTCGGCCAACCGCCCAAAAATGCAACGATAGTCAATTTACAAAAGAAAATCTGAAAACATTTGCCAATGTGGAACCAGTGCATTGCAGTTCAAAACATTATTTAAATCAGAAGTTGGTTATTAAATGTTTCCAGAATTGTTTTGATTGACTAATTGAAGAGGCTATTTAAGTGTCGAGGATAACATGAGCAGCGCTTGGAAAGGACGTGTCGTCCTATTAGCATTACTACTTTTACTGAATTCCACCATCCTTTGAATCTCCACTCGTTTGATACGCATATGAATGAGGTCATTTTTAGAATAGCGGAAATGTGGAAATTTATTCCTTACAATATAACCATTACCTGTAAAAGTGACATAACTGAAATTCAAAATGTCTCCATAATCCCCTCATAAAACTGTGTAAAAAACAAAATGTGACCAGGTCAGGTATTTTGCAACCTGTGTCATCTAAATCGTTTATCGGCGAGGCACACCCCAGGAAATTGACTATGCACGTCTGTGTTATAGCACACAAACGAACACACACACACACACACACACACACACACACACATTGTCACACCTGTACACTCATCTATGCTCGGTGTCCTCTCCCGGCCATCTGGGCCATCCATCAGGCCTCCTGAGCAGGTATAATCCAGAGGGGAGTATCTTTTTACAAGAGCGCCATTAGTTTATGAGCCGTCTGCTCCCTGGCGCCATCACTTTGTCCTCTAGATGAGTTAGACCGTTCAGGGCTCTCTCACTGCATTCAAGGTTTATAGGAGGGGAGCTTAACTTTTTAATGAACTGCATGAGAAAGGTGTCCGTCCTGATTGTATTGTTTTTTTTTTTTTGACCTTACTGGCAAAATAGCTTCAGATGACACTGGAACAACGTCTGCAACGGCGGCATTTAACCTACGTTTTCTTCTGCCATTGCAATGTTATCCAAGGCTTTGATGGGCATCACACAGGTGGCACACATCGTAATTATTTATTGCTGCACTTTAAAGCAGGAGACAAACATGACCTGATTCTCGTGCTGCTTCAGGACGCAGTGGAAAAAGTGTTTGGATTTGCTGAGGTAGCTCACCGCTATACAGAGTACAAACCCCTTAGTTTTTTTTGGCAGATGTGTGCGCGCGCTGTTTTGCCGAGAACCTTGTGGTGTTTTGGCCCAGTGGTCGCGCTCCGTCTGAACGATGCCTGAATAGTGCATGGCTCCGGCCCGCCAACCGGCTTCCCTCCTGCTCCCGTCAGCTCCCCGCTCAGCCAGCACTGACTGACAGACGGCGCTTCTGTTCTTCTCACTGGCCCTCGTACACCACCGTGCACACGGGCAGGTAGACTGACTGACAGGTGAGGAAGACAGGCAGACATGGAGGAAGTGCAGGAGCACACACACACACACTCACAATCACACTTACACACACACATACTCCGTTTGATTTTTTTATTAGATTTTTTCGAACACAACCACCTGGTATTGCTCGGTAGCTTATAGTCAGAGCCCTCACTCGGCCAGTGAAGCTCAGTCCACTCAGGAAAGATTTTTTTTTTTTTTATCAATAAAAATACAATCTTTTAATTGTTTACCACATGAATTGTGTGTGTTTATGCAAATAACCACTATGGATGACAATAATAAAGTAAAAGGATAACATTTATAATTTTTCGATGGTTTACACAGACTTCAGAGTGGTTGAAAGGACTTTTCGGGACAGAGGTGAAACAAATATAGTCTGTAGCCTTGTATAGCAGCTGGAAAACCGTGAAGCAATGTGAACCGTGAGCTCTGTGCTGCGGCGAACCGCTAACCAGCACTCCTTCAACATTTTAGCCGTCATCTCCGCTGTTAAATTGTACATCTTTACCTCCTCGCCGTCCTGTTGTCGTCACAAACATGTCTGAACTGGCGGAGTCAGTCATTTACATTATAATGTAATCGATATAATCACTTCCCAGGTTCTGCATAGTCTGTATAACCACTTGCATTGTTGGATTTTGTTGTATGTTGCCTTGTGCTCATTACAACACTTATCGCTGGTTGCTACTCCAAGAACTACGTCTCTTCTCTTCATTTCAGCCACAACTCAATGGTAGTGTTTCTGCTGCAACATTACGTAGCTAAAATGGTGAAGAAATGGTCACGTGACCCACATGTGAGGGGTTCAAACCTCCATGTAGGCTCTGTTGAGGTGGCCTTTAGCGAGGCTGCTGTTTCAGAACCCTTTTGTTTATCTTGGACCAAACAAGTCAAAAAAAACCAAACACAAACATGGCATTTAGTTATATGTTGCCCTCTGAATGTTTCAAGAGTTCGTTGAGCATTCACTACCTCTGAGGGGCCACCACGTCGGAGCAGCTGTTGCGGTGGTTGTTCAACAGAAGGTATGTGGTGTCTTAATCGGCCCCCGTGGTTCCCAGCTTAACTCCAGCCAAGACAAAATGCACCCCTGTACGTTCATGCATAATGGAGTACAGCAGACGCAGAGGAAGGACTAGCAGCGGTCGCCCCTGAGTTGCACGCTGCTGACGTTACAGGTGTTTGTCATGCCTGTGAGGAACATGGCTTTCCTCCAGTGTGTGCCTGCCAGCATGATAAAACGCCCACAATACTGATGGCACTAGTTCCAAAAGCATGTGTATAATAATGTGATATTTTATTGGTCCCACAAGGGGAATTCTGTTCTCCGCCTGCCCCCGCTTGCACTTTTAAACGTACATTTTGAAGTGACAGCCTGCGGGGTGAATTGACTGTAAATTGCTTTAATGAGTTGCCTCCGCCTTGTTCCTGTAGAGACCTGTTAAAGAATTGTCTTTACAGCTTCAATTAGTGTTTTTTATCTTTTTCAAGTCGTGCAGATTACTATGTTTAAAGAGGAGTTGACAGATTCGTCAGCTAGAAATGGCTTGTTTGCATTATTAACTCGGCTCACCGAAACTGACGGGGACAGCTAGTCGCCCGCGGGACAGTTGGGGAAACTTTTTTGCCACATTGTGACAAGTGCCCGCTGAGCAAAAAAAAAACAACAACAAACAGATTCATTTTCCAAAATGTCACGAAATGCCGTTTAATTTATTCCAGCGGAGCTCATTCATAATGCACCGGAGATGCCCCAGAGAGTCAGACGTGCTCTCTGCGAGACGAGCCGGCCTCGCGCTAATGAAAACGACATCTGCAATTTAGCCCGTACGTCAACTGCGCTCACGCTGGCCTCTCTGTCACCGGCCCACTCCGGGGAATGGAGATTAGCGGGTATAGACACCATTCTTTATGAGAGTGTATTTTGCATTAGAACAAAGCATCGCCACAGAGTCCATTCACAGATGGATTATGGATTACATATTGTCTTAGGCAGTGCTTCCTTTTCAAAGCAGGCTTTTAGCCCAGGACTAATTTCAAATGTGAAACCATCTTTGCGAGTAGAACCGTTGTCCTTCCATGTGCTGTAGCAGCACAGTGCATCAGTACTACCTGGGTCTACAGGGCGTCTGGGCTCTCATTGGGGTAACTGTGATCGGGAGTCTGCAGTGGTCCATCTCTCTGCTGGAGAGTGTTTGGAAGACTGCGAATTTTTCGTGAGTAGGGAGCTGTGTTTGCACTTTTCTGTGTATGATGTACGGGTCTAACGGGTCTTGTTCCGCTGGTCCACATGGTGCCGAGTAAATATTTGCCCCTTGCCCTTTCGGCACTCTTCTACGCACATGCACCCACACACAGAGAACAGGCTCCTTCAGTGCACACATTTGTTCTTCCACAAGCCTTTCCTGCAAATACAAAGTGTTTGCCCAAAGGGTAACAGGGGGCTTTCTGGAGATCACTGCGGCGTCGGGATGTAAAGACTATTAGCCAAATTGCGCCTCACGTCCTCCACCCCTCCTCTCTGTACACCCCCCTTCCCCCGTGGGGAGATTAATGACGTGGGGGGGAAATATAACATAGTTTAATTAAGCCCGAGCCCACAAGATTCATGGACTCATTTCTTCGTCCGACAGTGCAAATGAAGGGTCAAAAGGTGCGAGGCAAGAGGAGAGACACCCTCGACGAGCTGTTCGTAATGAATGTAGAGGCGCACACAGGGCAACCGTTTCACCCTTAAACTCTTGCACTTTGTCGTTTGCGCCTTCAACGTCACTTCACTGCGGCTGTCCAGCTCTACGAGGTTGACGTCGTTGCAAGTGTTGCAACGACGAAGTGACATAGGAACGCACACACACACACACACAGGGGTACTGGCCGAAAGAGATTGGAAGGGGTGAAAATGAATCGGAGCTGTGAAAGTTGATGGGAATTTGCAAAACCTGTGCACATGGTCTTTGACGTGCAATCGTGGCGGTCAATTTGCCACAGGTCTGGAATTAGTCTTTCATACGCCTGCGAAGAAAAGGATGTACTCTAATGAACCGCGCTGGGACGGGACCACAGTGGCAATTAACTTAAGCCCGCACCGACGTCAATATCGTATTATGCCATGTCCGTTGCATTAGGTGTTGCTTGATGAAGAGTTTTCACCGATAAAACGGGAAAACCGGCGGAAATGATTCGTTAAAAGAGCACCCCAATCAATTTATGTGATGGAATTTTTAGAAATGATCCAAATCGATGCAACAAAACCAATCGGTTAATTCCACGCATTCTTCTTCCTTGTCAAAAGTGGTTGCCTACATTACCCACAATCCAACTCCGAACTGTGGCTAATGTAGTCGCGAGCCTCCACAGCAGAGATGGGCAGCGGGCCACAGAGGTCTAGTGAGCTCACCACTTTCAAAATCCATGGCAGCAGATTGTTTAGCGGTAGCATAGCGTTTCCCTGTTTCCAAACAGGGGGACAGGAAATGCATCGTCATTTTTTTAGGAGCACAGAGGCTACACGCATGCATCTTTGACTTTCCTCTGAACGAAGGACTCGGTCCTCCACATAAGAACAGTCCTTAATTCACAGAGTTGGGTGACATAGCTTCTTTGACATCCAGCGGTTGAAGGATCCCTCCTTCGACCGTTGATTCCAGTGACGTCACTCGAGGCAGCTTTGATCAGCTTTCACACGGCTCCCTCTGGAGCCACAAAGGCTTTATAACAACCTTTTTCCGCATATGCAGTGATACTCCCCAAGGCCTGTGAGCATACTTTGATGTGTAGAATTGATGGACTTCACCGTTTAAGCGTCTCGTAGTGCCAATCTCAGGAAAAGGGGCAAATTGAATTTATAGGCACAGTCCTATCTCTGCCTGAAAGCTACAGATTCAGTGAGAGGCAAACGCTTTTAATAGAAGACAGCTTTTTTCCTGTGTCTGGACTCTGTCTGTGAATGAAATGATGTCTGCACTCAACATAGCCTGGTAGCAATACACACACACACACACGTTCACACATTGCCTTCTCTAGTCCTGAGGTAAGAGACACAGAGATAATCTGTAGAAAACCTGCAGCAACTTTTCTGGTTGGTCTCATATCTGAGAGAGATTTCTTCTTCTATTCATCCGTGCCTTTAAATGCGACTTGCTGCTGCTGCACAGGTAACCTTGGGGTGTTTGAAAGCCTCTCCATTCTGCGGGGGCCCCGACTCGCTCCAAACCAACAGAGCCGTGCTTTGCACTGCATCACCGTATTGAATTCCTATATAATTAAAGTCACCGGGGACGAGGTAAGGGAGAAATCTTAAGTGGGAGATGCACAGGAACTATAGTGAATAAATAGCTTTTCCCATCAGCTGAACAAGCTCTAATGCGTTTCACTCAATTTAGCCGATGGACTTAGCCCATTGCTGTTTAGCTGATTGTTATTTCCTATTCCGCTATCTGTCTCTGGCCCTCCATTGCGTTTGCCTTGAAGAACAGGCAAGGCGGAGTCATTTGGCAGCGCTAATCAATACCGTTCACTCCGTGCGAAGGGCTTATCAATTCCCAGCCTGTGCCTTGAATACGAGTCGAGGAAGAATATGGCTTATTTACTAGGTACAGTTGTTTTAATTTTATTTCTTCCAACTCAGAAATGTATATTAAGGCAGTGCCACCCCCCCCCCCCCTAACCCCTGTCCTCTCTTGGAATGCAGGTAAATCAGAGGCAGTGCAATTACAAGTGAAGAGATTTCCCATTGTGTTTTTATGTTTGCCTCAGCTTGGCCGTGGCAACTCGTCTTGTTGAATGCTAATGGAGGAGGGGGGGGGGGGGGGGGGGTGTAGACCCGCAGGGCCCGGGGATAGGGAGACCTATCTGTGAATATTGGATGAGTTAATGTTCTCATCCAGGATTCTTGGTAATTAAGAACTGCTGCTGAAAAAGAACGTAAGCAAACGGATACTGTGTGTGTTGAATACCCTGAAGCTGCCTGGTCCTGGTGGACTAGGTCGCTCAGTGATCTCACTTCCCTCTAGGATCAGTATATTCAGGGGAAAATATGTCGCGGAGACGCAGAGTGGGTCAGAATATCATGAACACACAGCTCATTTTCGTGCAAGGAAGTGAAATCCTACACCTTTTATTCTAGTCTTCTTATTATGTTTGACTCACTGGAAGTAGGTTGAAATGGAAGAGACGGGTTATTAAATGCCACAAGACAAAAGCAACATCTCCTGTCGGATCACTGTTGATCCAGACACCCAACCCATCCTGTCTTACTGACAGTGTGTGTGTGTGTGTGTGTGTGTGTGTGTTACAGAGAGACGGCTGTGTGTCGGATGTCTGTGTAGCACCCTGACATTAAGCCGTATTTTCCTGGGTCTTCATGGACCCAAAGGGAACTGCTCTTTGCCAATTTAAAAGTTCAATTTCCACCTCTCCAGATTTATTTTACATTATAGCCCAGCCGGATCTCCCACCCGGGGGGGGTGGAGTGGAGGATCTAGTTAATAATCCTCTTCTAACCCATCGGAGCATCTCAGTGCAGTGAAAGAGGGATGGGACTGGGAGCCTTGGCGGCGAGGACATGGCTGGTTTGTTGATTGATTGAAGGGTTTCCAAGAATGACTTACTAACCCAATAATGCTTTGAATTTCTGTGTCATGGTAGATGTATTGCTTTTATCACAGGAATGCTGCATTCACATGTAGTCAGGCAGACAGACCAACATGCAAACCACATGTAGATATGGTGCTACTTTGATTTAATAAAACATATTAAATACAATGATTTTGTGTCTATTTCATGTAGTTATTCTAGTGATAGACGTCTCTAGTTTTGTGGTCTGTGGTCGGAGAAATTCAAAACGAGGGAAGGGGAATAGAGCTTGACTCACACCAGTATCGATATTTGAGATTCATATTTGAAATTCTCTGCACAGCTGTGTTAATGCTGCGGCGGCAAAGAGAGAGGAATCAAAAATCTCAAAGGAAAATGAGCATTTTACGCAAAGGGAAGCTGTAAGTTAGAGTGAGTCAGTTAAAAGATGAATTAGTTTTACAGTGTGCTGCAACATGTACAGAAGAGGAGGACTTTATGTGGTAAAATGATGATGACTTCCCTGTACCACATTTCTATATATGTGTCCGTGGTGAATGTAAAATCAACCCTCTGGTACTTCTGTTCTTGTTTCACAGAGGAGCTACGGAAACTCAGCTGGTCTGGAATCCCGCGACAGGTCCGACCGATAACGTGGAAGCTCCTTTCAGTAAGTCTTACGTACGGCATGCTCACTCGCACACGTGCCGTGCATGTGCAATGTACATTGAACACCAAATTTCTGTAAAACATGGAAAACACATGCATACAAACACGCTTTAAGGCAAAGAAAAAACCTATGTGATCTCATTCATAAACACACAAGTAAATACCCAGATTCATCAAATGCACACACACACACGTACACACACACACACACAGCATTACAGAGGATCTGAGGCACGCACGCACAAAAAGTTGCCATCATGTCCTCTCTCCCGACTCCCTCCTTTTTTTGATTTATGAAGACTGGTAACAGTCCTGCTTTTTTTTTTTTCTTTCAAACTTCAATAGGGAAAATTAATTGCGAGGCACAAATAATTTATTCATGAGACGCGCGGCGTGTTTACTCATTAAGCCATTGTTGTGGCGTACAGCTCCTAGTCTGCAGAGAGAAGACTGGCTTTTTGAACGCCATGACTCTCCCATTAATTACCGCACAATAGCTAATGTGCCGCAGAAAAGAAGTCATTAAAGATGTGTGTTTGCACGCGTGCACGCGCCTGTTTGTTTTTTTTTTGTTTCCCGGTGGTGGGAGGTTACCGACTGGGTGCTTCAACCATTAACGGCCGCTTTGTTAGCTACTCGACTGAAGTGAGGGCTCATAACGCCATGTGAAGTTAAATCTGGGGACGGGAGGGTGTGTGTGTGTGTGAGTGGGTGATTAACTAATGCACACCCCATTAATGTGTTGTTGGAGTTTGTGTTCCATGTCATTCCATGTGTACAGTGTTTCCCACAGGATTGACGATGGAGGGTGGAGCTCGGACCCTCTAATTTTGCACCTTCTAAAGTTCGATGCATCAATCCGGTGCACTTCAACAGCCAAATATCAAGCGGCTAGATCTACAGGAACTTTGTGCTCTTGTAAACAAGTTTGCGTTCTAGCAGTTGTGGAATGTAAAGATGTACATTTAGGCCACTCAAGTTCTAGTTAGGATACTTTGCGTTATCCCCAGAGGGGGGATCTTAACTCAAAGTAGAAAGCAACAAATACACTACGATGTGTTATTAGTACATAGCCTAATTATTAAGTATACAGAGTAGTTAAACTTAGCTGTAACTTTACCAGCTCCAACATTGAAATAATGAAGACATTAATGCATAAATAATTATAATTCAATCATGAAATTGATATGATTCTGAAATGGGCCACTTGGGAGCTTTGAAGGGAGTGAGTCCAGCTGTCTCCCCCCCCATGCTGACAATCTCTATGCTAACCTTTGATAATCTAATCTCATGGCCCCCTGGCTCCAGCTCCATAGTTACCCTACACACACGAGAGCGGCAAAATGTCAAACAATTTCTTCAAAGTCATACTAAACCCAACATATTTAATATTATAATTATTATATATATTAAATATTCAGGTCAAGTAGAACTTTATTCGTCCACAGAGCGGCAATTGGTTGTGCAGCAGTGAAAACCGTAATAACACAGTATCAAACTCACTCTCCGTTAGCACCTGTCCGATTGGTTCTGCACATGTGCAACTCTCACTGATGAATTATACGATGATGTGATATCGTGGTGCACAGACTTGCATACTCTCCTCCGATCCAGCATTTTGGCTGTGTCTGAGGTTTTTACGATATTGGTATCAGTAATGGAAAAACTCGAAACAGCTGTTTGTTCTACAGACTTTTCTGCTGGGTACCTGCGATACTGCCACAGACCTCGATCACCTTTGTCGAGGCAGATACGGCGCTGCTAGCTTTTCTACGCAACACATTGGTGTTATGATCAAAGCTCAGCTCATTATTGATTATGATGCCCAAGCAATCTCAACGATACATCCTGACTGTTGACTGTAGCGTTGACAGTGTTGGAGTGATGTCGTCTGAAATCAATACACACGTCCTTGGATCTTTGTCACATTCAATGAAATATAATCTGTGACGGGAGAGTGGGACATTTGAGCTCAACTCAAGAGAACTCAGAGAAATGTGGTCCCCTTGAACACTTTGCAGGGGGGGGGGGGGGGGGG
>NW_022280063.1:2331671-2346502 GCF_004355925.1 Anarrhichthys ocellatus | reverse complement strand
TTCTAGCCTTGTACTGCTGCAGTAGTTCACTCATCTGTTGCGTCTACTCGAAGCTATGAAGGCACAAAGCCTTGCAGTAGTTCTTTCGAGCTTCGGTATTTGATTTACAAGCTGTTTTGTTACAAGAGCCAAGCGGGTGCTTTGCTATCCAACATCCAAGCCGGGACATTTTATCTTTTTGTTTTATTGAGGACGTGTATGTCCAAGATGACTTTGACAAACATATATTGGGGTGGGGGGGGGGGGGGGGGCGTTTTGACCCTTCATAAACTCGAGATCCATTTCTGAGATTAAGTGTCAGGCTTTCGATGCATTTCTAGGGCCTCGCGCGGCGAGAATTGTCCCTCCGGGTTAAATCCAAGGTTCGGATTAAAGCGAAAAGTGGGCACAGTGTCAAAAGCAATCATATCTTCTGAAGTGTCATAAGACTTGACTGCCTTCTCCGTCCTGTCTGTGGCATGATCCAGTGGAGAAATAGATAGGAGGGATCAGGCTCGGAAAATCTATTCTCCGTCCGACACGCACGCACACACGCACACTCTCTCTCTCAGGCCACGCTTGTATTCCATGAACTTGGCAGAGGCACCTAATAATACTTCACTCCAGTGGTGTCCCTTGTGCCCTTCTCCTGCTCCACCAGCGTGCACACTCTTCTTCTTCTTTTTTTTTTACCTGCCATAGACGAGAAACAGCTCCCCCCCTCAGTTTAGAGCTCGGTGATGCTCCCCCAGCGCTCTGCATTCACAGAAAACGTGCTTAACTGTCTTAAACTGTTATTGGTTTGTGTGGAAATTAAAAAGCATAAAAACAAAAACAAACTTCCCCAACGACAGCGATGACTCGCCTCCCTGCATAGCTCCATCTACCCCAGTCTCCTTATTTGATGGAGAGGCTCCACAGGTTGCCCCCAGCTTTTTTTCGAAAACACACCCGGTTGAACTTTTCTATTATTTCGGAAATAATAACCGTTTTATTTCATTATTTTGAAGAGCGCTTTTGCGTCCGAGCCCGAAGGAGAACGAAGAAATGAAATGGCTTTTTCTTTTTTTTTTTTTTTTTCTGCTTTGTGAAAGAACGTCCGCCCCGTGGGCAGTATGTACATTTGCTTATGGAGTGTGGCTGTTAAATGTGAAGTGGGAGACGAGTAGAAAACCAACTGGCTGTGGAATTATTGACAAAGCTGAAGGCTTATATGAGACGTGTCGGGGACAGATTCAGATATTGTTACGCTTAACTGTTACCTCACAACAGCGCACATCATCCTATCGCCTGAGAGAAAGGAGCAATGATTTTGAACTTTATTTTTTAAGTGAGGCAGACGAGAATGTTTGCGCAGTCTTAAGAGGCATCTCACACCTCGGAGAGAGCGTTTAGTTCCTTTTGCCTTTTTACACTTCCACTGTAATTTAGGAGGATTGCAGATCCGCCGTCTCCACACAACAGCCACGTCTCAGACCTGAGCAAAGTGCTTTTTGTAAACGGATGCAAAGTAATATATTGCCTTTGTGTATCTTTAGTTTGTATATGTGCAGGGGAATGCACTCCTACTCTATCTGTTAAATGTTCTATATATGATACACTTAGAGCATTAATACAGCCGGAAGGAGAAGAAAGAGAACCTCTATGGACGGGTCACCTTCAGTAGAGAAGTTGAGTGACAACGCATCTGATCCTCTTCTGGATTATAAAGGAGGAATTTGTTTATTGACCGTCTTTGTGAGGAATGTACCACATTAAAGCCATGTGGTCAAATTCAAACAATTTAAAATGTGTTAACAGTAACTTATCTCACAGGTCAGTTCGGAAGAAACCGTTGAACCCAAAACCCCAGAAGACGAGCCGCTAGTCGGCCGAAGGGTCCTTTACAACCGCGGCCTGAGAACAGCCACCGGGTCCGGCCATGTATTCGTATGGTTTTCTGTTAATGGCGGCTTCGTCGTTCACGGTGACTTCAGGGGAGCAGGAGGATTTCCCAGTTGTGTTGCTTCAAAAGGTGCAGCTGCAGGCCACCAGGAAGTCCTTTTCGAAGAGTCGTTATTTTATTTTTTATTTCTTTTGGACATGCACAAGGTTCAAAATCGAAAGCTCATTTCGACCGAACCACCGTTTCACGCTCATTCGATATGGTCGGGCAAAGTTTGAGACCGTACCCGTCGACACCTGATTGGGTGAATGCACCTCTCACTCTGCTGTTATGGTCATTTAGTTCGGAAAGCCTCGGATGCAGTCCAGGCAACATCGTCGAACCAAAACCATCCGCCAAATATAAGTTTCTGAATACATTTGAGGTAAAAAAAAAAAAAAAGAAGTCATGCGGTCGCAGACTCGCGCTTCGTCTCAGCCGTACAGGTTGCAGTAAGTCACGGTGTGAAGTCACTTCTCATGTGGATGTTTCCAATCATGTGGTGAAACTCAGTTTACCAGTTGTAAGTATAAAACACGACACGTAGAGACACGAGCGACGAGAGCGTTTTTTAGAAAGAAGTGAAGTTTTATCTGTTCAACTTTCCGCTTTCGGTTTGTTTCCAGTCTGCTTCCAGAATGATGTGCGCCTGCTAAGTACAAATCACTTTAGATTGCATGAGGACTAAAAAAAAAAACCAATTTAATCTAAATCCCCCAAATGGATTCCCCAAGCATATGTTTTTCTTTTCTTTTTTTTTTCCTGAAGTGGAGGATCCATTAGAGGGATGGAAGGGTGGAGGAGTGGATTGGTGCGAGGAAGAATGGCGAGATGAGGTTTTTGGTAGACTGATTAACAGAGGCAGGAGGAAGCACTCGCGCTGCCACATTTTGTACCACTGGCAGGTCATGCGGAGACGTCTCGCATTTATGCTTCACTTTCTGCCTTCCATCAGAAAAAAAAAAATAAAAAAATCTCCACTCGCCCTTTTTAACCAGTGGACCACAGAGGAAATGGAAATGAGTCACTCAGGTTCAAGCGTAATTACACTTGGATCTTCAGCACTTAATGCACTTTACTGTGAGATATACTCACTCATTTTCTATTTTCCAAAAGAAAGGCGCACATCCTTTTTTCCTTCTCCCCAGTTATTCATTAAACACATACAATTATGTTCAAAGAAGTTACAATTATCTTTGCACAGTGTACAGCCTGGGTACACACACCACCACTGACACGTTGAAATATTTTCTGATTCCCGATACCCAGTTATTAGCGATAAAGAGTATTAATAAAAACTCAAATCACAGCGGAGTGTGCGACACAGCTTGCGTCCTCTTTATGGCCTCCAAATCCCCGAGTGTGCGTCCTGTTGAGCAGTGACGCAGCTGCAGTGTGTCCATTAACCTTCAGCACGCACGTGCTCTCCTCTCCCTCGTTTGGCAGCGGAGTGCACATTGGTTTTCCTCTAAACAGTTGCCCAAAATTGATACTTTGTGTGTGTTTACATGCAAGTTTTTTTCCTTGATATGCTCGCTGGTGGCTCGCCAAAAAGTGGCGGCCAGCTTCCAAAAAAAACCAACAAACAGCAGAGTCACAGCAGAGTCACAACAAAGACAAGGATGCACATAGATAACAAACATATATATATATATATATATATATATATATATATATATATATATATATAGCACACACATGGTCTGTCTGTGATGGCGCAGACGAAGAGTTTAGTTTGATGGCGATTCCACTCAAGCTGGTCCAAAACAGATCTGCTCTCAGATGTGACTGAGCAGCAGCCAAACGGTTTCTCAGGGAAAAAACACATAAAAAAATGCTCAGTTTAAATTGAAAGTCAAGACAAATAATTGTAAGAGACGGACAGAGTGGTGAGGAGACTCAGCACTGCGTCTGTCTGGCTAACTCTTTTTAAGATCTGAGCGTGGAGGTTCAGTCCTGACCTTTTTTTGGAGCTTTCAGCCGCACCGCCAGGTCTTCTTTAGCAGACGGCCTTGGATCTTTTGTCGGCTAATGTAGCTGAACTTAAAGCACTTCTACTCTTTGGTCAGCACGGGGAAAAAGAGACAATGGCCAGGGAATCGGAGAGGAGGAATTCTTCTCACATTGAATGATGCAGACGGGAAAGAAGGGGTCAAACTATTTTGTGGAACCAAATGGTGGTCTTGTTTCCACCCAAAGATATTCAGTTTATTATCACTAAAAACGGTTCCAATTCATTTCCTGTCGACTCACTAATTGATTAATCGACACGCACAACCACATACATATATACTGTGGTAAATACTGTCATAAATAATCAAACCGTTTTAACTAAGGTCCCTGAAAACTGAATTTAATAACCTGTAACTCTCTTTCGTCCTAATATCATTCATGTATGAACTCTTACAGTTACACAGCAACAAACAAATGCACTGACGGTATAATACACAACATGAAGAGAAAAGGGCCTTTTGTCGGTCTGACGGCGACACACAGTGCTGCTTTTTTTTTTTTCATCACGGGGACGAGTTCCTTTGAGCCAGCAGTCGTGTTTTTGAGTTCTGTTTAGAAGACTTAAACTGTGTGAATATTTCAGAGCCCCCCCCCCCGGTCCCATCTCTCGCTTTTAATAGATTTGTTGTTCAGTTTGGAGTTGACTTTCTCCTCATTGCATAAGCCCAAGCAGGATACACACTTCCCCAAATGCGTGCATGCTCACATGAACTGTCTTGACAAACACATTCCCAGAAGCTCTCTCACACACACACACACACACACACACACACACGCACACAGACGCACACAGAAAGGTACCTCCCCTCAGAGGCTTGGTCAAGCAGCAGAAAGTTTTCTCTGCAAAGTGAAGTGTATCATTTACAGACTGCGTAATCCCGGGAGTTTGGTTTGTGATTGAACTCGTAGCCGAGGTTTTTTAAGACCAAGAGGCTCATTAAACGGTGTACGCTGGCAGACAAATAATTACGAGAGAGATGCGACATGTAATGAACATTCGGTTTCAGAGAAGACGGTTTTACTGAGTATCCGCCGAGCTGAATTAATGAGTCCCATGTGGAACACGGGAGCGAGTCCGTGTCACAAATAGACAGGTGTATTAGCTCGGAGGCTATTACCAGCTACTCGCTAAAGTTTACAAGGGCCTGTACTAGAATAAGTGCGATGTTTTAAGGATTAATACATGTTGATAGTTACGTTATTGAAGGGCAATTTTAAAGAACCAGATTAATGATAAAGTATATATAAAAGAAGCAAATAATAGCTTTATTTATTTATATAACAAAATAAACCGCAAGGTAATGTAACAATAGATAGCCAGTGAAAATACATTATAAATTTGAACACGGATGAAACAGTACAATTGATAAAAACATTAATACAAAGAAAATATAATAACAGCAACAAATGGTTTCTTGCAGACAATTTCATTTTTCCACGTCTCAATTTCGCAGTATGAAGATTTTTTTCCGCAGCTCTACATGAATCACATTGTAAGACATTTGACATGAGGAATAACTTCTATACATTCTCACTGAGAGTTCTATGAGAGAAGCCATGCGGCTCTCACGAAAGCCGGTGAAATAGCTCACAGACGACGGCTAGCTTAGCGTAAAGACTGGACACAAGGAGACGCGCAGCGAGAACTGATTGACTGATGATTTATAGTAACAACAATCTTTCTTTTTTTTTTATTGACTCTTTCTCTCTCTCACCCTCCTCCAGGGTTACCTACCAGCTAATGCAGAGAGAAGAGAGAGCGTCCTGCAGAGGAAGAGACAAGAATATTTCGGCTTCATCCAGCAATACTATGACTCCCGCAACGACGAGCACCATCAGGACACATACAGACAGGTGTATATATATATATATATATATATATATCTATGTGTATGTATGCGCATACACTCGCACGCTCTCGGGTCCTGTTTACTCGTTCTGTGTTTAAAATAATTGATGAAACACACGTCTGAATCCCAGAACCTGAAGGACTGAATGAAAGAAACTTGAAAAATTTCCATTTTCAATTACAGGAACAGCTTCTCATCACTAATGTATTCTCTCAGTACAGACGGGACACGTGGCTGCTTGTGTGTGTGTGTGTGTGTGTGTGTTGACAGGATCTGCAGACAAGATTACTGGAACCAGGCCCGTGCTCTTCCTCTTCCTCCTTTATGTACACGCAGAGCTGCTGTCCATTTGTCCGCCCGTGTTGACACGGCGGGAACGTGGTCGAGCTTTGCAGAGACAGCCAGCCGCGAGCTTCAGAGAGCGGCTTAAATGAACACTTTTCTTTGGCTTTGAAAATAATATCTACTTTTTTTGTCTCTCTCTCTCTCTCTCTATCTCCGTCTGTTTATCTGTCTCTCGCTCTCTCTCTCTCACCACCTCACACAAGCTTTCATTTTAACACTCGACTACTTCCCATTCATTTCAAGCCGATAAGAAACATCAAACTGGGCTGTCAATAGCAAAAAAACAACAACCACCCCACACATTTCTCATATTCCGTCCAATTTCCCATTGATCTGCTGCGCCCTGTGCCAGAAAGCTGGCATACTGTGTTTTGATGGCTGTTTGGATCGCGTCTTGATGCTTCTTTTTCTGCCAAATTCTGCCTGTTCCAGCACTGTTTGTGTTGACGGACTGTGCAGTGATTTTCTCCCCCCCGTGTGTGAGTGAGTGAGTGAGTGAGTGAGTGAGAGAGAGAGAGAGAGATTACGTGTGTTTGCACATATGTCGGTTTGGCACTCATATTGCACACGGCGGTGGGTTTGTATATGTTTTGTGTCGTGTATATGATGTTTAAGTGGCTGAAGATGTATTTGCACACATTACATGTATCTATATGTCTTATGTTTGTCTGCGTGTGTGTGCTCATATTAGCTGGTCCGTCAGCTGGTGCAAATCTCCCCATCTGTCCCCGTAGCTAGTGTCTCTTCTTGTGTCTCTCCATCTGTCTCTTTTATATATATATATATATATATATATCTGTTTATGTCGTTGGGAAGTTGCCCAAACAGCTTGTGCGTGTGTGTGTGTGTGTGTGTGTTTTATGCATATGGATGTAGCCATTGTAGAAGTCCCAGCCTGCACGGCAAGCTTTTTGAAATACTGCTGCTGTTTAGTTCCATCCCAAGAGAAAGTGTTGGAAAAACAGATTCTAGCTTTATTTCGGCTAACAGAAGAAGTAGACTGGAGTTGATTGAGTTGTGCTGTTAAGACGGCATCAAACAGTCTTTGTGTCCCCACTAGGAGGCAAAGAGACTTCAGTAATCCTCCTTAAACACACTCTCGGTGGCAGAGCCTTGTTATGTTACAGGCTTATTCACCCCTTAATTACCCATTGTGGCTAACTGCATGGGTCTATACATTAGTGAGAAGGGAGATTATGACCCATGTTGAAAAATGGCAGAATTTCCCTTTATGTCAGATTTACGTCTCATTTTGGGTTCAAACCCCTGCCTGGGAACATCTGGAGAGGTCTTACAGCTGACCAAAAACAGGTTTAAATGTTGAACATTGAGGACAAGTACATGTAGGGGGACGACTACGTTGCTACTCTTAAGTATAAGTGTGTGTGTGTGTGTGTGCGTGCGTCTCTCTGACACCCTTCTCTCCAATGTCAGATCCACATAGACATTCCCAGGATGAGCCCTGAGTCTTTGGTGCTGCAGCCAAAGGTGACAGAGGTAAGGCTGACCGAGCAGACAGCAACAAGCCGCGCACACTCTCACTAAACGGCCCATCCCCCCCGTCCGGTCCTGGCCGGCTTGGCTCCGGCCGGCTTGGCCCCAGCCGCCGCCGCCCTGCAATCCGCCTGGCTCCCTTCTGATGAATCTGTCCGCCTGTCCTATCGTCCGTCTGCGGGGCAGACACTCTGAAATGGTGTGAACGCGGTCCGGCACGCACAAAATGTACTCCCGTGCGCATGATGTCGCAAGAGGCGTCTCCAAATCTGCCCACTTGCATTCAAGACCACCGCTGCTATCCATTTCAGATCACAGGAAGCCCCGTCGGCATTCAGTCAAGGACACCAATCCACTAACTGATGCTCTCTCTCTCTCTCCCTCCGTCTCTGTGATGCCCAGATCTGTGCTAACCTGCCCGTTGCTTCAGTGTTTGTCTTTTTGTTTTCTCTCTTTCTCTCTCTGCAGATTCACATTGACATACCGAGAACTAATCCTCTTATTCCTCTCTTTCAACAAGCTTCTGTCCAAGAGGTGAGACCTGCTGCACCACACACACCACTTCACCTAGCAGTGTTCCCCCCCCTCCCCCTCCCTCTCCCATCTGCTTTTGGGCAGAGATGGGCGCTAGCGCCATCAAATTGTTGGGACGAGTGTCCGTTAAAAATGAAATCGCAGTGGCTTGAAAGACAAGTTCAGAGTTAAAGTTTGTCTGCCTGGGAGTTTGAAACGGGGGAAACCCTCGCTACAGCACACTGCATGGTCTGGCATGGCACACACACACGCACACACACACACACTCGTTGCTCCGCTCTGCTAGTGCTACTGAACGAAGCATTTCCTGTTACATTCGAGCGTTTTAAGGGATATACGAAATAATTATCTAAAAACCCTGCTAAGCAGTATGTTTGATAGAACAACAACCGGGCGGTAGTTAGGGCACATTAGGAAAACCATACGGCGAGGCGTACATTACTGGAGTCCTTAACTACTAAATCGCTGTGAGCTGCTTCGGATAACAGTTACTTAATAAATACTTAAAATGTAAATGCGGTGCAAGTCACTTTTGTCTCTGCAGCGGTGCGAGGAGTCGCGTCGGCCGGCCTGAAGGGGACGATCGGCGCGGCTTCCCAATGCAACTTAACACGGAAATTAACTTGATATCCCTCCATTTATACGAGGTTAGGTTTATCTTATTATTCCGGTGCTTCTGGGAGGTCCTGTCACACGCAGAACCAGCGGCCTGAGAAGCAGAGAGACAAAAAAAAATCCCGTAATGAGGCTCAGGCTAATGAGGTGGCCACGGCTCCGGACCTCTGTGTGTGTGTGTGTGTGTGTGTGTGTGTGTGTGTGTGAGCGAAAACACACACACCTTGTATACACACACAGGGGACAGCGAGGAGACATGCTAGCATTCATCAGTGCACATTAACTCACACACACACAGCGCCACAGGCGACGCCACCTTTCTGTTGCACCCGTCTTGTACGGGATACAACTCGGGGCTGTAACCGGGAAGGTAAGGAAGGGAGATGAGATGAGAGGGATGTACGGTGTGTGCTACTACTGTACATGTCCTTTTCCCCTCTCACAGAACTCTTTCTCCCTCTCATCTCTTTGAGTGCAACAAAGAAAAGCCAGCATTATATCCAAGCAGCGTGCACCTCATATATCCAACCATATTTTTTTTAAATATGATTACGCCTGCAGCGCCGCCGCCTGAAAATCACCACTGCTTCATTTTATTCACTTGTTTGTGGGGCCTGGAGAGATTTAGTCGAGACGGAAGGCAGTCAACAGTGTTTTCCATTGTCGGGGGGGGGGGGAAGAAGAGAGGGATATTGAAGCAATGCTGCGGTGATTTCATAAGTGGTATTTAAGTGTTTGACTTTCTCGTTCTGGAGAACAATGCGGCCTTCGCATAGAAGTTGATAATCAGCAATTACGAGTTCCCAACGTGAAAAGAAAACATTATTTTTATCGCCTCCGGATTGTGATCAGAGGCTGAAAGAGCTTGATTCATCAGCGTCTGCCTTTATTGAGGAAGCTTCTAGAATGAATAACTCCGCAGTTTAAAGTGGCTGTTGATGAACGCATGGGATACTTGAGCCCATGATATTTTGACAGAGGAATCATGTTCAAAGCCTCTTAAGCTACGTTTTATTTTTTCATTTTTTACGTGTCGGATTCATTATTTCCCTTGGCGGCATTTTGTTGCGTCCATTCTTCTCGCTCCCTGTCGAGAATACCCTTGTCGCGTCTCCCACACGCAAACATTCCTTGCCCCGTAGTAAACCTGGCTGCGGGTTTCGGTGCGTAGGTGCCGGCGTGACACATGCATGGCAGCATTTGAGGCCGCACAAAAAAAAGAGAGAAAGAGAGTCCCATTACCCACTCGCCCTGAAAGCAGCAGCACCTCTCCGTGTTTGATGGATGGGGCTTTGATAAGGAAAGAGGAGGTGTGGAGGCTGCTGAAAGGGATTCGAGGAGAAAGGTGTAGGGGGAGGGGGAGCCAGGGAGACACTTGCATCTTACCAATCTCTCTCAGGCCATCTCAACATTGATTGAATTACTTCAAATACAAAATGAGAAGTTTTGCACGCACAGCTTCCAAAGAAACCCAACATTACCATGTTTTTTTTTGTTCTCCCTCTCCGTAAAACAATGAGCTATGAGGCTATTTAGAAAGTGACAGGGACATGACATATCTCCAAGACGATGGGTGTGGTACAGCAAGGTGCGTGTTTTGAGCTGAACATCAAGCCTCCCTTTAATTCACTGGGCCTGGCAGCATTAAGCAGACGCCCATAACGAAGATGGAAGTGTTGGGGGAGAGAGAGAGAGAGAGAGCGCAACACCTCAGCAGAGAATAAAGTTCAAAGAGAGAGCAGCTGAAAAAGAGGCAAAGACTGAGGTGTTGCTCTGTGCTGAAAGAGAGAATGGCAAATTTGAACTGGCCTCACCCGATTCCACCTAATTGCAGCACAACAGAAGAGGTTTTTGGCTTGCATTTTGTGTGACAGACATAAAGACAATGAATGCCAGGATAAATACAGGCGAGGTCCAGTTAGCAAGGAGGGTAGAGGTGGAATAAAACAAACACAGAAAACAGCACATACAGCACATTAACGCTTCACTAGAGGTTCAAACTCGAATCATTGCTCGCAATTATGTGATATTTAACTCAACTAATATCATCTTTAGGAAAGTGCATTTGATGCAATTTTTTTCTTCTTGAAAGTCAATATTATAAACTATTATTAGAACGTATGCCATTGAAGGCACCATGTGGAGCTGTCTTGTAAACAAACAACAGTTCTATGCACAGTCAGTGTTTCTAACAGTGTCTCCTTCGGGTCTAACAGACAATTTAAATGCATTTCCTTCCTCATAAAACATTTAGTTTCATTATGTAAATCCTTAATTGTTTAATCTATATTTCCTAGCTTGCGGCCCTTTTCCTGCGTGTCGTTGTTAGCGCTTTGCTACGTTATTTTGCGTGTTACCGCCACTCCATAAAAGTCTGAGTGCGTCCTCGGGCGCCGATTCTAGAGCGATGCCAGTAATTAATTTAGGTCTCACACATCCACAAATACATATGCCCATGCGTTCTAATTCTGTGATCATGGAGGTGATTGCTCTGGTGAAGTCAGAGTTTAAACCAAGTTAATGTCCGCTCAAAGTTCAATACCCACATCCACGGTGTTCCTGCCGGTCTCCCACAGAAAGTATTCAGCTGCTTTCCTCCTCACCAGCTCGGCTCTGTTCTGATTTCTACCTTCACGTGCCTCGCACACTTCCTAAACTGATCAAAACCTTCATTCCGTCATTTAAAAGGCCTAATGTTCGTCTGTCAGACAATAACTATCGACGGCGTCAGTGAACGCGCTTCATTATTAACATAACAGTTAATGTGTTCGTCTGTCGAGCGAAAATTTGACAAAATTGACAAATCCACCGGACATTTTCCTGACTTTTAGCTTCTCCGTCGCTGTTGTTTTTCTCTCGTGTCGTTATCAATCAGCTGCCTTTTGTGCTTTTAATTCCTGTAATGCAGATGTTGTTTTTTGACACCGTGTCTCTCTTGTGTACCGTTTTGTGTGCAAGATCTTTGAGCGGATCCTCTTCATCTGGGCCATCCGCCATCCAGCCAGCGGGTATGTGCAAGGCATCAACGACCTGGTCACGCCGTTCTTTGTCGTCTACGTCTTTGAGTACATCGGTAAGTGTCACCCCCCCACCCCCGACCCACCCCACCCCCCTTTTCTTCCATCTACCTCATCGTCTTTTGAGTTACCCGGCGCTCGAGTCTCTGTTTGTTGTCTCAATGTGCTCGTGAGTCCCTTTCATCCAAGCAAATACAGTACGTGTGCGAGACGGAGCATTAACCTGTGGGCGGGCCTGCGTGCGCTCGTTGCACCACATTTATTTTAATCCCACAACTTCATTTCTTTCCCAGTACAAACGTACTGTGTCGGGTACAAAACACGGTCGTGAAAAGTCATCATTGTACGGTTTTAATACGACTGTTAATGTAGTATGAACAGCTACAAATCAACATAATACAGTTTCTCTAGTAATCTTCTGTTATTAGATAGGCACAAGAGAAACGACACCTTTTTCAATCACCTATTGGGAGTTCTTATGGGGCTTTTCCAGAATATACTGTAGAAAGCGTCCAAACGGTAAGCGATTGGGAATTGCCCCCATGTGCTTTATAAAGTTTTTAAGTGGCCACACAGCTCTTTATGCTTCCCCTGTGATGTGAGCTTCCATTCCATATATATATATATATATATATATATATATATATATATATATACCTTCCACATGTACGCTGTGTTTCTTTTGTGCTGTGACTCGGCCCATGGAGCTCTCTCTGAAGCCGTTCAAAACAGAGCCGCCGAGTGGAAACCGCTCTGCGGACTAAACCTCGCACACTCCGGTCACTCTGTGTGGTCGCAGCGATACAATTAGGGATGCACAAGTTGAAGTGGTGGCAAGCGTGCAAACCGGCTGGACTCCCAGACTCCTCTGCTTCTCTGCACTGCTTCAGGCACGCAGCCTTTCACTCCGGCCTAATGAGTGCTCCTTTTTAAAGGGTTTTCTCTACTTTTATTGTAGCTTCTACTTTCGTTCACTTCCTGTGGCATAATGCAATCCGTGCAGCCTCCAAAATGAAGTTGGATCAACAACAAACACTAAATGAAGAAACCTATTTTAAGGTAGCGTTCATGAACGGGGCTGTTCTTTGTGTTAGCTCGTTCGTTTTAGCTAGGTGAACCTAACAAACGGCCGTTTCCTGTGACTCTGTTCCTCTTTATTTAGCTTCTCCTGTCCTTCACTCTTCTCCTTTACCATCGCCGTCATTCTCTCCATTCTCCATCCCTGCATTTGTTTCTCCTCTCTCTCTCTCTCTTTGCTTTTCTCTGTGGGCGAATCCCACGTCTCGTCAGATCTTCAAGGTGCCACGCCGCTCTTTGTTCCCCTGCATCTCCAATGCGCTGATGAGCCTCCAATAACGTACACAGCCAGCAAAACCTTCAAACGTGCCCGGGCTGACATCTTACATATCTTACACAAGGTTGACGTGCTGCCTTGTTGTTGTTAGGTGTTCCTGCTTTCTGACGCAGAGAGAGAGAGAGAGAGAGAGAGAGAGAGAGAGAGAGCGCTGGCTCTTTCATGAGGTAGGACTAATTCCGCTCCTTTTTGTGGAGGGGTAGGAAGTGTGAGACGCACTCTCTCTGGTGCCGTGGTGCTCTCCCTCGTTCGCTCTTCTTCTCCTGCCGTCTATTTGTCCTTCTTCTACCGCATTGCCCTCCCTTTCCCTTCTCTTTCCCTCCCTCCCTTTTGTACGCAAGCTCACGAGTGGATGGTGAAGGTAGTCCATTCTCTCGAGTCAGAATTCATTCCTTAGAGAATGATTACAAAAGGATACTATTTTACACACACAAACACACACACACACACACACCGTGGGCGATGTAGACATGCTGTCTGAATACCTCTCGCACAAATGCGTATACAAATAGTAACATTTGAAGGCGTTTGTAGGTCAAACACCAGAACTGTCCACCTGTCTTACTTTTCCTTAAGAAACACAGCCCCGGGCCCTCGACGGAGAGAATCACAAGCAAAAAAAATGTATTTAATAATTCAGTGTTCTTTTTAAAGTGCTACATCTAGTCTTTCCTTTAGAATAGGAGGAATGTTTGTAGCTCAATTGTACCCTAACGCCAGGAGATTATCAGTGACACTATTGACTATCGTTGATTACATCTGCATTGGTGGATGTTTTTGGCCACTTTTGGCAGTGAAATTAAGCTCTAAACAAGTTGTAAACACCGACATATCAGCTTGAGCGTTTCAAGACACACGGAGAGCGGATAGGGAGCGACATCGGCACTCATTCGGAGTCAACATTGACCCTGTTTAGCTCTGTTTTGGTCTCCACCAGCTCCTGAGGGAAAGATCTGGCTCTTTAACTGCTCAATGCTCCGCCGTGTTGCTTATTTTGTCGGTCTTGCCATTTGTTGCTGAGCAGTTAGCTTACAGTGCTTTTTTTTTTTTTTTTTTTTTTTTTTTTTTTTTTTTTTTTTTTTTTTTTTTAAAAGAGCTTTTTCACTGCCGGCTGCCGCTGATGAGACCGGCAGACGCCACAGTAACCACATTATCCTGTGTATATTTGGGGGGGTCTACTCTGCAGATTTCTGTTTAATGGACTCAACATTGGCTGTTGTTGGAAGTGGGCCCTGATAGTGCACATTATGGTACAGTGACCCGATCAGTAGCCATTAAAGCTGTAAAACCAAACGAGGAGCGCTTAGATCAGCGCGCTGCAGAACAAAGACCCATACAGGCTCATGTCCTGCGGAGCTGAATCGAGTGACAAAGCAGCTAAACGCAGAGCAGAAGTGTCTTTAGAAATGTACTTGTTATTCACACTAATGTTTAATTCCAACCAGTCTTGTCTGTCTGTTCTCTTTTCCGTGTTGTGTGTCGTCTCTGTTGTCTTTGCCATTTTCTTTCCCCTCTTCTTGTCTCTTCTCAATGTCTTCGTCTAGTTCGTCTTTTTGTGATTTTCCATTGATTGATTCCCGTCATATATTCACTTGATATTCTATAAAGGCTACCCCCTAAAAGCAGGTAGGGATAGGGCAGGAAAAAGAAACCCAATCTCACACACACACACACACACACACACACACACACACACACACACACAC
>NW_022280063.1:2329685-2331661 GCF_004355925.1 Anarrhichthys ocellatus | reverse complement strand
ACACACACACACACACACACACACACACACACACACACACACACACATACACACTCTGCTGCCCACACATTTGTTTGGTTACTTTCTTGTCTTCCTTTTGTTCCACTATTCATATCTGTCACTTTGTCGTTGCCTTTTAGTGTTTTTTCTTTCCTTTTAGCTCTCTTGCTTCGTTTCTCCGGCTTTCTCTTACCGAGTCAGAAAACAGCCTTGGTCTGGCGCTGCAGTGCTCGTTCAGCCGCCATGCACTCCATTTACCTTTTGATGATGCAACGCGGAGTGATGGCCCGACCACTTAACCACTCCATCCACACAGCACTCGCCTGCCACCGGCTTTCATTAACACCTGACTGTTAATCCACAGTGAAAAGTTCCCATTGGTGGATTATCGATTAAAAAAAGAAGAAGAAGAAATCCCACTAAAGTTGCTGTGTATCCACCTGGACTGTTAAGCAATCTAGCAGGCCTCCTTTGTGTCAAAGGAGGAATTGATTCGGAGAGTCCATCGTTCTCGTTCTCCACCTGTGAGGCTTCGCTTTGCTTTTTTTTTTGGTCTTCCACAGCGCAGCGCCTCTCCCATTAGCCGACAATAAAAGTCATCTAATTAAGGGCCAGGATGGGCCATGACGGGCCAAGGAGCGGTGGGGGGGGGGGGGGGGGGGGGGGGGGGGGGGGGGGGGGTCGGTCGGTCGGTCGTCCTTTTAATGTGGAGCGGCCATTGATCGGCCAGCGGATCCATAATGTAATCTGCATGCCCGTGTCTGAGTATGGATCCACTCCCAGAAAGAAAGATCAAGACAAGGGAGCGGGTTAGAGAGACAGGGGGCGGGGGGGAATGAGGTAGTGCCTTTTGGAACTAGATTCAGAGAGGTGAGGGTTTGACGGAGAAGCACAGCTGGAATGAAGACAGAGTAGTGGAGTATAAGTGTGTCTCCTGGCAGCGAGACATTGTGGCTTAAGAGAGAGCAAGAGCGAAGGCATGGGGAATGACAGAGCGGAACAAACAACAAAAAAAAAAGGGGGGGGAAATGACCGACTTAGAAAGTGCCCCCATGCTGTCAAGAAGCGGCCGAGCCAGGCAGTCCTTCCTCCCATCAACTAAGAGAAGAATGGCCCGGTGCACCCGCTCACCATCCCTCCGCTGAGGAACTGTACTTGTCATAGCGGGTGGAAAAGTGTCGAGCATTAGCCTCCCTGCTGCACGGATTTTCTTTGAAGAATTCAGCAATTCTTCTAGAGAGAGTCGTCCGCCGCTGCGGGGAAAGCAGTGCTTCCTATAGAATGTATATTTGTCTTCTCCAATGCCAGAACAGAAAGTTTCACATATTTTACTCTGGTTCAAAGATTAACAGCGCGTCTGACTTTTGTTCTCTCTGCTGTCGGCGTCTGACAGCTTCTGCTATTTATTTAAACGTGGGGGAAAAAAAAGAGTTGTGAATTTAACAAAATATACTGTAGCAAAAGGTCCAACATTTAAACTGCTGTAGTTGTATGTAATATATAATAAATATAGTGAATATTTGGCCAGAAACGCTACCACAGATGAATATATCTGGGTATGAAAGCAGCTGCAGTTTCTTAGGAAACAAACAAACAACTGCTCTGTCTGGTTTTGATATTTGAGAAGTGAAGAATCTTTTTTAGCATTTGACAAAAGTGCTCTCAGTTCCTAAAACGTCTTTCTACCATTTTGTCTACATATGTTGTTGTCCCCGTAGAAGCGAGGTAATTTGCTTACTGAGCAGCAACCCTTGAGGAGGGAAGCTTCAGGACGAGCATAAAATGTTCTGGGTTAAGTACCTTTTAAAATTTAAATGCCTTTTTATTGCAACAGAAGCGAAGAGGCTCATCTCCAAATGGCAACGGGGAAGTACTGAAGAAGGGAGGTCTTCGGTGGAGGGCAAGAGCAGCGGAAAGAGCAATATGCCGGTGTGTGTGTGTGTGTGTGTGTGTGTGTGTGTGTGTGTGTGTGTGTG
>NW_022280063.1:2316939-2329675 GCF_004355925.1 Anarrhichthys ocellatus | reverse complement strand
GTGTGTGTGTGTGTGTGTGTGTGTGTGTGTGTGTGTGTGTGTGTGTGAGAGAGAAACATAAAGACCCCTCAGATCCCTGGACACACGCCTTTTCTCCACAGGCTTCTCTGAAGCTTTCATCAGCCAAAAGTCGAGTTCCTTTTATGCTCTTTATCACTTGCTTATGCGAAGCAACTTCTGCCTCCTTAGGGCACATTTGTGAATTATACATGCAGCTTTTAGCAAGTAAGAGCTTTAGGTCACTCTGTGTTTCTCATTAATTACCTAGACTGGCAGCCCACCACGGTCTCGGTTTGTCCCACCACTGTTTCGAAATGAACCAAAAAAAGTCTTTTTACTCCTCCCATCGAAGCTGGCTGACCCTCCGCAGCGGCTACTTCAATGTAGCCGCTGGCAAAGTAGAAGCTAATCTTAACTCCTTTATATAATTACATACTTAATAATACATCCTAGTTTATCGGTTATCACAAAGTTCTTCGTAGATCCAGACTCTTAAAGCGCTCCAGATTGATGCACTTAACCTAACAGTGTTCAAACTTGTGGATTTTTATTACTGCATTTGCTCACTGCCGCTTTTGCCGGACACAAATTCTGGTTACTCATTTAAAAAAAGCTGGTTGAACAGTGTAAGTATATATTTTGCATGGACTTCTTCTCTGTTATGCAACTCGTATGTTGCCAATATTTGTTATTTTATTCGCCACATTTGTCATATTTTGAACAGGCTACGATCCGTTGTGATTCTTTCAGTACGCGTAGGTCACATTTTGTCGGAGGTACAAAAGTAGGCCCTTACACATCATTTTCAATATTTGAATATGCATTTATTTTGTCATTTATTTACACAAATAAGAAGAAGCAGGTATGGTCTGGTGCTGCAACACTGGCCCCAGCATCACAATATTTTATGCCAAAGATCGATTGCAGGTAGATGTGCAATTGTACCTCGGTTTAGCGGCCACAGTTTCGGCACAGCGAGGAAAAACAAAGAAAACGCATTTATTTAGAAAATTATAAAACATTCAACAGTTGCTCATTTGCCATAATTCTTACTTTAACAGTTAAGGCACTCAGATCCTGGCATACTGTGAATAAATAATTCACAAAAATTCATAACACTCTTTAATGTAAATGTGACCAAATTTTCCCCAGGGGATCAATTAGTTTCTGATTCTGTAATGCTCCGTTAAAAAAAGGCTCAGCTGGAAGTCTCTTTGAGACAGTCAAGGTGCGACGGGTACCTCTTACACACACACACACACACACACACACACACAGCCCCTGCGTTGTTACTGTGTGCGAGCGTGGAGAGAGGAGAGGTGTACCATTGCAGACAGACTGGCTTGGTGGGGCATCCAGGGACAAAGCTTGGAAGATGGAAGCGTACTGTCAGTCAGCTGTGATGAAATGCCTGCAGGAGCGTGACACCACACACACACACACACACACACACACACACACAAACACGGGGCTCAGACTGGCGAGGTGAGCTATTACGAATACAGACTCGCACAGAGAACACAGACTGAAGCCGATGCCTCCTATAAGATGAGAGTCTCATCAGACTGGATGACACTAGAAACCGTGTCTGTGAATTCAGATTTCTATCCTCCTGCAACTGAAATGTCACCGTCATATTCCGCCCCAATGGTACGTCCTGGTGTTGGCAGCGGTTTGCTTTACTTCAGGCTTTCACTGTTGGCTCTTTCGGCGCTGTGTTGCATCCCCCCCCTCCCCGTCTTGTCCTCACGTCTCCCCTTCTGTCGTCTGCCTTACCCCTCATATCTCCTCTCTGATCTGTTGTTTGTCTGCTGGCACGGAGCTTCAGCTGTGGCACAGTGAGCCCTGCCATGCTGCGCTGTGCCACACTCATTTGTATTTCAATTGCGTCCTCGCACCGGGGGGGATTTACGGTGCTGAACCGTCGTGTGATGATTGGCCCAACACGTGTGGTCACAGAGAGAAAGTGCCAAGCCTTGAAGACTCGGTGTGTTCTGGTGTCAGTGTAGCATGGGAGTCGCTGTCATTCGGTGTGTTTTTAAGTGACTCCAGTGTTACTGTTTCTAACGTCACCCAACAGATGGGAGCCGTAATGAAATTTTACTCTGTTGTTAATGCAACTAATAGGGCTGAACCTGATCTCCTTTTTGCTTTTCTTAAATTTAACGCTTCTGTTGAGGGTTTTTTGAATGAAGATTTGATTGTCTGTCGTCATATTTCTTGGCGTCGGAGCCCTAAAATAAAAAATGTTTTTGTTACATGCTTTACATACAAAATAAACTAGTGATTCTTCTAGAAGACATTTATTGTGAACGTGATTCCTCTCCTTTGTGTTTTTCACCTGCCCCGGCGGTCCGTCTATAGATTGAGCAATCCACGGAGTGGGTCTTGGCTGATATCGGCTTCTTTCCTCCCGATGGTCTGACCGCTGTTGGTCGAGCCTTCTACTCCAAGTCTCCCTCTGATTAACGGCTGGAATGAGCTCTAATGAGCTGCTTAGCGATTGCCCGCGCACAGCTGCCGTCTTCCAGCAGGAACACTGTCTGTTCTACTTTGTTCCTTATCAACTTTTGCTTTCTCTAATTTCTCCAGCTTTAATCATTGGATGAGATTATTGACTCGATGTTAGGCCTCATTCTCCCCCCAGGCAGATTTGTTCTTCAATTCTCTTTGAGGGCCGTCGCTCTCTCGCTCTCTCGCTCTCTCGCTCTCTCGCTCTCGCTCTCCCCCCGCCGGAGCTTTGTCTCATACTCCACTGCTCTATTTGGTTTCAGAACGCAATCACCATGTTTCTGGGGTTAAGTAATAGCATTTGGACTGGCGGGAATTGAATCAGATGTGTGGTTCTGACCCTCAGTCGCTGTCTATCTCCACCTTTCTCTCTATAAACGTCTCTCTTTCATTCCCCTGAAGTGCGTTCTTTTCTTTCAGACTTCTGAGGGTTGACACTTTGCATTCAGTGTCTACTTCTTTCTACTTAAAGAGGCTGCATTCAGTGTTCTCATAGAGAGGTGAGAGGGCGATATGGCAAAACGTATAAAATTGTTATTTCTTTTCATGCAGGATCACAATCCGAATTCATGTTGGTTTTTCAGACTTTTAAGACTTTTGTCACGGAACTAATTTCCCGATTTAAGAAAAATATCGTCCTACAAGGTAACAAGACACTCCACCGAATGAACTTTAACATTACAGTGTTACCAGTTAGATAAAACAGCACCACAACTTTTTACAGCGGTTTAAAAATGTCTCCAGATGATGCCTAACAACCTTTTCAATAAAAGTAATTTCTATTTCCATAGCGTAACCATAACAGGTTAGTTTACTGATCGTACAAAATAATGAATCCTAATTTTCTATTCGAATTTTAAAAAAAAGAACCTAATTAAAGTCGAGTTATATGATGAAAATGGTTAAATATTGATAATCGGTTTCATTATTAAACATTGTCAAAATCCATTCAGTGTTTTCACATCTGGATCCGCTGAACAGACGTTTTCTGATCCAGATCTTTAAAGGAGGTGGACAACCTTTTTATTGAAGGACATGGGAAGCGGAGAGTCGGGTGAATGTTCTAAGTATTAGAGTGAACATTTTGTAATATGAAATATGAATAATATCTACTGTAATTAAAGTCTGTAATGTTGCAGATGCACAGCAATCTTTGCTGTAATGACTTAAAGTGACTGTAAAAGCCTGGACCATTATGTAAATAAGTTGTATTAACTTTAAGTCTTCATATGCCTCAATTCTATGAATAACACTTTGTTTTTGCCATATTCATATTTAAAGCCTGTTTAATTCTAGTTTCATTTTTGTGAATATTTAGTCAAGTGTGTTGTTGTTTCGGTTGTTTTTGACAGAATCAAACCAACCAAACTGCACCCGGCAATAGGACGTGTTTTAGCCATTTAAAAGGAACGGATTCATTTTTTTGGGAGCATGCTGTTGTTAACTAAAATCAAAACATGTGGCAGAGAACAGGACACAAATATGGTAATTGTTTTCAGTCGTACAAGAGATTTGCAGAGCGTGGACACGATTGCAGAAATGGCAAATCTCTTCAAGCCATGTGAGGATTGCGCTGCGTTTTGTTGTCGTTTTTTAAAATTGCGTCTCGGGAACCGTCCGTGTTTTTTGGCCCTCGGTGCGGAGATGACCGTTGAAACCACGGAGTCCGTTGTCAGCCCTTCACAGTAGCAGATATTAAGCTGTGCTTTCATCTGGGCCTGATCTTATTTCCCCCCGTCTAACCAGAGATCCTCCTTCATTGCTCCTGATAAAAAGCAATAGAGCTCCGAAATGATCCGGAGAAATAGTTCTGTCAAAAAATGATTTATCTTCTGTGAATAATCGCAAAGGGGTTATTGAATATTTTTAGATTAAGTTAATTACTTGACTATAAAAAGCCATAAATTGAAGCTCTCCTCACTGCAGAGCTTCAGATCTCTCCAAGTCTCTATTTCTCGTTCTCTCTGTCAGCCCTTTCATTTAGAAAAAAAAAAAAATCTGTTTTATCATTCTGTCACCAGCGAGATGCGTTCCGATTGACCTGATGCAATTGGAGGCAATTGAAACAGTCATCTTTTACCGTGCTGCCGCCATGGCGGCGTGCAGCGTTTGGGCGTTGCATCATCACGCTCGCGCACAAAGACTCGTACGCGTTTGAAACAAAGCCGTCGCGCACGGAGACGCACTCACCCATGCCCTCACACACAGAGAGAGGATCCGGACGCTTGCGCCACGTGTCCTCGCACATGTTCACACAAACGCCACAGGGCTGCTGCTTAAAGTGTCCCTCTCTCGCTCTCCACTCCGCACATGTGTGTGTGTCAGCTGCCAGTCATAATGTCTGCCTATTACTCTTCCCCCTAATGTTTTCTTTTTCCTGCAGGTTACACACACACACACTAATGAAGTAATGGACTGATCCCTCACTTCCATCTCGGGGAAACTTTCCCGCCGCTCCCAAATGTGTCTTAAACATTATCCGGGCAGAATTACTGCGCCTTGAGTGGATTGGGCGTGATTTAAAAACATGTTTACGTGTGTCTTTACAAGGAGGCGGCTTATAAAAAGGTGACCGTGACGCATAACCTGCTCACGGATATACTCCACTGGTTATAGAGGTAGAAGGACTTTCTCAATCTTTTGGGACATAATGATAGCAGTGATTTCCAGCGGTTATGTTGGATCAAAGTAGGGGTTCAACGAATGATTATTTATCAAATGAATCACTTTTTTTTTCTGCTACTTTTTGAACCGTCTATCGTAAGTCCCCGGAACCCAGATCATGTCTTTAAATTGCTTCTTTTGTCCGACAAACCCACCCCAAAAAATACTAACATCTGCCACGCCCTTAAAGGCCTGGATCCTACACAACTTTTAGAGCAACTTTGGATGGAGTAACCCTTTAATACAATCGATTGATTCATGTAAAACAATCCACAGCCGTTGGGTTAAAAAGACCAATTGGTGTCTCCTGTTTTTATGTCCCCACTTTTCCTATTGCGCGCCATGATGTTTTGGCAAATCGACCTTAACGTCTCTTAGCTGGAAAGAAAGTGTTCCTCCCACGGGCAGGCCTGCAGCGCAGCTGATCGGTCACCAATGCCCACTCCGCCCCGCATGTGTTAGCGCCGTTAGCCGCGGAGGAACGCACAAACACACATCATCATCATCATCCCGGGGCAATGTTGCGTCTCCCTGGCACGTCGCCAGCTGCGCGCATGTTGAAATCGCACTTTTCACACACGCGTCTGTGCCGTAGAAACGTGGGAAAAGAGATATTGGCAGCAGCAGCAACAGTTAATGCGTGGCCTTACTACAACATTACGCACTCGCAGCTTCCTCGTACGAGACCACATCTTACCTCGAGGGGCCAAGTGGATCATTATGCGTCTGCACATAGGCAGATATGGTATTAATGGCCGTATTCCACTTGATGTCGAGGGCTCGCATTATCTCGCCGGCAGCTGTGGGGGCCCCCCGCTGTTTGATGTATGGACACATGGCTTACAGTGCAGATAGTGGGAGATGAGAACATTGTTGGAGTGATTGTCTCGATTTTCCGGCCCAAAGCGTATCCTTATCACCGGGGCGAGGCTGAAGTTCAGTGCTTTCAATGAGTGAGCTTCGTGGTGCACTTTGAAGAAAGGAAAAAAAGGAAAAAAAAAAGCTTGTAACTTCTAAGAAGTATGAAATGAAGATGCTGGATAACGTCCCATTGATGAGATTTCTTTTTTTTTTGGGGAACTAGACTGGAGACTTTGGATAAGTTACTTAGTCTCATGAACTCAAAGGGGGGAAAAACACAATTATTCCTACTTTCACCTCTACTCGTATCACTTCCACCTCCCGTTCTCTCTCTCTGGTCCCTTCCTTCCTTCACATCCTGCCGTCTATTTTCATATCTTCACATCTTCGCACACAGCCATAACTCTGTCCTCGTACCGCTCCTGTGTTCCCGATGCGTGAACGACACCAGGTTTGCCAGGTCGACTCTCTTCTTAGTTATCCAGCAGTAGGACTGCTATGTTCAGCTCTCATTACCAAAGGTGTTATCACACTAACGTGTGCGACAGTGGATACATTTGTGTCGTGGCAGAAGCCCGAGTGAGAGGTGCGGTGGGGTGGAAGTATTGCATGTCTAGCAGCGACACGCGTCCCTCATTTTTAAGCTGTCGAGCCTTTTTTTTCGGCTGTGTCACCGGGGTGTCATTCTGAAGGTGGGAAGTGGATTGCGACATGTTTGGAATTCGGCAAACCCAATTGTAAGTCGTTAGGTTCATTGGATTTAACCTGAAACCGCCGCTGTAAATTATAAGTAATGACTGCACCACTTCATGTGATCTTATGAGCTGTGGATGAGGAAATCTTGTTAAAACTCTCTCTCTTTCTTTCTCTCTCTCTCTCTAAAACTCAGGTTTGCTTGTGATTAATCTGAACCAACAGAAGGTTGTCAAATGGAACTGTTTTTTCTTTATTGCCAATTGCTGTCTGCGCTCGCACACACTCGGGACGCACGCACGCTTTATGATTACATCAGGCTAAACTAGCTCGTTTATCATCTTACATCACATTACCTTGTGGCCCATAGTTGTAGGGGGCAGATGGTGGCACTAGCGCGAGCGCGCCCGTGTTGTGTACACTCGCGAGTGCGTGTGTGTGTGTGCAGGCGCCCGGGCACTCGGTCTCCGGAGGTGTAACCCCGGCTCTGCATGCCAAGCCGTGCCAAGTGCTCACAGCTGGCAGCGACCAAGCAGTTGGTCTCCCTGGACAAGTTGCCCCCTGCGCCAGGACAAACAGGAAATAAGCCCCGAGGCCTGGCAGGAAACTGTCTCTGCAGCCAATGGGAAGAGGGAGGTGGGGGAGAGGGGAGAACAGCTTGGAGAGGCAGGGTTGCAATAGCAACAGAAGAGATGTCAAATTGGTGTGTAGGAGAAGCAGAGGGGAGGAGGGAGAATAGAGAGGCAAAGCGTTGGTGTAGAAGGAGAGAGATCAAGAGACTATCAGAGGAAAATCCAGGTGCGAGCAGCAGACTGATGGGGGGGAGCAGAGAGCTGTAACTATGTCAAGAAGAGAATAATAGTCACCTTAAATCCGGGTTGTCGGAGGAAGTTTGGATTCCTAAATTAAACGCTCGCGTTTTGTAAATAAAGGATTTCAAAGAAAATCATGTGATGTTTCTCACTTTCGAGCAAACAGTTGCCGCTTTGCAGTTACTTCGAATGCACGCGTGTATTTTTATTAGAGTTGCGTCTGTATGGACCCGATGCCTCCTTTACTTTGCCTCCAAGTCGTGTCTGCGTGTCCTGGGCTTCTCTGCCAATTTGATCACAAGACGCCCACCTCCGCGCGTCTGTGTTTGTGCTCAGCTTCCGCCGCAAAGGTGATTGTGCGCATCATACCGGCTTTCTCTTCCTCTGAAGAACCTCCGACTATCATCCGGCGAGAGGTTATTTTGGGAGGCAGAACGAAAGCCGCTCAGATTCCCAATTCTGTGAGGCGAGGCCCACCGAAGCTTGAACCTCCAGAAACTCCCCGTGTTCTTATTCTCGGAGCATTTCCTGCTGGGAGACACGGATCATGTCCCGGACATGTCTCGTCAGCTGGTCCACAATGCTCCTAGTCTGAAGGCGGATCAAGTGGTTCATGAAAATGAAACCCAGCCACAGGTTGTGATATCATCAGGCATTCAGCACACAGATTTTATTCTTTTGTCCTCTTAAACAGTGAACAGAATGAGCTGTCTGGACTCCCTGGCCACAGAAGTGACTAATGACCGGAGCTCCGGCTGTTTTTTAAGCATTCATCAGTGTCGAGCCGGTGTGTGTGTGCGGGTCAGCAGCGGTTCCGCCAGCAACCACAGGGGGCACTGTTGCCTAATGTGATCTGGCTGCACTGATCAGGCGCTCCCACCGCATGGCCCATGAGCCCTTCCTCTAGTGTGTCCTTGTTATTGTGATGAGCTACGCCCCAATTCCAGCGCGACTACTGGAAGCCGTCCCTTCTCATCTGCTCTGGAGTCGAGGTCTGTGTTTGGAACCGAGCCCGACAGCGAGGCTTCAGCCGGGCGACAAGGTCTGATTTGAGACTTTGGGATGCCCAAAGTCCCCCCAGAACACCGGAGCGGCGGCACTCTCACCGCCTTGTTAATCAGCAACGACACCACGCGGATTGCCAGTCAGCCTGTTTACAATCAATCTTTTCTACTACAAATTTAATGGCACCACTGTTACCCAAAGAGAGAGAGAGAGAGAGACAGGGCATTCATGTGTTGTCATTGTCTCCTGCATCGCTTTAGAGAAGCCATCAAACCGAATACTGACTTCAAATTGGTCAGATGGCGACCGCTGCTGTCTCTGTGCCGTTCCAACAGCTGCGCCAGCGCTGCATTTATCTTTAGCTGATTGTAGTTGACTTCATCTGTAGCCTCAATTTAAGCAGGGCAGAAATATTGCTTTCATCACATCAGTTGTCTGGTTTTCTTTTTTCCATTTAGATGTCGCTCCAAAAATGGGGTTTTTCATGAATACCGTGCATGTTTGCACTAACAATGTCAGTTGTGTGCACGGCCTTGCGTTCGTATTGTGGTCAGAATGAACTGCGCCGGCGACTGATCACAATCCGGCCCCCTGACCACACGTCCGCATCCGGTATTAGAGATCTGGTAGCTGTGTGAACGCAGTGTGTGCGGACCTCCTTGATCTGTCCGGGTGTGATGGGATGAAAGGGTCTCGCTGAAATGAAGGAACCGCGGCCTCTTTCCGTCCGCTTCCCGTCCATCCTTACCTGACTTCAAGCAGACGAGACAATGATGTGAGCGCGTGCTTGGCGGGGTGTTGGACGAGCGCACACGCAGCCTAGTTGTAACTAGCTTTGTAGTCCTGGCCCGCCGTCTGTCTGTCTGTCTGAGCATGCTCATTACAACCTTGACAACATTCCACTGGGGTTGCCAAGGATACCAAGCAGAGCTGCCAGGTCTTGTGTGTGTGCGAGCGAGTGGGTATTAGGAATGCAAGAACTCACACAAATGCATAACTCCAATTTTTAGTTTTTTTTTGTTTGCAGCCAGCACATCCCTTTTCCTCCGTCTCTCTATAGATCATTGTTAATCAGTCTCGTCCCGTCTCCTCTCCACTGGCTGTCAGCGGCTTGTCAGGAGCCCGTCAAAAGCCCCTGCAGTCCGTCACACACTGCTGCCGTTAATGACATCTGATGACACCCGTCGTTGAAGTCACCCCCGCTGGAGACGACCGGGGACTCGGGGGCGCTCGCCCGCTTGGATGTTGTTTTCCTCTGCAGCGGTGGAGATGCCCTCGTCCTAATCCGTACTTCCTTCTTTACCGCGCTCTTCGCAAAAATGCCGTTGTGCCTATTTTTCGATAGACGTTTACGAACGGCGTCCACAGAATATCAACAAAAAATAATGCATGAAATGATGACATTTTTGTGACATCATTCGGAGTGGTAGTTTTACTTCCAACAAGTTGGAAGTAAAACAGATAGAATAGAAAATAACAAACAGTACAAATGATGCCGTGTGCGCGGAGGCTGCGTGACATTTACTGAATGTTCAATGCAGCTGTGGGAAAAAGGTTGAACCGCTGTTTTTAAAAAAAAAAAAAAGATGCTAATCGTTCGGCTGCTCCGGTTGGCCGCTTGGTTCCTCCCTCCTTTCTTCTCGTCGTGGTTCCTTTCCATATGTCTCTTTCATAAGCACACCACCCTCACCTCTCCCGTCTTCAGTGGTGAGCTTATGATGGAGCCCCCCCCCCCCCCCTGCTGTGCCGGTAGACCTGAAGTGTTTCTTTCGCTTCTTACATTTTCCCTCCCATTTTCATTTCACCTGTCTCTTTCCCCATGCACTGCTTATTTCTCACTCTCTCTCTCTTTCTCTGTGTCCCCCTTTTTTGTCTTCTGCAGAGGAGGAAGTGGAAAACTTTGATGTCTCCAGTCTCCAGGAAGAGGCCCTGAGGAACATCGAGGCTGACAGCTTCTGGTGCATGAGCAAGCTGCTGGACGGCATCCAGGTAAGCACGCGGACGTGTCGACAAGATGTCGAATGTCTTCGAATAAAACGCCACAAATGCCCACGTATGTTTCTGTAACAGCCTCTCTTCACCTTCTACTCGCTTCTCTAATCTGCTCTTGATAAAGAGAAGTGTTCCCACTTGCCACTTGTTTACCTCAGCTCCCCGCCCGTTTGCACCAGTCAGGAGCCGCGCGATCGGCTCGCAGCACGGCTGGCGTGGCGTCTGCAGGTTAACACGAGGTGGGTCGGATGATAACCCGAGGGCGAGACCTCCCGACCTCACAGACCGTCGATCCGAAACGGCGAGCTGAGAGTGGCTGGAAGCTGTGTTCAGCAGCACGCTGAGGTATTGATTCTCTGGCGGTGTTAGCGGCTTCTAAGCAACCGCTTCACATCACAGGAGGTCATGTGCTTCACTGGTTGGCATACCGGTCTGGATTTTGCCTGATCGAGAAGTTTCTTTCTGACTGGAGCTTTTACATATTTCTCAGGGACAGTATAGTCGGGTATACACACTCGTCGAGGTCACGCTGCACAATGTGTGAAAAAGGAATGAAAAGATATCTTAAAAGAAAAAAGACTCCATGCTAATGTCAGATCTCTGTTTGGCTCCAATAGTCGTGGCCTGGGTGTCACCGTTCTGTCTTTGCGGCCATGTTTTAGCACGGCTACTCTTATCATTGTACATCCTGGCACAGTTAAAGAAGCATCCGCCAAGTCCCCCCCCCCAATGACCCTAATCTAAAGTAACACTTAAGAGGATGGCCATGGCAGTTAGCCCTTAAGTGTATTGATTTGGCGATATGCTTATTGTTGTATGGAAATAAGTGTTTCAGGGGTGAAAGAAAGACCCTGAACCTCGATGACAAGGTGACGTTTTGGTTGAGGAAAGATGGTTTTTAATTGGTCATTTCTAATAGTTCATGTTGTTTAATACACTCGTGCATTAAAGATATACTCCATGTCGTGACAGTCAATATATATCTCGCCCAGGCCCCCCCACACACTAAAGGTAATTAATAGCGAGGAGCATGTGGTGTGCATAAAGCGTGATCATCCATAAATAACTATCAATTGGTCGGCTATTCATTTAGGAAATGAATAGAGGCTGTGCCTTGTTGGCCCTGAGAGAGCGAGACAGAGCGACACACGGAGAGCAGAGGAGGTAAGAAGAGAAGAATGGAGTGTGCGGATGCTGTTTGTCCCCCCCCCCCCCCCCCGCTTGTTTTTGTTCGTGACCTTGACTCCAAACTAATTACGTGCAATGCACCAGGGAAGCCCATGTCCCCCCCCCCCCCTAATGCTTTCTAAACAATGTGACGGAGGCTGAGTGCCTCCGCACCATAATTAGTTGGTGATCCTTGTTCTGACCTCGGCTCCAGCCCTCTCACATCCACTATACACTATTACACTTAACTGAGGGGCCTGAAGGCGGGAGGGGGGAGGGGGGGGGGATTAGGGAGTTCGAGAGGAGGAGAGTCTGCATCTGCTCACTGCCTTTTAAGCACCGTATATGTATATATATATATATATATATATATATATCCAGTACCTCCTGGATAACCGCTGCCACGCCGGTGTCCACTTGTTTTCGGACCAATTTGTGTAAAATATTTAACGGATTTTAATTGCGTCACAATGCGGAACAAACTCATAAGTGGGGAGGTTTGGAAAACAGGGTTGGGGGAAAAAAAAAAGAAGATTCACCCATGAAACAGCTGGTGTGGTTTTCTATCGTTACGGTACCTGGTGTACAGTGGAAATACTTTTGAAAGTTTTCCTCATTTATAATGCGGCAAATTGGCCATTAAGCTTAGCCATCTTCACTGCCAGGCCTCTTCCCCACCTAAGAGAAGAAGAACGGGCTATTTTGACTGTCAATTCGCTTAAGCAGCCTCGCTAATGAGCCGCTGCTTTAATTGGCAACACTGCAGCCCCCCCCCACACACACACACACGCGCACGCACACACACTTCCTTCAGGAGCAGGCCCTGGGTATGAGGTGTGTAGGTGTCCCAGCTGTACAAATGAGTTGTTTAGGAGGATGTTTTATTTCCCGTTAATCTTCACACTTCAAGAAGCACTAAAATGTGGAGAATTGCTCCATCTTTGGATGACCCCTTTTAACAGCTGGGGACTGACTGGAGAGCTACATTTGTGTGTGTGTGTGTGTGTGTGTGTGTGTGTGTGTGTGTGTGT
>NW_022280063.1:2309528-2316929 GCF_004355925.1 Anarrhichthys ocellatus | reverse complement strand
TGTGTGTGTGTGTGTGTGTGTGTGTGTGTGTGTGTGTGTGTGTGTGTGTTATTGATCAAATTAAAGCTGTGTTGTCAGGCTGACATCCAGGACCACACACACACCAGTGAACCACATGTCGCACACTTCCCCCACATCGCGTTAGCAGACAGTGAGTGACAGTTTCAGGGCTAAATGAGTGAAGACAGCCATTCTTCTGTCCTGACACGACCTTTAAGGCACTGTTAAATGGACAAGCATTTAACCCCCCGCAGAACATTTACAAGTCAAACAGGCTGCACACGTTGGCCACATCTACTTCTGACAAGATAAAAAAAACAAAAAACACGGCACTGAACTGGAAATGATCATCCAGCCATGTGATCCACTAAAGTGCTTTTATCCATGACTCTGCCTCTAAACCGATACATAAACTATCATCATTCCCTTAGAATAACGGCGCATTCAAATGGCAGCTTAACCTAAAATACATAAAATGCCTACCAATTTGAGACGCACCTCAACGGTAAGTCGACCTCGACGTTGCCCCGGTCTCTCCAGCAGCCCATTAGGCTCGTACTCGTGCTAAATTGGACGGCGCCTCTGGCTAACCTGGCTAATTTAACTTGATAAAACGGTTCCATAGCTGCCATTTGGGATGAATTTAAATGGAACCGTCAGCTCTGCCTAATACCGTGTTGTTGATTTAAACATGTCCCGTTAACCCCCAAACCCGTAATAAATCAGTAAACTCAGCAGTAAAAACAGGAAGTCTTCGTAAGGTAGCTGGGAGTGCTCACGACTCTCTCATTCTCAGTATGTAGCAGCTCCAGTCTGTGCTGTGAGCCAGTGTCTTCACCTGCCATGCTCAGAGGGGAAAATGAAGTCAAGAAGTTAAAAAAAAAAAGTCCATTATTCCTGCAGCACATCCCCAAGGGCTCTCCGTTTTTTAAAGCCAGCAGATGAAAACCTGCCTTTTATGTTAATTCTGCAGATACGCCTTTTTACGGCGGGGGGCTCTTAAATGTATTTTTTGAGAAATGTAATTTCACCTCAGGATCTGAACTTATTATATTTTCGGCGGCGGTCTCGACAAATGCGGAGTTCAACAGGAAAACTTTTCTGACCCGACGCAAAGTTGTGAGGAGATGTTTATTCATCAGACTCTCAGCTGTAGCCTTTAATTCCATTTCAGAGCCGTTCTTATTTATAGCCGCAGAGTGCAGAACATCAAGGATGTCTTTATTCACGACTTTTTGACTGGAACGCTATCAGAGATGGTTTTCATTCCGTTTCATGTCTTGAATCAGGCGCCAACAAGATAAATAATCAACGTTAACTTCATGTAAAACACAGATTCAATGGTCTGCAGCTCCCTCTCCTCCTGCCTCCAGCCCCTCCCTTGTACTGTGCCTGCTCATTGTCAAGGTAACCATCTGTTTCCACGGCGCCAGCTAGAGATGGGGTCTCCCTCGAATGGGAACAGGGGTCCAAGGACCGACGTCTAGCAGACGGTAGCCTGACCGAACCAGACGCCGTGTCCTGTTCTGGTTCCCTCAAGGGTCCCCACTGTCACACGGGGCTGTCACTCAATCCGACGCGCACACACACACACACACACAGGAGGAGTGATCTGCCAGCTGGTGTGTGTGTGCGAGATGCTTGACAGCTTGTTTGTACATGTGCATGTGTTTGTATTGTCTGTCTTCCAAGTCTCACTGATGTGCGTGTAAGTGTGTAACGACTCGCCGTTAACCTGAAAGTCCCGGTTTGTACCGGAAGTTAGAGCATCTTCAGCTCCCGCGCCGTGACGTATTCCCTCGTGAAGCGGAATATTTGAGCGGCGTACGCGCACAGGAGGGATTTAAATCCCAAAAAAAACTGGGCGGCAGAGCTGCGGAGGACTGTGGCTCCGCCCACACGCACCTCTGTCATCGCTAAAAGTTTCAGATTGATGGATGGAAGTCATGATGTCATTGGTTGGCACTAGCTCACATGAGCAGACTTAATATTTTGTTTCATAGGAAGAAAAGATAATTGGATTTCCATGTAAATATATTAAGTAATTGATTTTTTTGTCATTTGTTTGTATTCATTGTTTAATTGGTGCACAATATGACATTTTGTCCTTTCAGCTCCACTTGAACCACTGCGCCTCCCTCTTCATCTTTCTTACATGTTTGCTAAAGTAGTTCACATGCAGTTCAGTGGCCATGGTGGCAGTAACGGCTGCTTTTTTGCATTTATGCAATAAGAATGGCATAAAGGAAAGCGTGTGCAGCCTTCTGCTGGGTGAAAACATCGTTAGCAGAGGGACAAGTGGTGCTGATCGCATCAGGGGTCATGAAAGGCACGGCAAGGTTTCTTTATGCTCCACAACTCATCCACCAAGGCAGTCTCAAAGTGCAGGTTAATCTCTCTGCAACTCTCACTTCCTTGTACTTCCTTGCAGATATAACAAGAAAGCTTTTACATTTGATCTTCTGAGTAGTCGGCATTGGTTCGCTCTCGGGTAAACAGGCCACTTCACGGCGTAAATATTTTCTTGTCTTTAGAAAATGATGTCTCGCATTTAATTGTCCAAGAGACACTTGAGCTGAGGTCGGGGTTTTGCATTCGCATGAGGCAGGTTTTACTGCCTTCAGCACTGACCTGACTTCTTAAATGTCACATAAATGAGAAACACGGTTTCTGTAATTGGGGAGGGGAATTGGAGAAACCCGGTGACCGGCTTTTTACATCTGCCCCTCACCTCATCTTATTTAGTTTTTGTTGTTTTTCCCGTCCACGTCAGTAGTCCGGGCCTTTCTTGTGAATGTGAAATCTTTGTGAACGCCCGGAGGGAGTTTCTTCAAAGGTGGAACAAACGTCCGCGTTGGATTCGAGGATGAACTGATTCGATTTTGGTGGTCAAAGGTTGACCTCGCAAAACATCAAAACAAAAACCTACAGATTCCATATGCTTATTATAACAACAGACTGTTTTTTCATGTCTCATTAATGTCCCCCTCAGAATAAATTGTAGCCTCTCAGTGTTGTTGACACTCTGTGCTGTAGACACACCCCCGTACCTTTATACGTCTGCTGTGTCTCAAACGTATGGACTAGCTCCCCTCCTGTGCTGCCATTACACATTCCAGTTCAGCGACCCTGGAACTGGACACAAATGCGCACTAAAGCAACAGAATGAAATCTGGCTGCTCCTCCTGTAGCTCTGAACAACTGTAATTGTCCACACCTTTGTCTACACCTTATCACAACCTGTCATCTCTCTCACACAATCACTTTCAGCTTCTCTTTCTCACACACACACACAGACGTACCAGAGGATGACGGATCATTGCCCTGTCCTTCAGTTTATTGTCTGCCCTTTATCTTGACCTGTCATCTCTCTCTCTCCTCACGTCTCTCTCTCTCTCTCTCTCACACTCCCTCACAGCGTTGTTGTGTTGATTCCGTCCAACTTGCTGATAGACATCCTGTGCCACAATAGGAAGGCAATCTTAGTCTGGCATGGAGCCATTGTTGTCTCTAATAGAATGGACTGAGAGGTGAAGAGCTATTGATTCAGCGGACTGAGAGAGAGAGCGCGACAGAGCGAGTGGACAAAAGGAGGAGAGAACGAGAGGCTGTTGACACCTGGCCGAGAAAGCGAGACGGTGAATTCATGTCCGTGACGCGTGAAACGAGGGCGAGCTCGACTCAGTCGCCCGGTCAGATGTGGCGGCCGGACAGATGTTCGGGAGAAGAGGAGAACGTATGAATAATGAAGGCGTACGAGTTGATTTCCTCCTGTTGCCTCAGCTGATCAAAGATCCGACATATTGGATTTGAGAGGAAGTGAGTGAGGACGGGCGTAAGCGGGGAGAAAATGGGACAAAGGAGGAGAGAGAGTGAAAAGGTGGAGAGAGGAAATAGGAGAAGCAGATAAGACAGAAAGGGAAAAGGAATAAATGTGAATGCAGAAGAAGAAGAAGGAAAATGAGAGTTAAGGCTCACTTCCTTTTAGCGTCTTAACCTTGTCACAAATGTGTCTAAAGTAAAAAAAAAGAGATCTAACTAAACAACAATCAGTCACCAAAATAAAATGCAGTGCAGCATGGAAGAAAATGAAACGCCAGGGAACAAAACAAAGCAGAGGACACATAATAGCATGTTCACAACACTTAGTCAAGTCTAGCCTCATTAGCACCACCAAAGTGATGGAAATAGACAAAGAGACGGAGAGCAGAAGGTGGGAGAGGAGACGAGCCATTGAGGAAGGGAAGAAATGAGCGGAGGGAGGGATTCTAAATGAAGAAAGTGGAGGGGAGCAGAGCGAGATTTAGAGGGAAATGAATGGGTGTGGAAAGACAGAAAATATGCACATTCACAGAAGAAAGAGGAGAGGAAAAGAAAGGAAGAAGAGAGAGAGTGAGAGATGAACGAAAGTAAGAACCTTAAAGCACCGACAAACATGAGTCTGGAAAACCTCCTGACCCTCAAATGCATTACTGTCTTTTCCTTTTTTTGTTGTGATTCTGTGGAGAAAGGAAATGTACAAATCCTTTTCCACGAAAAGTAGATGTGGATGAAGATACAGAAGCTAAAAGAAGAAACCGGCTGTATCGAATCACCAATGTATAAAAATAATGATGAGTCATACCTTTTAAAAACATTTGTGTTCCGTACGAGCGGCGCTTTTACAAGTTGATAGACGCAAAGAGAGCTGCCAGACAGAGAATATGAATTAAAGAAAGTGCGAGGCACACGTATAATAAAACAGAGAGGGAGAATAAGTGTGAGAATACGACGGATTCAAAAGCAATAAAGACGCTGACGGGGAGGAAAAAGAAGAGAATGTGAGCAGAGGTATAGAGACCATTTGAATTGTAGGGAGGGAGGGAGAGAGATGATTAATGCCAGCAGCTTCAATAATGCAAATGTAATTACTTGTACTGGGCCTCACACTCGCTTAGCTCCTAACCACATGAACACGGGGTGGTGGGAAAAGAAGGGAGACAAGAAAGACGATGTATACATATAGGATTAACAACAACAAGAAGGATGATGGGAGTTGGAGTAGGATTAGTGTGTTTGAAAATGATTGCCCAAAAAGGATTGTTGAGGCCAATCAATATTGGCCTCAACAATCCTTTTTGGGCAATCATTTTCAAATCCATACTTGGTAATAAAAGAAAAAAAAAAACTAAAAATCTGATTTTAGCCTCAGCTAGGAAGGGATGACAAAAAGTGATGCTATAGATGGAGTAATAATACAAAAAGAGAGAATGCGGTTTCTACCCCGCCAGCCTCTGATGGACTCAGGAGGACACGTGGGCCTTGGTTCTGCTGAGCCTGAAGGACAACTGGAGCTGTTTAGTGCTAAATGACCACCACCCCCCCCCCTCTCTCTCTCTCTCTTTCTTTCTCATTTTCTCTCTCCATCTGTTGGATAGTTTGCCACATCAGCTGTTCCCCAGCCACACTGAAATGACCCCTCAAGGAAACGTAATCCCTGTGTGTGTGTGTGTGTGTGTGTGTGTGTGTGTGTGTGTGTGTGTGTGTGTGTGTGTGTGTGTGTGTGTGTGTGTGTGTGTGTGTGTGTGTGTGTGTGTGTCTTTCTCACACACACACACGATACTTACGTGCATGTTCTCACATGTATTCTGCAAGTTCAGCCCACATACGCCGCCCCCATCTTCATCGTGCGCTCCAGGTTCAGTTATTGTCTCCGTATTCCCAATATAGTCCCAAAATAATTCTGTTGAGTCATGTTCTGTGCTGAAATGTCAACATGTATGTTGACCACAGCGCCACTCATCACTCAGTCGCCTCTTCTTGCTTTCGAAGCCAAAGGAGTAAAGTTTTCCGTCTCGGTCGGCGGTGCGGAGCCTCCTCTGGTCTTGCACGTTTTCAATATGCCCGCTCCACACAACGTCAGAGGCTGATGCCTTTTTATTTGTTGTGCGAAAGCTCAGAACATCGTGAAATATTCATTCTCTTTGTGAGAGTATTCATGAGGAAAACAACAGTTCAAAGAAACAAATTGACTTGCATAATAATACACACACAAAAAAGAATGTCCCCGGTGTGTGAAAGCCTTCATAGTCACAGTGTTAATAAATACGTAATATAATATCTAATCATGATATCTTATATCTTCTGTGCACACAATGGAGGGAGTTATTACGAGCACTCTTTATCCACCAGCTGGTCTCATGCCGTCCACATGAGGCACACCAACCACTTGAAGGGGACAATAGTGAAATGAAGGGCTTCAGCTCTTTGGGATATTTTACGATTCCTCCACTTCAGACCAACAATCTGAGGTCGGGACCCATTCACGGCTCGCCCTGCTCTGTTCTTCAGCCACAATCACAGCCAGCCATCTCCTTTTGTCTTCAAGGCCACCGCGCTGTCATGCCGGTGTTCGTTAGGTGGCCTATTTTCTCTGTTTGCTGTTTTTAAAAGGCGCCTCCGGGCTTTTGTGCGAGGTGTGAAATGAGCCCTGGCAAACACTTCAAACCTTTTAAACGGCTCCTGCACTCTTCTGAAAATGAGTCTCCCCCCCCCCCCCCTTCAAAGTAAAAATGGGAGATCTCGAACCATCGGCTGCAAAAACATCAAATGGGAAACTAATCCGTGTCAGCCACAGATTATCTGAGAAGTTATGGAGGAATGTGACAAATATTCCTGTCATACAAATTTCTACTTGATGTCATTAGCTCTTGTTTTTAATGCTTGCTCTTGCACCTTTTTGTTTATCTGGTCATTTCAGGCTGTAGTGGGACCTTCGTCCTCCTTGTTGTTGCTCATACTGATTTAACTCCTGCATTCATTCACTTTGGGAATCAGCTAAAATGCTTCAAAGTCTGAACATTAGATATTACACAGACCCACCGTTGTTAAATGGAGCCTCTGTCCATATTGACTCGGTCTGGTTTTTCTTCTCCTCAGGACAACTACACCTTTGCCCAGCCAGGCATCCAGAGGAAAGTCAAGGCCCTGGAGGAGCTCGTCAGCAGGATTGACGGTGAGTGATCTGCTTTCTGTCCGTCTGTCCATCCAACCACTCACCCACCCATCCGCCAGTCAATCAAATCATCCTTTTTCCTTGTGTCAGTTGTATTTTCAGTGTTCGGGCACACTTGTTTTTAAAGGTCGTAGTTATGTTTCCTCTGCCAGGCAACAGTCGGAGTCTTTGGTCTGCACCCACAGCGCGGTGATGCAGAGCCGGATGAAAATCTGCAACGTTTCCCTTTAATGAGGAGACAGTTTTCTTAACACTCTCAACTTTCTGTGATCGTTTGAGTTCACGTGTCAGAACTAGGTAACACAACAGGAAGCAACGTTCAGTTTTCACCTCTTGATTCTTCTGTGACACCGCCATTACCGATTGTCATTCCACTCGGCTGTCGGGGGGGGGGGGGGGGGGGGGGG
>NW_022280063.1:2296280-2309428 GCF_004355925.1 Anarrhichthys ocellatus | reverse complement strand
GGGGGGGAATTTGAACGTGTTGGTGATTGTTAGCGCAGCTCGTACTCAAACACACAACCGTGGTGTTAATTAGCGGTGTTGCTTTCCCACCACCTCTTTTTCATGTTGTCAAAAACAATAAATATATTAATATCGTTTAAAATAGATTTTTCATACAGACGTACCGTTGACGCTCGTGCGGCCCACGAGTGCAGTGTGCAGAGCGATGTCTTATCGAAGCATGCCTTTTGTACAATGGCTGTGTTCTTGGCTAACCTTGGTGCTGTCCGACCATCCCGTCACCCGCTCCGTCAGCCAGAGGGAGGGGAGGACTCACCCGCTGCATCCAAATGGATCGAGAGAGAGAGAGAGAGAGAGAGAGAGAGAGAGAGAGAGAGAGAGAGAGAGAGAGAGAGAGAGAGAGAGAGAGAGAGAGAGAGAGAGAGAGAGAGAGAGAGAGAGAGAGTGTGTGTGCGGGGGTGTGAATGTCAGGGAAAGTTAGCGTGTGATCGTGACGGTGCAAACTTGCCGATAGAGAGGGCGAGTGTGTGTCGGTGCCTGTTGTTGTATTCTGCGTGTGAAAAAGAAACGGATATACTGTAAGTTTGTGCACATCGGAGTATATTTGTGTGTGTGTGTGTGTCTTTTCTCTGTTTAGAGAAAATAAATTGACAAAATGAAGAGGCAAAGTCCTCCCAAGCCGCCACCACACCCCGGCACAGACGTAAAGAAATGACTTGACATTTTTACTGTATCTTGTTCCATAAGTGGCCCGTCATCAAAGTTGGGGCAGAGCCATTTTATACCTCGCTAGCTTGACATTACCACCTCTAATGAGATCACAGATAGCTTTTATCTTGTGTTACGGGATTGTTTTTCGCCCCGCTGTCGACACCGCATCTGTTTTGGGAACAATGGCCTCTCGTCTCTTCCAAAATTACCTATCAGCGCTTATCAGATGCAGGGTTATCCACAGTGTTGTGCAGTTGGATAAAGGTCGGGCTCTTTTCACAACAGGCCAGATGTTGCAGCGACCGGTACAGATTTACCAATATTACCGTTTCACTCCTGATCCAAATCCCATGTTGGAGAACCCTATTTTACGATCAGTTTTTATTGTTTCTTTATTGTTTTTCTCTCCGTCTCAATGTGTTTTGTATGTTTCTTTTGAGATCACCAATTCATTACATTACCGGCACTAATTGTACTTAATTAATTTCGTGCAAAGTGAACAAATCTATTTATAACCTTCCCAAAAAGGGGAAAGAAAACACTTAAGCTGTTGCTCTGGGTATCCGATACAGGGACGTGAGTAGTTGATAGGGCTGGGTATCGTTTAATAAATAACGTTGCCGGTACCAATCATGGATGCAATAATCCAACTATTTTAAGTCCTGACAGCGATACCTGGGCTTTGGTTATCGGCCGGTACCAGTGTTAAATGAATCAGCTGTGTGCCTTGACTTAACCATTGCTTCCCGAACCTTGAAATCAAAATGTAACAAATAAACACTTTGAGCTTAACGACTCCTCTTCACAAACCTATGCGAGACGTCACGGAGACTGGTTAAAACCCGCTCTGTCAGCACTGATGGCGCTGTTCGCTACATCGCTGATTTTAGAGCCGTGTGCAAGCAGGTGTTGCAGATGCTGCCGTAGCGCTCCAATTGCATGTTGCATTGAATCGAAGAACGCTTGTGCTGATTGGCTGCAAGCAAAAACAATGCAAATACTATTTTTTTGCTCTAGATCTGGGCACAAAAATGATCGTTTGACTGGAGAAGTTTCGATACTACTTGAAAATGAGTAGTGACATCCAGCCCTAGTAGTTGACGGGGTATTTGTTAAGCCAATGGGAGCAGAAATAAGGGAAGCAGGGAGGTTTTTTTTTTTTTTTTTTCACCTCAGCGCAGTATTTCCAACAGAATGATTGTTTGCAGTACAGGGTCAGTAGTGTTCAGACAGAGCTGATCCGTCTGTCTCGCTCCACTGTCTCTTGTCACCTTCTCTCTGCTTCTTTAAAACAACTGCTATAGCTCCTCCTATATCTGTCATCTAGAGGGAAAACACACACATACTGTACATTCACAGAGATAATCTGCAGGTTTTATGACCATATCCCCGCTGTCCATTACCTGCTACATCTTTTACCACAGTGGTGGAGACTTGATTTGTTGCCCTGAGGTCAAAGCCAATTCCCCACAATGTTCTCCTCCTACTCCGCCCCGTTTTCTCTCTCCATGTAACCTAACTTTTTTGGGGGGGGGGGGGAACGCTTTAAAGGGCACATTTGATGGAAGTAAATGAAGCGATATACCCTAGGGGAAAAAATAGAATGATCGGCTGTGTCGAAAGGCAGCTGACATGTCTAACAGAATCAAAACGGCACGATTTCAAGAGTCTCCGACAGATTACAAAGTCTCCAGGACAAGATGTGGTAACCGTGTTACCACCGGTTTAAATCCTGAAATGGCTGAATATAAAAACCCTTCCCCCTCAAGTGTAGCTCAGTCACCTTCCCCCGCATGACTCCGCTAAAAGATACTTTTATGATCAAACATGTTCTACCAGTGGACATTCATTCTGTGGATTCAGTCCTCTAGTGTAAGCTCTAATTGAACTTGAAGTAAGGAAGACAACAATTTGTTCAAAATTCAAATGAATCAAAGCTCTTTGTGGCTTTACTTTAATTCGTTCAGTTGAAAACAGTGGATGACATGGTTGGGAGGCTTTTACTTTGAAATCTCTTTGTTTCTCTCTTACAGCTTGCCCCCCCCCTCCCTCTGTGTAATCACCCCCACTTGTAATAAGTGACGCTAACTCCCATTAGCCATGCTTGACGTTAGCATGTGTACCTCCTCAAAAAGACAAGCCACTTTGTCGGCGTGCCTGCTCCGTTCCTCTGATCTCTTTATCGCTCCCTTATCTCTTTCTGTGAATCTGTTGCAGGCGAGTGCATTAGCACAAGTTCATCAACATGCAAATTGCCCGAAGGTGAATGTATTTATGCAAATGAGGGGACGTGCTGGCGGCGCACGCTCTCTCAGCCTGAATCGTTAAAAAAAAAAAAAAAAAAAAAAAAAAAAAAAAAAAGTGCATGACGGTCTCTGTGTATTTACAGTTCTATCTGTTTAATGTGGTTTTATTGGGGGGGCTGGATTTGTATATTTTGGGGGGATCTGTGGTGCCATTTTTTAAAGCCGCGTTGACTTCAGTAGACCTGTTCTGGGGCCCGGTTCATCACACCATCTTTCCCCGTCTTCCCACACCGTCCTCCACAAACTCCAGACATCACCACGACAATGTGCATGCACTCTGCTCCCTCTGCCTCACAGCAGTTTGACTTTTTCACATTCTTGAAATAATGCATGTTTTTTTCTCCAAGCATTTATTAAAATAAATCCACAGCTGTCTAACAATACAGTGTCTCTCAAATATTCTCTACCAAAGCCTGACTTTAGCTCTTGGCTGCTGCGTTTCTTGGAAAAATAGATTGTGTTTCCTCCCGTTACATGTCACTTCTCATGTGTTAATTATGCTAACTAATTATTGTTACAAACACACGCTCGTTGCCATGTACTATGTTTACCCGTGTCGTTTACAGTTTTCTGAACTTCATCTGAGGATGTGAATGCATAACGATAGGCCTGCCGTTCCTCGTGTTGCCGTTGCACCGCGTTGCACGACATCCTTGCTCTCTCGCATGTTTAGGGCGGAGAGAAGCCCCGTTGATGTTTGACATTGCACGCTCATACAGTATGTGTACATCACAACACATCAGATCCACAATCGACGCAGTCTCCCTCGGGCAATCAGTGAGGAAAAAAAACAACCGTGTGACCTTCTGCTTGTTTATTGTGTGAGAGGAATAAGTAAGCATCACCCAGCGAACTCCATCTCCTCCACTTGACTTGCTTATTAAAGATTGTTTTTACCTGGTTTTGCTGCGTCTTTGCCAGAGGGAAGAGAAAAACATATTCATAGTGCGACCAGGCACACGCAAATATATGTACACACAATACACTATGCACACGTGTATTATTATTTAAATACAGTAACACAAAGGTGACAAATACATATTAACAAGTACAACAGGTCGATATGAGGACGATGTGCGATAATATGGTTCAATATCGCGATGACACTTGAGATAAATAAAACAGATATTGAAGCGTGCATATCCTATGAAAGCCTATTTGCCTTTAAATACCGAACCGGATTCGAATTTTCATACTTAAACTGTAATTAGAACAGAAAATGTTCACGACAGCAAAGTCACTCTCTCAACTTCTCACTGGAAACAAATTTAAAAAGTACAACAGCGCCGGTGAAGAGAGGAGGGGGCTGCTTTGTTTGTGGCAAACGAAGCTAAACCGTGAGATTACAAGCAGACGGCGTTAGTTTTAGCTTGTGTAGCAGAGGGGTGTACTTTATGATGAACTATATCCAAAGGAAAAGACCGGAGACGGGCACATTTGGCGTGTACGTACACTGGTGACTGACTTAGCGTACGAGAGTCTTGTTCCAGAAAAGCCAGCGCTGGAGAACAAACAGGACCCCGCTGCCTGGGTCGTATCCACAGTAGGATTTGGTTAAATCTGTGCTAAAGCTGGCAAGAGTAAAATAAAAAGAAAGAATGGCTGAAAGGGTTACAGTGAGATGACTACATTCTCTTTTATATATTTACAGAGACAGGAAGCAATGTGAATAGTTCACAGTAAAAGAGTCGGCAAATGACAGAGAAAAGATTAAAAACGAACAGACTGAGCGAAAGTTAAATGGTGAAAGAAACAAACAGCCAGTAGGAGAGTTGGAAGAGTGTAACTGTAATGACGTTTGGCACCAAGAAGAGCATGAAGTCGGGCAGAATTGGCCTCATCAGCAGAATCCTGGGAGCCGCTCACTAGTCACTGCACGACCTCTGACCTCCAGCTGTCCACCCACACTTCACGGGCTGTGGTGAGCAGACGAGCCGGCGTCGTGGCCTCCGTCCTCCACTTTAACCGGCAGTGGGAGGGAAGACAAGACTCATCAGTCAATCATTGTCTGTGAGAAAGCTCATCCTCGACCTCCCTCGGCCCCCACAACTACGCTACCCAGCATGCCGAGTCCCGGCACCAGCTGGTTTACAAGTCACAAGTGTTAGCGCCTTAGTTCATCTCATTGTTTCATCCTTCATGTGTTTTTTTTCCTGTTCTTTTTTTGTTTTCATGATTGTTAATTTATCTCCTCCTCTCCTTCCCTTTGCTCTCTCCTCTCCTTCCCTTTGCTCTCTCCTCTCCTTCCCTTTGCTCTCTCCTCTCCTCTCCTTCCCTTTGCTAACTCCTCTCCTTCCCTTTGCTCTCTCCTCTCCTCTCCTTCCCTTTGCTAACTCCTCTCCTTCCCGTTTCTCTCTACCCTCCTCTCCTTGCCTTTGCTAACTCCTCTCCTTCCCTTTACTTTCCCCTCTTTTCCTTTCCTTCCCTCCCCACCTCCCCTTTCCTCCCCTCCCCTGAACTCCCGTCTCCTCTCCTCCTCTTCCCTTTGCTCTCTCCTCCCCTTTCCTCCCCTCCCTTGAACCCCCGTCTCCTCTCCTCTCCTGCCGCGATAACTCCTCGTGACAAACGACTCTCCCTTCCACCACTCCCCCATGGTGCACCTCTCCCTCTCCGTGTTTGGTGGAGTCGCTAATATTAGGCAGAGCAAGTTCATTAGTGTAATTTAACATTGTCTAAAGTTGTTCCACTCTCTCCCCCTCCGTTTGGCAGCGAGCTGAGATCTGCCACCGTGATGCATTTGCCGTTAATGAGCTCGCCTTGTTTATGCTTTTACAGCAGCGTGTGATAATTAAACTGCAGAGACGAGCGTGAAATAATGGCTTTGCGTTTGCGTCGTGCCCTGCTCATGTGGTGGAGTGTGTGCATGATTGTTGAAACATGCATGCATGAGCAATGGAAGACAGCTGCCATTCAAGGGGCTCGCTGCGTGTGTTGTTTGAGGGCACTAATGTGTATGTTCTTGCTTGAAATACCCTCCATGTTTCCCCAATTAAAGCTTTATTAAAGCTGTATATGTGTGTGCGAGTGTTTGTCAGTCAGCCCTGATTAAGAGTGTGAGAGAAGAGGATGCTGTATGTAGCCCCCCCCCCCCCCAACTGGCTTTTCTCATAGATTCTCTGACAGCTCTTTAATTACAGCTCTTTTGTGAAGTGTGTGGGTGTGTGTGGGTGTGTGTGGGGAGAGAGAATGAGTGTCACTGGTGTGATGACAATGAAATAGGGAGTCGCTGAATACCGAGTGGTATTTTTATTCTTTTGTCATGTAAAGAAGCATGAAACAAACATTTATCAAGAACAGAGGGAAACAAAAGGCAGCCATTCCCCGCCGCGTCACAGCCCCACACACGAATCTTTTGGCCGGCGCTTCTGCTTGTCGTCGGCGAGCGTTCGTGCCAGCCCGCCGCGCCACCACCCTGACATTGCCGCCGTCTTTTGAACTCCACATTGAGAGCAAATTGAGATCGCCGGATGCAACGAATGTGTCTCTCTCTCTCTCTCTCTCTCTTCCCCCCCCCCCCCCCCCGTGTGGTTTGTTGGAAGAACATAATGTGAACCAATTCCAGGGGGGAGAAAACCAACCACATTTGATGGATGTAGGGAGACAAATGTGGACGTCTAAGAGCCAGCTGATCTTTATGTTTGGAGACAACGAGACAAACTGAGTAGAAACTGCAGCCTCGGCTGGTTAGTTATATCTCCGCTGTTAATGGTGCAAGAGATGTTTAACTACAGTAATGTGCAAAGCTTAACATCTCAGGGTATTCTATATTTCTCCCAAAACAACAATCAGTACTTACAAGTATTGACTGTGAAGCTTAAGTCTAAAGTAGCTTATTCTCCATTGTTTGCCAAAAGCTACTGAAAGCACATCAATGAGCCAGTTACACAAGGAGACATGGACCCACATTACAAGAAACATGGGCATTGTAGTTTAGTCGAGTCGTTCTGCTGCCAGAAATGTATCAAATCAAACCAAATGTGTATTAATCCGCTGTGAAAATAGTTCCCAACAAATGCATTTACTCCTGTTTGAGTAACGTTTGCCAAAACAACAGTGCCCAGCTGTTTTGGAAGTTCTTTTTTTTTTTTTTTTTAAATGAAAGCTTTTAAAGATGTATACTTTTCTTGTATCCTGTCATATTGAGTGATTGACAAACACATTTTTGGTCCTGTTTTTTCACTGGTTATCCTCCTCCTCCTGCCAACGTCACGGTGGTGACCGGTTACTGATTCTCTGGCCAATAAACCAGCACTTCTTTGTCTTAATGTGACTTGTTTATCAGCCCATTTGGCCTGAGATTCAGCCTAAATAAACTAAACACAAACTGACAGTAAAGGCCCATGTGGACATGATTAATATTCCAGAGGCGGATCATCAAATATTTGCCATTCTCCAACTACAAGCATTGTTACCATTTCCAAATCAGTTTTTTGGTTTTTTTTTTAACTATTCCCGCAGGAGACTCATGTAACCTTTGTTAAACAGCCTGAACAGGAAATGCAGCCTGACTCGCAGAAAACTGAAGAGATACATTTTTTTTAAATACAAAGCTTCAGTTTTGACAGAGTTTGAATGACGGGAGGTCCAGTGAGTGTGTTTTAGGGTTCAAATCAGTGCTGAGCTGGTGCAATATTTAAATCACTCTACTTCCCCACAAAAAGATAAATAGTCACAATTTTATTAAAAAACCCCGTAGGGGTTCAAACAGGTTTTGCACAGATTGACCTTGCATGACAAAGATAAACACAAATACAGAATTAATCGCAAAAACGTCCCAGAAATAATAAACCCGCGCTGTACCTGACAAAACATGCTGCCGTCCTCACCTCTGGGTGCTTCTGACTTACGGTGTGTGCACCCCGTTCCTCACTGCGCTGACATGCTGTTGGAGTTTCATTTAATAACAAATACACTATATATTTTTTTTTCCTCGTCTCAGCTCGGTGTGTAGCTTTTCGCCGACAGTTCTGATCGCTCGGTAATTACATCTCTATTATGAGGAAGAGGCCGCGCGTGCGCGTGACACCGGCTGCAGCAGTTATTAACAAAGAGCGGAGCTACGAAAGGAATCTGTCGACACACTTGTCACCGTTTCTATTGACGTCTGTATCTCCACTATTTTTTTATTTATTTTTTTTTTTAATAGTGATTTATTATTATTTTGACAGAGTCCGTGCACCTCCACATGCAGCAGTACGAGGTGGAGTACCTGCAGTTTGCCTTCCGCTGGATGAACAACCTCCTGATGAGGGAGCTGCCACTACGCTGCACGATCAGACTGTGGGACACATACCAGGTAAAAACACACACAGCAAAAGCTGCTCTTATTGAGCATTTTGTTATGTCCATTTCTATCTATCTGGCTTTGCCTTGGATCTCAGAAACGGGGATATTCTCTGATAATGACGTCTATGATTGCCCTTTTGTTAATTCCTACCAACCCAGGAGGCACGATGCAACATAACACAGATTTCTTTTATTGAAGGTATTCAATCATGACAGACTTTCGTCGCGTGGTCTTAATTATACAGAGCTTATAATACAGCCTTAACTATGCTGCTTCGGCCCCCTTCACGCAGCCATGCTGCGGAAAAATTCACACTTTTTACTTGTTAGTTTAACAGAAGCGGTTAATTTGTTTCGGAAAGTTTTTAAAAAACAATATGCGAATAAGACTGTGTGAATAAGGGATTGCAAAGGATTAGTTGATTCAGTAATGAAACAAAAGATGTCAGAGGCCCCTTTCGTGCATGAAACAAAATTTTTTTTTTCTGCAATTTAAAATGTGGTTTGATTTTATGGCTGCTCGGTTGAAAGTAGATTCTATTACTGTGTTGACCTAGATGTGTACATGTGTGAGAGAGAGAGAGCAGGATCTTAATCCCATTCAAACACACCTGGACCTGCTCATTCCGCCGCCCTTTCACATCTACACATGGCTTAATAGGCGTCGCCTACAGTTACACCAGATTGTTAACCTCGGTCGGCGCTGTCAATATCACCTAATGTCTGCCATTGATTCAGCGGGGTGTGTGTGTGTGTGTGCACAAGGCTGGAACGTGTGTGGGTAGTCCGGGACTTGAGCTAAGTACATACTGTATAATGGATTTTCCAGCTGATGCAGAGGTTGAGTGTAAGACACGCGATCACACTGTTTGATCGGATGAGGAGAGAGAGACGGAGCCCCGGAGACACACATGAGAGATCACTTCTCCGCCGGTGTTTGCACAAACATGTGTCTGTAACTTTTCTGCTGTCGTCTTCACAACGGTATCTGCAGCTGTCTGCCGCCATTGTTCTTTCTGCCACCGCTTCTCGGCATCAATCAAGAGTTTAATCGTTTTCCCCCGCATATTCTCATTTCTCGTTAAGATGGGAAAGCATAAACTGCGGATGTTCTTTTCATATTTGCCCGTTATAGTCTGCTTATGGCGCAAAAGTCTGACATTTGCAACTGTAAAAAGGCCTTGCGTGACGAGCAAACGACAGGTTAAATGCAGAATACTCGCATGTGAACATTTTGCATACGGGCAGTGATGCAAATTTTTTTGTACTTTTTTCAATTAAAGGTTTGAATAGATTTGCGCAGGGCTTTTATTGTGAAAGGTAGCGACGGAAGGAGTGGATTCGGTGTTTATATGTTGAGTTTATAAGATTGTCAGTTACACACTATGTGATTTGTTGGTGCCATTTTTTTAATGCGAAAGATCAGAAAAATCCTTAAGGCCTTAAGCCTCAAGTCAGACATTTCCACAGGTCTGAAGTCAGCGTGTGATAAGTGCAATGTAGTGCAGTCGCTTCCCGTTAACACAAACGCAACCACGTCTGTCAAGTAACGGCACCTCGTTGTGTGCATGGCTTTTTTGGGGTTGCAGGGAAAAGCTCCAGCAGAAGCAGAGACGTTAGTGGATGGGAAGCACATTGAGATTTAGAGAGATCAGGGAGTAAAGTGGGGGTGTTGAAGAAATTCAAGGATGCAAGGGGAGAGAAAGGTGTGACGGTGTGAAGTCAAAATAGACGAGAGCGAAAAGAGAGGAAACTTGGAGATGGAAAGACTTGGTGCTTAGTCCACAGCCTTCAACAAACCATAGCTTGGATGAATGAACACCGCATACATCTCATCTGAATCTTTCTGAACTTTAACTGACTGAACTTTGGGGCGGCATGAAGTAGATTGCAGCTGACAGGTGAAAGCCACGTAATGTTTTCTTGGCTTCCTTGAATTAAGAACCCTCACGGCCATTTTTGTGTCAGGTTTGGTTTGCGTTAGCGCCCTCGGATGCTGATGGAACACCACTGCTGGCTTGTAAGAAAAATATATATATTTGATTAATTACACATCAGGTTTTCCTTTACCGCAAACTCAGGGTGGAACCAAATATATTCTTTCTCATCATCTAATGAAACGTTGAGTCCTTGTGCTTTTGAATTGTAATAATGCAAACTGTCATATGAGCACTTTAACTATTTTAAATCTATTGCTTCCAAATATTGATATGACCATAAACCTACTCGGGCTGCAACTGACTTAATCTGAGAGTTTGGTTTCGCTTTGATCGACCAACGATTGCAAGTCAATTTAAAAACTCTCGGTTCCGTCTGTCCCGTTTGTTTCTAGAGCCTGTAATCATGCATTTCTTTTTTTTTTTTCTCCGTTGACTCCCACACTTTTCAAACGCTCACTCCGGAGACCAAGGAGAGACCAAGGACACCGCGTCATTTCCTGTAATTCGTCACCTGAGCTCCAAAAGCCTCGCCATTGGCTGCCCCCCCCCCCAGCTTATGGAGACGACGTTACAGCGTGTGTCGTGCATCATAACAAAAGCAAGCTAATCGATGATCAAATTTGTTGCCAACAATTAGTTGTTGCGGACCCAAAATCCCACTCACGGTAATTGATCCCCGTCGGCATAGATCCTCCTCACTCTCTCTGCTCTCGATGGCACGAAGCTACCGGGTCGTGAACCCGAGAGTCAAAAACACTCCCGAGTCCTCCGGTTTTGAGTGCAGCCTCTCCACTCACATGACTCATGTGGACATTGGCGATTAGGAAGCCAAAGAATCCCATTTGTCTCAGAAGGAACACTTTTGGCTGACCCGACAGCAGCGCTTATGTTTTCATGGACCCGCTTCCTGGTCAGCCCATGCCTTAAAGATACCGTTGTGTGTCTACTGGGCGATTGATACTAAATCATTACATCTCCCATTTAAGATGAGTTTTTTTCAGGTGCATTTGTTTTTTACTGAACTGCAGCCAGCTTGGCAGCAAAGACAGACGTACCTAGCGGCGTACAGCCTACCTTTACAGTCCTCCGGATTACTCCCATAAAGTAAATGGAACACAAGCTCGTGGTTATTGAGACGTACTAGCTGGCCCCGCTTACCGCTCTGTGCCTCAGCCAGCTCTGTTATAAGGTGAAGTCTGCATGGTGTCCATAGTAACAATAGGTTGTTTTTCATCGTGTGTCAACAGTTTTAAGAGCTCAGCGACAAATCTAATCACAACCCTGCTAAAAGAGTGAAAGAAAAAGAGTGAAAGAAAGGAAGCCAATGAGACGAATGCAGCAACGACATGCAGAGAAACAGAGGAGTGCTGCTTTCAAAGTGGATTTACAGCATCGTAAAACATAATACCTTGTCGCGACATTTAATTACAACTCGCGTGTCATTTTGTGACTATGATTTACACCTTGTTGTCAGAGCAGTGGGAACACTGATGGATGCCTTAAAGCCACTTGGACGCCTCACTTTAAGCTGTATTCATTGGGACTTTGAATTATTTGGTTTACGCAATTGATTCACACACAGGTTTGTTTAAGCAGCAGAGAGCAGCAGGTTGGTATCGGACCAGCTGCTGGAACGTGTGGATGGCTTCAGTGTGGTTGGAAGTAAGTCAGTTCAAGAGTTCAAGTACCGTAGTTCACCAGGATCGATGGAGCTGGACCGGGTTTGGACGTGTGGATGGAGTGTGTTGACATGATAGTCTGTAAATAAGAAATATGAAAGATACAGTGTTCATAAGCGTCCATGGGCGGAGGAAGCATTGAAAATGTGGGCGGGACAATCTGTTAAGACGACGTTAACACCCTTTACTCGTGGCGTGGGTCAGTCCCGAACGGTCGACGCCATCTCAGAATCTGATAACCGCTGGTTCAAACCAGTATAGATGTCGTTTTGAGCCGTTTTCAACAACGAAATGCAGATTTTTGTGATACATTTTATAAAATGAACGTCAATATTAACACCAGCATTGATGTGTGTTTCACCACAGTGCAGTCCTCTCACTTAGTTTAGAGCTCACGAAAACCTGTTGAAGTGTGCAGTACACTCTGTACTGAAGCGGTTCATAGACGAGACGCCCGTGTCGGCGCACAACACGTGCTGCTGTCTACTCCGAGCCTAAGAAAGAGAAGCGGGAATGAATGATTAAGCAGTGTTTCTTTGTCGTGACTTGACGGCAGCCCGAGTACACGTTGTACCTGTAATCCATCCTCTGAATATTTGATGGTTGACAATGTCGTTTGCCCCCTCCTCTTCAACACTCCCTTTCAGAAACAACACACACATGCACCTTTTTTTTTTTTTTTTTTGGATGGGCTCTGTCGCGGCCCCTCACCTCCACTCCCCCCCCACCCCCGCTAGGTATATTAGGCCACTTTTCCACTCATGAAACTTTCAGTGGAGGCTGTCGGCGAGGTCTGTCCCGTTCTGCCATCGTTTATTGTTCTTTTTATAGAACTCTTTTCCGCATTCTTCCGCACTCCTACGATGTCCTCCTCTATCCTATCTCTTCTCCTCCTGAATGACGCTTGAATGACGCTTTTTGAGAGACGGTCGACAACAACATGCAACCAGGTGGAGATTTGAAGTGCTTCAATTAATTGGATATGCTGCGCAAAAAAAACAAAAAGAGCCGGCGGCATGTGATTTCATACTTTTTAACGAAGTCGGTTCTTTGGCAAACTTCCGCTCAGGGGACAATGCTCTTGAAGCTGTTAAAATCTTTGTGTTCCTTCCCTTGTCAGAAGGCTTCCCTGTGTTTCTCTTGTCATGCTTTACCGACTTTACCTCGGAGGCAAGAACGTCTCTCTCTCTCTCTCTCTCTCTCTCTCTCTCTCTCTCTCTCTCTCT
>NW_022280063.1:2290737-2296270 GCF_004355925.1 Anarrhichthys ocellatus | reverse complement strand
TCTCTCTCTCTCTCTCTCTCTCTCTCTCTCTCTCTCTCTCTCTCTCTTCTCTGTTTGGGAGATGATTTGGTTGTTGTACGCGACGAAATATGCATCAATCATTGTCGTCTAAACAACCTGGATTTCCAAACTAGATTAAAGCAGCTTTTTTTTTGACAAACGTCCTTAACGCACGTCCGTGAAACACCGCGAGATGGGGGAAGATGTTGGAGAAAACAAAAACAAAAGAACCTAGAGTGGGTCTCTCACAAACGCAGATAATACACAGAAAGACCTTGCCCTTTGCCAGTGAGCGTGTGTGTGTGTGTGTGTGTGTGTGTGTGTGTGTTCCAGTGGAGATTTTAACCTGAGCGTTGTAATGTCTCCGCTGTGGTCCTCTCTCTGCGGTGCGGCCATCTGTTCGGTTGCCCGATCCAGCACAACACAGGCTTCCTTCGTCATCTTCTCTTTCTGTCTCTTCTCCATATTTGTCTTTTTCTTTTTTACCTCTATATTTCTTTTCATCTGATTCCCATTTCTTCCCCCCGTCTTTGTCCCTTTTTCTCCATTTGTCACGATTGATCTCACGACGAGGAGGAGAGGGAGAAACATGAATGATGTGGAGAGAAACGCACTCGCACATGGAGAGACACACGTTTTATCCCTGGCACACAGACACACACACACACACACACACAGACAGAAGGACAGACAGACAGGGACCAAATTATCCCTGTTGCGTGGAGCATGAAATTAGCAAGTAGCTCAGTGTGGCAGCATTAGCATGGCTGTTAAAAGGATACGCTGACACTTCTCAGGTTCTGAAATATGGTCTTTTTCCATATGGACGCTTGTATTTACCAGGCTGGGAGCTGTTCAGCGTCTGTAAGTGGCCCCGTTTAAAAGCATTCTGCAAGATGTGATTAAATGTGCCCATTCTTGGTGCAAAAAAACAACGGCACACGTGGTAATTTACTGCAACAAGAGCCAGAAGATTAGCTCAGATTGAGATTAAACAGCCAAACTAAATCAAATGCGCACAATGGTCCTTGTGTGATGCTTTGATTCCATTTTCAGGCTACTTTAAACTTCTACTCTACTACATTTGTACTGTTCAATGCTCCAGCTTCTCATTTTTTACATTTTAGGCAGTTGGTCAGACAAAGTGAGCAGTTTGATCACAAGACATAGGAAATTGTGAAGGGTACTTTTCACCCTTTGCTGATATTTCAAATACAAATTCACAAAATAACCAGCAGATTATTCCACACTGAGGGTTATCATTAGTTGCAGCTTTAGAACGTATATGATGAGGTTACTGTGAAATATATTGTGTGGTTTTATGGTGGATGAAAACATATGTTTTTGGATAAGTGATTGTAAATAAAACCATTTTCTGCCCCCCTTTGATATTCATGTAACACAATAATGTGATGTTTTTGAGTTGAAATATCTTCATTTTGGGGGCTTTTTCCCCTCTCGCTATTCATAAATAAAGCTCTACACATATTTAAGAGTGGTATGCATATGCAATCCGCTACCACAAGAAGAAACGCATTACATTGTTTCATGGCCTTCTTTGGACAGATTCATTCAGTGTTAGTGCCACGGAGAAGAATGACGGGGAAGAAAGAACTAAATGCTCCCATTGAGCTTGAATTTCTTTTGACGGCATTATTTAATCACAAGCATATATTTTTCTCTCTCAAGTGCAACCAAGAGGAGTAACCCTTCTAAAGGCCGTGCTTTATCTTTATCAGACTACACCAGGGTCTCTTGAATATGAATAAAACACCTGCCTGCCGACGGAATAAGAGGGAGATTGTGTGAGCGTCCCAGAAGGGAAGTGGCCCTCCTCACTTTTCCTTCCTATCTGTAGTAAGGGTCAACAATGAGACCAGGCCTCTGCAGACAGGACCCCGATCTCACACACACACCGAGCCTTACTCTCCTCCGTCACAATGCGTCTGACATGAGCATCAGTACTTCTCCCTGTTTCTCTCTTATTGTCTGACTCTGAAGGTCTCAGCGCACAATATATGTTTCAACAAAGGTATAGCATTTACCGCAGTTATGTGAGTTAATGTGCCGGCGTTGCATCGCAATGTTTCTAGTTTTCTCATCAAGTACAACATAAACAAAGGGAGGTTGGAGGGATGGGAAATCTGATATTATTAGTTGATGTTGCTTTTTACCCGCCCTTTGATTAACCTTAGCGGTTGGCAATTTAAAATGTAGCCTTAAGCAAGACGCGGTATAGGAGACGGAAGCACACACGGGGACAGAAACTATGAAAGTTAATTTTGAATGTATTTAGAGCCGTTCCTCTGGCATTCATTCCCTCAACAAGCCCCCCCCCCCCCCTTTCCTGCTATTCTCTGAGATCTCACTGTAATTTACCTTTCACTCTTTGCCTTCGTTTAGTGTTGTTTTTTTTAAAACGTGTGCTGCGGTCGTGCACACACCCCACAGCGTGCGCAGCGTCCCGGCCCTTCGAGAGCGGTCGCACGCAGGAGTCCTTGTACAGCTTGTAGCGGTTAATGTCATCCGTCGGCAAATCGCTACCGTCGCCTTGTTCGTCTGAAACGGGGAGGAGAAAAAAAATCAGATCAAATCTGCTCGTTCATCGCCTCGCGTCACTCCCCCAGCTACGCCACCTTTTCACCTTGTCTGGAGTCGGCCCGTCAGGGTATCGAGTTAGTCCCGCGTCAGGATGCTTTGTTTTGGAGCGATGAGACTAGTCAGACAGCCAGCGCAGCAGTTTGAAGACACCGTGACATTGCAACACTCTCATCTCCTCCCCCCCGTGCACCTTTTGCCTCCTATCCTCTCCGTACTCTCGTGCACTCCCTCTTACCCCTCTCCCTATCGACTCTTCTCCCCTCCCCGTACCCCTCACCCCCACCTTCTCCCCACTTTGATCAGCAGCACTTGTCAGTCAGAGTCTCGCGTGTCTCAGCTAATATGGCTGCCCTGACACAAGGGGGGAGACCAGGCATAACGATGGGGGAGGAGAAGAGGGAGAGGCGAGTTTGACAGAGTTACCTTGACTCCCATCACAAACTTTATATAGCAGATCGTAATGATGCCAAAGCCTTCAGCTCATGCAGCAGCAGTGGATGGATAGGGCAGGAGAGGCTGTCAGAAAGAGGAAGGGAGGACGAGAGCGATGTGTGGTCAGACAGAGGAAGACGGTTTCAGGCTGTGCATTGTATTGTCTTTTGTTTCAGTTATACGTTGCAGTGTTGGACTGCCGCTAACAGTGATTGCCATTGTGCTATCATCATCATCTCTGGTGTCCTGCATAACACGCAAGACATGAGAGTGGTATCAAGTTTCTCTAACTCAGCAAGAAGACTGATAGGTGCGTTTCCCAAAATGTTGAAATGTCCCTTTAAATTATTTGACCTGTTGGTCTGGCAGCCTTTTAGTCTTGAGTGCATCCACGTGAGCACTATAAAGTGTTCACAGTGACATGGTTTATCATAAATTGTGCTTTCCATGGTCCATCATTTGTTGATGGACCAATGGAGGCAAACGGTTTCAAATGATTGGTGGAGCGCCGTGGAAATGAGCGGCGACCAATCAAAACATCGAGGGGGGGGAGAGAGGGGGCGAGAGAGAGACATTCGTAGAATGAGACTGAAGCAGGCGAGAGATTGTGAGAGCCGAGGATAGATGGAGAGGTGATTGAAAACGAGGGAGAGCGGGCAGACGGAGAGAGACTGGAATTCAGAGTTTCACAGTGCATGAGAGTTCATCGGTGCCCTCAACCATGAACTCACACACACACACACAGACAGAAGAAAGGAAATTAAAAGTGCGCGAAGCTTCTGTGGACCGATAAACATTGCGCCGCCGTACGCCACTCGTATACTAACTCATCTGTTTGTGCGCGGGAGTGTTTGCTTGTTTCTGTTTTGTTTGGATTGTAGATGCAAGGTTAGACCAACAAGCCAATCACCTGCCAGTTTACAACTCACATCACGCTTCACTGTTCACAAACACACCTATTTTTTCTCTCCCTCACCACACATTTTCTATTTCTATTACTCACTTTCTATTTCCCCCACAAACACAAACGCACACAAACACTCTCAGTTGGGAAATTCTGAAAATTGGTTGAACTAAGTGGGTGAAGTAAGAGGAAACCCAAATGACGGGAGACACGAAGGCGTAGGGAGGATCCAATCCGTCTAGAAAAACTCAAAACACAAGAACGGCAACAGCGCAGTGCGGAAGGAGAGCTGACATACAGCTGCTTTATGACCGCTTCTGCATCGCGCCTCTCGTTTAAATCCATCCATCCACTATTATTTCTTGCCTCGTTCCTGGAGGGAAATTCAATTATCACAGCAGAAAGGCACTTCCTGTTAATTCCTGCAGAGTTATGGCTCGCTGTTCTACACAAATGAGTACGGTGGTTAAAGAGCAGCGCTCGGTTACTCTGAGAAAAGTGGAAATGAGTTAATGCTGCAACCGCCTCCGTCAAATTGCAGTCCTGTAAATTAGATGTGAAAATGCGATAAACGTGTGCTGAGTTATTGGAACATGTGTGCCGCCCCGGGCTCTTCTATGCACTCACCTGTGCCAAAGAGTCTGCAGAGCATACTATTGGATTAAAGAGAGTGTGAGGGGTCAGCTTCCTAAAACTGTAAATGATGCCCGGGTTGTAAAAAAACGTGGGCGTCGTATATATTAATACGGCATCGCTTCTCAAACTATCGAAGTAGACGCATCGGAGAGCACGCATGAATAAATTCATGATTTCATGCTATTTACTAAGAGTGCGATTTGTGTGTTACTTCCACTCAAGTTCGTCTGTGAGTTGGCATGAAACGCACAGACGGCAGAGGCACAGATTCATGAGTGCAATTCCACATTTTAATTCCATGAATTTTTAAGCTGGAATAACGCACAGCATGTGGTTAAACTAAAGCCCCGGACGAGCGTGCCAAGAACGCATTGAGGAAAAGCTCACACATTAAAATGCTCTTTTGATATTCTATCCCACCTTTAAAGGGGGGTATACGTTCCCTATTCACTTACATTTAAAGGGCCCCGGTAATTATCCTCCCTCTGATAGGGCTCCGGAGGGAAAAAAAAAAATGAATAGAACAAGGAACATCTCATCCTTTGTCTCTCTCGCACTTTAATTCCCCCGCTCATTGCCGAGTCATAAAAAGATAATTCGCCAAACATAACGAGGGGCTGAAATAAAAAAAAGATGTGAAAAGAAGAGGGGATTTTGTATCCTTCTTTGTCTTCCTCGCCCTGCCAATGTAAAATTTCGGGATTTGTGAGCGATAAATGTTTTATCTCTCTTCTTCTCCTTCTTTTGGTGTAGAGGGCAGGCTAAATACATCATGTAAAAATGCTTCTTAATCTTAAAATGAAATGTGATAAAAGAAGGCGAGAGCTATTTGAAGTATCCCGAGCTTCTGTTTTAACAATGTAACATCACTGTGTGTGTGAAATGTTAAACTTGTTGTAAATGAACATTTGAATCTCTCTCTCTCTCTCTCTCTCTCTCTCTCTCTCTCTCTCTCTCTCT
>NW_022280063.1:2271045-2290727 GCF_004355925.1 Anarrhichthys ocellatus | reverse complement strand
CTCTCTCTCTCTCTCTCACCAGGCTGAACCAGAGGGCTTCTCCCATTTCCACCTCTACGTGTGCGCCGCCTTCCTGGTGAGGTGGAGGAAAGAGATCCTAGAGGAGAGGGACTTTCAGGTAACGTGCACACACAAGACACAAAAGCTCTGTGTTCAGGACTGAGGTCGCGCGCACACGTACATTAATCCATACCTGCTCTCACATCCAGCTGGTGACGCCGATGGTGATACGCCGGGCGTGGCTTCATATCGATATTGCAAATGAGCCGCGGTTGTCCCGGTTGTGTGCAAAAAAAACCCCTAAAAATCCAGAGCGTAGAGCCGTCCGTGGCCTACATCCCTCTCCATTACCTCCCTGGTCATTAACTGGGAGGTTCAGAAGTCGTTGTGAGTGCATTAGTAGATGACAGTAGACAGCTGCCAGAAGGTGACTTTGGTTGCCAGCTCACTGTGGGGTGGGGTGGGGTGGGGGTGGGGGGGGGGGGGGGGGGGGGGGGGGGGGGGGGGGGGGGGGGGGGGGGTGGCCTGGCTTCTTAACAGTAGCAACACGGTCTAATATCATCGCATACAAAACATCAGCTCCGCTCTCTCTTCTTCTCTTCGTGTTCTCGTGTTCCGTGTCGTTCCTTAGCGTTCTTCGTCGTTGATTCACTTCGTTTCAACTTCGTTTCAAAAAAGCAGCGAAAGAAGAAGAAGAAAATAGTTAGAGGAAATACCGGGAATCAGTTATTAGTGCAAACTAATAACAGACAGTGCAGACAACTGAGTCATCACCGATCTTTAAGTTAACTTTACAGACCGCTTCAAGAGAACAACATAGTGTATTAAATGTTTCATAACGAAAAGGCTAAACACATATTCAGGTAAAGTGATTTTACCCTGCACTGCCACTTGTTAACAAAGCTTCTTTTTTTTTTTTTTGACAAATGTGAGAAATACCCATTTCCCCACAGTGTGAGCAATTTGCTCTGAATGACACCTTGGATCAGAGTAGCATTCCCTGCGACGATTGCCATCCTGCTGGTTTTCATTTATTGGAATCACAGTATCGTGACATAATTCAGTACTCGAATGAGAAATGACTCTCGGCACTTCCGATGTCCTGCACATCTGATTTCTACCGTGGCTCCCCGCAGGTGGTTATAAAACAATTACAGCTCAAACAAAGGGGGGGGGGGGGGGAGCCACTCCGTCTTTTCTGTCACTCCCACCATGTAATACATCAGAAGACGTCTTCAAAGACGATAGCAGTCGGAGGGGTTACAGTTCTAAAGAACCTGTGTTTCAGATGGACGCCAGTAGATTAAAGCCGATTCACCCACTGAGTGAGACTCCGGAGGCTGTCGGGAGTTTGAAGATGAGGCATCAACTGACTCATCTGTTCTTACTTTCATGCTCGTCTTAACGCCCTCTCTATCGCCTTTTTTCCCTTAACCAAGTTCAAATAAGATTGCTGCTTTTTGTTGGATCCCATTTCAGATTGAACTTAAGATGGTTATAGGTTTTTTTTTAATGGATTGCTGCGGCATATTTGAGCTATGCGCAGAGTAAAAAGCCTCGCTAACCTTTGTGTGGTTAAAGTGTGTCCGCTCTTGCGAGAAAATGGTAAAAAAAAAAGAAACGATAATTATGGAAATGTTCACAATTTGAACAGGACTTGGCAGGCGTACTGAGAGCAGACAGAGCCTGTGGGGGAAGTCTACGATGGCAGACTTGAGAAACATTATGAATTCAGGAAGTTCCTAAACGCCATCAGCTTGAAGACACATAGGTCAGCTTCATTCTTTGCACTCGCAAGTACGATAGAGGCTGGTGACTAAACATCATGTTATAATGTTAGTCATGCTAACAGTATGACTCTCTGCGTGGCGATGTCAGTCAGTCCACAACTTTGGTCCAGAACACAATGTCTAAACAACTACTGGTTGGATTGCCACGGACATTTCTGCAGACGTTCATGGTCACAAGAAGATTGATCGCAATCGTCACTTTTTTGTGAAATGCCGATTGGTATAGTCGTACAGATCCGTTGTCCTAAATGTTCTTCTAGTGCAGCAGGTCATTCAATGAAATGTCCCATCTGCTAGATAGATTGCACAGACATTCATGGTCCCCAGATGATGAATTCTAATGACTCACCATTAGCCTCATGGCACATTGTGTTTCGTGCTAATTAGCAAAACTAGCATGGTGAACGTTACATTATACATTACATTATAAAAAGGTTCATTTTCACAAATTGATCAACCAAAAATAATAGGTTTTACCAAGAACTTCTTTTTTTTTTGACACAGATTAGCGTCGGTGAGGAAAGAGAAAGATTTCTTCTCTTGTCGGCTTTAGTAGTTTAATTTCAAGAGATTTCTGCCTGGGATCCACTGAGCCTCAGAGTTCAAACGTGGGCCTGCCAGGTTCTTAAGGGCCCGTTGAACAGCTCTTATCTCAACATGCTTCATCCAAGAGCCCTCACGGCATCACTTTCCTCTCATGTTTGCCTTTCTTTCTCCTCCTGTCTTTCTCTGCATCTCTGTCACTCTGTTTCTCTCTCTGTTATTAATTCCCAGCCGCTCTGTTTTTGGCGCTCTCTATGTCTTTGCTGTTTCATCTTTTGCTTTGTCTTACTGTTTTTTATTGTGACTTATCTCCTCAACTGTTGGACAAATTGCTCTAAAATTTCTTATACATATTCATAGAGGATTACCAATGTCAGATATTCTGGGGACTGAGTTTTTTTGTGTGTGTTTTTAGTGAAAGGTCTCGACAACTATTAAAATGATTGCCATGGAATTTTATAAATGTTCCTAACAGGATGAATTTTGAAAACATGCTTAAGAGATGTCCTAAACTTGTCTGCTTAAAGTTTGTGAGAGCGCATCCAATAGTATAGAGCCCTGAAACTGTCCAAAGGCAACAACATGTTGACAGACAATCCTACACAGGCATTAACCATTTACCCAACTCGGTCGTGCCTTTTCAGCCGACAACATGCATTCACAGAAACAACATGCCCTTGCAGCAATATAATAAAGGTTTCCAACCTGTTCTCATCAATCTACGCATTATTACACTGAATTGCGACACCAATTTGCCCAGGCCTGGAGGCTAACTAGATGTGTTGCAGCTAGTTAGCACAGCACAATATTAACAACTTGTTGTTTTGTGTAATAGATGGAAATTATGGTTTTGATTGATTTGTGCTTCGCTCAGTTGGGAACCTGTGTTCGTTCTGCTGCAATACATTAATTACTTGCGTATTGGTTTGAAATCTAAATACTCTGTCATAGATTCCACCACCTTTTCTAATTTGTGGAGACACTAGATTGGAAAGTTACAGGTTAAAACTCTCAGATGCAAAAGTTGTTCTTTTGAGGTCATTCTGTTTGATACATAATAACCCTCTAAAGCTGCTCAGCCACTGCAGTGTAGTCACTCACTGTACACAAGTGTGAGCTAATTGTCTTTAATGTGAATTATAGGAATCGGGGAGCGGCAACGTATGACAAACTGCTGGCGAGTTACATGCCTGGGGTCCTGAGAGGGATTAATCCACTTTTAATAGTTTTAATTTAAAAACCCATGCAGAAAGTAATTTCAAAAGGCTAATTCGTGCATTGTTATTGAACACAGTAAGGAGAGCGAGTGTGAATCTCCTCTCCTGGTTGTGGGATTGGATTGGTTAAGCTGCTAAATGAAAAGCAGGAGGAAGTGTGGCACCCCCCAAGCAATCTGCCTTCCACCGTTCCACCTCAGCTAGCACACCACTGCTAACTGCAGGCCTGGACTGCTTGGATAAGTTTTGGCGTCCACCAACACACACACACACACACACACACACATTTTCATTTATTTTCTCTGTCACTCAAAGCCACGCGCTCACAGACACGACAACATAAACATGCTCGTACACAATTCTCTCTCACGCTGTACAATTTTATTCACTTTTCAGCACACCGTAACGGGCCGAGTTATTATGCAGGTTTGCTGTTTTTTAGTCGGGCCAGCACTGTCGCCGCCATTTCCCATTAGTCCTTGCCACCTGCAGACACCAGCAAGGGCCACTGCAGAGAGCTGCATTTAAATGACGATGAAAAACATCCGCACTCTGGCCCGTAACCCTGCGTTTGTGGAGCTGTACCTCATCCCGGGGAAAATGAGACAATGGAGCCGTCTGCCTTCGAAAAACCGCCTCGAGGTTCAGATGCAGCAAATAACCTTGTTTTTCAGCGATATTTTGAAATGGAGTAATAAGACACAACCCGACAGCCCGAAATTCAGCGAGACGAGGGTTCTTGTCAGGCTTTAGCACAAATGTCAACTTGTTATGCATGCCAGAGTGAAAGGGAATCATTGCTCTGTTTGCAATTTAGCCATTTTCTCGCAATTTGTTTCCCAAGATGACAGCCTCAGAAGTAGTCGTTCAATTTACTATTTTCACAATTGCAATATTTCCTGGCGCTTGCTGCTGCCCGTGTAAACTCCTATTTGCTTATATAATATATATATATATATATATATATATATATATCTGTTTAAATGATGCCTCTTCATTATTCTCAAAGTATTCGGCGTACACGCGTATGATTCAACTGGAGCTCATATGCTTTGAAGTGATGTGCAGCAAAGGGTGCTACATTGCATTTTAGTTTAAAAACAAGGCACATACACTATATCCTCTATATGCTCTCTGTTTCCATCTCTAATATTTATTGACGTGTATAACTCCTATTGGCATGTTTTTATTTTATTTATCAGAGCACCTTTACATACATTATATAACCCGCTCTGCACATGGTAATGTAAAACTAAAGTCCATTCCTCAGCAGCAAAACATATATTTTATGTTTAACACGCATGCCTGTTGCTTTCCGTCCCTTGTTTTATACCATACATGTTGCCTAGTCTTGCACCATAACAATTATTAAGGTGATTAAAGAACCAGCTGGCTGTTAATTATGCGCCCTAAGACCGACCCAATCATTTTTTTAATAAATGTAACTTGATTTTGATTCAGCATGTTTAAGGATATGACACCATACTATCTGTTTCATCGGTCAAGCAGCACTTAAATGAACCTGCAGACTCACATCTGTGTCCATCCACAAATGAAATCAAAGCTCGCCTTCGTCAGCGTTGATTTCATGGCCATCAGTGGAACTTCTTGATCTCGGGCCACCTCTCGGTCTCCCTGAGATTTCATTAGTAAGCGTTGCTGAATAGTCCCCGTCGTGATCATTAATGCGAGGCCAAGCGTTTATGTGAAAGCAAACCTATTAGTTCGGTGTAAACGGAATGTGACTGTCACTCCAGTTTCTCCCGCAGACATGCAGGAGGAGCTGAAGCGAGGAAAAGAAGGCGACGGGTGGAAGAGTGAAGGAAGGGAGGCCAAGATTTGTTTTCACTTTAATTAATGGTGTGTGAAAAGCTGTGGACCTTTTGTAAATGTCAGCGTCTGTCCTCAGATCAGTTACGTGTGGAGAACGCCTTGGGTTCGGCTGCCTCGCCAATAAAGGAGAGGAGGGCACTCCAAAGGAGCTGGAGTGTTCTGGAAATGTCAGCACTATTTCAATGGGAACGCTTTGTTGAAGATTCATTCTTATATTCTACAGAAGATGAAAAACTGAAATTCTGTCTAGATTCAATTTGGGAAATGTTTGTTTGTTAGTTGATTATACTTTATTTTTTTCTGTGGCGATGGGGCAGTGATTATGTATATTTAATTTGAAGCCTCAGTTAGTAACTGCAGCATCTGCACATACGATGTACCCAAATGACACGGGTTTGCAAAACTGAAAGCCTTAGAGAATAAAACCCAATACATTCATACGGAGACACAGAGATATGTGAATTGGGCCGTTGTCTATGTTCTGTTGGGAGAAAATGGGACGCAATTAACTTATTTCCAACATGAAAAATGCTAATGTTATGCACATTTAATAAATATGTGTGCTTTCCCTGCCACTGTATACTGGTAAAAAGGACATTCGAGCGTCGATTCGCACCAACCATTGTCCTAATAAAACCATTGTTGTGCCTGGCGACGCATTCCACAAAGACCTCTTTTAATGTTTATTTTGGGACAAACTAAATTCACCCAGTCTGATTATCGGAACTAAGTGTGTCCCTGTCAGGACGCCAGGACAAATGCTTGAAAACTGGAACTCGCGAGGTTTAATCGGGACATCTGGTCGCTCTCCACTGCATTTACTGGAATATATTCTACATGCGAAATTGTATGTCCATTTTATGATGCGATATGTTGAATATCAATCATCCCGTAGAATCTAGCCACCAATGCCTTGGTCAGTAACTGTATTACATATGTGTCTATATTACTATTATTTGTCGCAAGTCAAATGACTTAAGTGACTTAAGTCATTGCAGCTAATTTGAGTTTTAGTCGACATCACCACGGGCCTGCATTGCAGCTCGATCCCGCCTCTGATTAATTCCACATTCTTCCCGCCCAATTCATCACGACAAGACCTCCTCATTTTCTCCCCCATAACTTTCTCCCCGGAAACTTGGCTGGTGTGGAGCCGACCCGCTCAGGGGGTTTGCAGCGTCTCTGATGGATGGCCAGCACCGTAGTCAATAGCGTGGAAAGTGAGACAAGGCCACCCCTGGTAAACAACTTTTAATAATCACCCTGCAGATTGAGTGCTGCGCCGATGTGGCATATGAATCTATTTGTGCCAAAACAATAGGAGGAGAGAGAGAAGAAAACAAAAAAAGAAAATGAGAGGGAACTTAATATGTTGGAAGTTAATTATGCCGCCCTGCCTTTTACTCTGTGACATCCCCTCTGTCATTGCTCTCCCTCCACCTACACGCTCTCCATCACTCATCATCCACGGCCAAAGTTTCACCGTCAAGCTAACTTGCGCGGGCACGTACGCCGAGTCATCGTTGCGTACGGTTTTGATGACCAAAGCTGTCTGGAAAGTCTGTAGCGATCAGTCACGGCGTTGCAATCGAGGTAGGAAGAAAAAAATATATATGTGCACAAGCGCAGTTGTTTATTAGCAGCGAGGCAGAGACGCGTTGTTCTGTTGATCGGCACAAGTTTGCCAGGAGCCTCGTAGAAGCATTTATCAGCTCAGGACAATCGGGTGTGGGGTGATTAACTTTCGGTCTGAGTTTCTCATCACCGACATTATCGTCGGCTGAGGTTTATCCACAAAAGAGCGGGAAATAGAGATAGGAAGAGTCTGCGGTTTATAGATTTGTTTTTGCCCTAAGATAACGGAATAACAGTTGATGTTCTGTCAGCCCATAAGCCAACTGCATGCTCCCCTGCTCAACTCGGTTAAGACACAAAAATGCCAAATAAACAGCAATATCGACCCGCTTGTGAGGAATAAACAGACTGAAGCAGGAGAAGGGAGGAATAGATTTTTTTAAGAAAAATAAAAAAAAAAGGAGGTTTGAGGAATGGGCTGGGGCATGAACTGAGACATAAATATTGAATTTTAGATTTAAATGCTCTTATGTGCAGTCAAAGCAGGAACTGAGGCGTTTCTGCTCCTGGTTGGGTTTGTTTTCAGGGATCATGAACTGTTGATTAGGGTGGCATTAAACTTTCTCAACTCGGCAGTGGGTGGACGGCTGGAGTAATACTGTTGAGGCACTATTTTTTCTTTTGTATAATCTAGTATTCCAAAATGCATATGGCCTCTGCGCGGTCAAGCGCCCGTTGCGCTTTCGAATTGCCTGATTTTGCGGGCGCGGCAGTCAGCATGATATTCAGCAAGCAACAGCAACCGGCTCACACGTTCCTGAAGTCGTGTTTGCGTGTTTTAAACGGTGTGGAAACTAGAATGTTTGGGCGGTAACGGTGCGAGCAGAAGAGGCCAAACGGCTAAATATCGACCACTCCTGAACTTTGAAGTCGGTGCGTGCCGAAAAAAGTGAAACTAGTCGAGCTGAGTGAAATATCACCGTGAATGCTTCAATGCACGGAGGAAAGCACAGACAACTGTTTTAGTACTCGGATTGCTTCCAGCTGCATTCTCTCCAGAGGTGGTGAACCTGCCATTGATCTGCCATTGACTGGTACAGCAATGGGTGCGAGGCAGCAGCGTGGACCGCTGAGAGCAAAGAAATCCGAGTTATTTTCCCTCCCAGAGGAATATCTGTTTACTCTTTTATTTTTCTGTTTTAATTAAGACCATTAAAAGGCATTATACTACGAGGCGTCAGTGGGAGTTGGAGTATCAAAACGATAAGCTCAACTCTAAACGCCCACGCTGTTGGTTTCACGCGTACTCCCGAGCTTTCAACCAATCTGCCATCCGTTCTCATTCGCACTCCCACAGTATTTACATGACCAAAGGTTGTGCCCACATCCCACATGTCCCCTTATCTTCTCCCTTTTGTAAAATAACGGTGCAGGACGTAATGATTTTGTTTGTGATGCACAATCGTGGACTGATGTTAAAACGCACATTAAGCACGTCGAAATGGCGGTTGTCTTTTTTTTCTCTCTAGTACTTCTCAGGGCTGCATGAAATATACAAAAATGACTAAAACATGTTCTGTTCACGCACAAGTCATGATATTTCATTACTAATTGGGCTATATATATATATATATATATCATATAGAATGTATGTGTGAATCACTTGTAGCTAAGTGGATGATTTACATATGAATGCAGGCCCTTTTAATGGAACAATGGCGTACAGTTGTACTGCGTGACGGGTTCGCCAGCTTCTGCTTCGATGTGGCTCAGAGCTATAAAAAAAAAAAGGCGAGAAGCCACACAGTCTCCTCTTAACGTTCTTTAAACAGCTTAAACCACCTCCCTTGCCCCAGGCACTTAAAAAAAAAAAAAAAAAGTAGCTCCCCCCAGAGAGACCGCCGGTTGACACTGCCAAGACAAAAGACAGGCGAGGTGTGAATGTGTGTCTCTGTTTTCCGCCCGCTCTAAACTGAAGCTGACACGCCTGCACAGCACAGTTACCTCGAATGGGCCATTACTACAACGTCAGAACGGGTTTTTACTGCATGAATAATTTGGTACTGCTGATTAAACTGGTAAAAAGTAATGCCACACAAAAGGAAAATGAAGGAATAGGCATGAATGTGTATCTTGTGTGCTTTTTATCAAATTGCAGAAGCTTTGGAACGACTCTTGGTAAACACACTATTTCATACCGATTCCCTTATCTGACGACCGAAACACAACAATGTGTTAATTGGAGCCGCTACATAGAGATTATTTTGTCTACAGAGAGCAGGAGAGGACTAAGCGGAGGTCTACCAGGCAGAGTAACAGGTGGCTGTGTGGCAGCAAAGTTAACAACACAACTTCCTCTTATCTTCTGCGTCAGTAGACATTTAAAATGACCTGTGTACAGCCGTGTGCGAGCTGGCAGCCACTCTGCGGCTCAAGGTGCGGCGCGTGTCAGGCTGCCACTGTACCCGCCGTCCTTTTTACTTGACAACTTGGCCTTGCCAGCCTACGTCAGCTCCTACCTCCGCACGCCGCAGTGCCCCGCTCCTACATTAGCAACCACTGTTTGCCAGAGTGCCCATTTTGTGTAATTATACGAACTACAGCAAGCTAATGGCCCTGACTGAGCCGTGCCTAGGCCCATTACACCTCGGGGTGCTGCAAAACACCATTACCGCCATCCGGCAGCCCGCCGTGTTTGTGCTCGCGTAGGTGAAGGCCCGCGTATGCGAGGCAGCCTCATCTCCAATGCGTGCGCTCATGTAGATGTGTCGGTTGAAGGAGGTCGGAGGTGGAATAGTACATGTCAACGGCCCCAAAAGTGTGTCTGTTGGTGAGCTCACAAGCCACACCTGTCATGCCCCCCCAGCCATAGTTGATGCCGCAGGAACGGCGAAGCGCCTCTCAGGACTTTGGTCAGACATTGTACTCACTTCACTTAGCACCATCTCACTCTACCAGCAAATAGGCTATTTGGTTCACAGGAAGAGTGGGCGCGCATTCAGCAGAACTGCCGACGGGCCTCAGCCACTGCGTTAATGGTACTCGGAGTAACATTTCTCTCAGACTCCATTTAAAGCTTCAGCTCTTGTAACTAATGGTCGTCTGTAACTCAAATTGCGTGCACTACACACACTCATCCGACCCAGTGCTGCGCAAATAAACCGGGGCAGAGCGCGTTTTCAGACTGCGGCGTCTTCGTGTCCGTCGAGGCTCTGCTCTGCCTCGGTGTTATTGCGCGGCTTTCTGCTTTACTTCCTCCGCTCCCACGCCACGTTCCCACAGAGTGAATCAGCAGCTTCCTCTCATTAACCGAGGTGGAGGATTTGCCACCGAACATGTTGCGGCTTCACAAATGTGAAGCGGAGACGAGGACGGAGCGCATTAACTCAGCCCACCACCGGTCAGATGGAGGTTAAAACAGTGACTATACACACGACAAGTGCATTTCAGTCGACAGCTGTCTCTGTGTATTCATTACGTTATCCCATTCAACTTTTTCTTTTTTTTTTTGAAGAAGAAAGAGCATTAGCACTGACTCTATTGACAATCTGCTTTCCCCTCACTATCAATAGCCATTAACCACTTTAAGCCTTGCCAAGCTTAGGAGATGGAGAGCTAATTGCATTCCTTTTGTAGCCTACTGTATACAGTGATGGTGGATCAATGTGTTTGTTAGTTCTGTGGGATAAATGGGTATTCATGCCCGAATAACCACAAGCTCCCCACACACACACACACAGCACATAACAAGCTCCCTACATAAACGCCTTACACACCTATACTGCACATACACGCACAGCTCCGTCTCCTTTTTTTGTCGCGCCTGTACCTTTAATTAACTATCATCTTTCTCTCTTTGATTTATTCCTAATACCCAGAGACACACACACACACACACTCCGTTACTACTCACAAACGCGAGCAAACCATACATCGACTTTAATGCATTGCACAGACACACTCGCACACACACACTCATTCATGCAAACACTCGTGGCCTCTCAGCGTGGAGTGTTGCCACCTGTGTGGAGTGGAGTGAGTGTGCGCCCCCCCTCCCCCGACAGCGAGATGTATGCAATTAAACCGTGTTAAAGTCATTAGCTCAACAGACGTGATAGCCAGCAGATGGTTGCCGCACGGAAAATACGCTCCTAATGAAGCTCCTCAGTCACTGAGGGTGTGTGCTTGTGCGGCGGACGATCGCACGAGTGCGCTCACGCGCGTACATGACGTGCCTTCGTTTGTTCAGGTGCGTTGCCCAGCGGCTGAAGCCCTCGAAGCGGGACTTGATTAGACTCCCCTGGTGGTTGGTCCTTCGTCTGTAGCAAAAGAAATGAGTGCCCATTGTTGATTTATGGAAATCAACAGAAAAGGATTGGGGGGGGGGGGGTGTTGAGAGGCATAAGCACACAAAGTACCGGTTCTAAAACATGATCACTCACCATGTGACATGACAGAAGGGTTCCTAAAATCCATGGCTACGTCATGGTAACACATGGTAGATTTCCCTCCTACAACTTATCCATCTCTCTTTACTGTGGAGGCTAAAACAGGACGTCTGATACATGAGGTCTGGCTGTCAGCTGTCAGTATTTATATCAGACAAGGGCTGAGCTGTTGCTCTTATACAGATGACACATAGTAATGTACGATAAGAAGATATCTACCTTTTTCTTCATTTTAGCAGTAGGTACTTAACTTTGATTTCAGCGAGACTTTAAGTGAATTGCAATACTGTTGCGGTCTAAAATGTAAAAGCCGACACTTCCCATCCCTCGATTCAAAGGTTGGCTTTAAAACAACATCAACAAGCATCTTAAGTGTCTCGTTCGGCTATTAAATCTATGCAGAATTCGAGCCTTCACAATGAATTTTAACTCTTTCAGTGTAGCGATGCTCCTCGGCATATATTATTCTCACTCCATGTCATGTGTATCCAGGATGCAGTGTTGTTGTTCCATAGGGAAACTTTCTGGAGTTTTTTTGCCCCTGAAGAGCCTGCGGCACTGAAGGTAAGGGAGGTACACGGTGTCTAGTCCCGGGCATCCAGGACCCACCAGGGGTGATGCGCAGAGCACTTACCATAACGCATTCACATACTGTAAACACCACACATCCACACGAACCGCGCTCTTCAAGTGGGACTGACAGTTATAGTAGGAGCATTCTTCTTCTTTTGAACCTGCTCCCTCTTTGTTCTCTTTAAATGAAATAATTGTTATCTGTATTCAGCTCAGTGTGCCTGACAGATGTTCAGCGGGGGCCCTTTTTTTTGGTTTTGTTTTCTCAAGCATCTGATTGTCGTCAGGTGGAGCCGACATCACACACTCATAAATACGCAACACGTGAACCCACCCGTGTTGACACGCAGTCCTTTAGCTGTGAGCAGCATTGTTGCATTTCCATTGTGTGTGTGTGTGTGTGTGTGTGTGTGTGTGTGTGTGTGTGTGTGTGTGTGTGTGTGTGTGTGTGTGAGAACGGGAGAGAGCGTGAGTGATGAAAGGGTGGGTGGGAGGGGAGGGGGTGCTGATAGTGATACTCTATTGAATACAGATGAGAGGAAGGCGAGCTGAATTCTGATCAGGCTGCCTCCTCTCTTTCCTCCGCTCTCCATCCCTCACAGCGGGGGGGGGGGGGGGAAAACCTACTTCAGAGAAGTGCGTCTTTCTGAACCAAAAGGTTGGATGTTATAAGTCCAGCCCTTTCAAAGTCAAGGTCCAGGCCTCCTTCTCTAAGGGGCATCTATTACAGCGTGCAGAATTAACAAGCAGATGGATTTTGATGGTCGTGATAAGGAGCGGTAGAGGGAATCTGATCTGTTTTAAGTTTGCGCAGCCCGTGACTTGTCAGCCAACAAAATAATCACGAGTTACTCTTTCACTGAAGACAAAGAACACAATTTCAACACCAAGTATGTGTCAAAACTGCAGATCCACCTTCTCAGTTATCCAGAGTGCAGAGATGAAAGGCGGCGGCGGCCTAATCTGAAGAAAGATCCGGCCAGGTCGGCAGAATTGAGCTTAATTAGTTGAAGAAAACTTGTACTTTTCCAGCCTCCCTCGGTATACAATCGCTTTGTGTTGAGAAGTCGTCGGGGTCGTCTCACCGGCTCATTAAAAAACGTGCGAGGAAGCGAAAAACATTAATGGAGCCGAACACCATCAATTTGTTACGTAGGAGGGTTATAACATAATACAGAAAGAAAGGGCCTCGCCGTAGTGGATCTAAAGTTTTCTGTCGTTTGACTTTCGCAGCAGTCGTAGAAAGACGGGGGCGGAATATGCATCGGAATTTACTTTGACGCTCTGACGCCGAGGGAAGGAAGATCCTTTTCACATTCAAATACGTCAACCAGCGCTGAAATACTCTCGGACGGCGGCGAACGGCTCTGGAGTCGGATGAGTGCCGACACCAGAAGACCCAACGCGACTTGAACTTTCGATGTGATTATCAGCACCGTGATTGGTTGTAAACCCTGTTGTCACGGCAATGATTTCAGCCATGATGATGAAAGCTCCCGGTACACTGATCCGTAGCATGCACACACACACACACGCACACGCACACACACACAACCAGAATCAGTCTGTCTCCCAGCTAACCAGTCTCATTCCCCTTTGAGAGAGAAGCATTAGATGGTGAGATTAAACTTGTGTGTGTGTGTGTGTGTGTGTGTGTGTGTGTGTGTGTGTGTGTTGTCTGTCTTCTTACTAACATAGTAATGTACAGAACAACAATCTGGGGAAAGGCTTGAGCTCCACTGAATTGTACTTGACACTTTGTTCTGTCTTTCCTGATTCCTTGTTTTTCCCCTTCCCCGCCTCTTTATCGTCTCTCTCTTTCTCTCACAGCTGTTATTAAACCACTTTGACTGAGTTAATAACATCTGTGTCACACTCACACCCAGGAAGAGGCAGAAAGCAAGTGGAACTGTACTTGTCTGCCACACTAGCATTACCCCCAAAGGGTGTACTTTGTGGGATCCCAAATCCGACTGCAGCTTGTAATAATACTGTAGATGCATTCCGGTAGTTTAGCATAGTTTTGGGCTCTGTAGTTTTCAAATAAAGGAGAGAGATTCAGTGGGGAAAACACAGTGTGTATGGCCGGCACATTTTCAAATCTCACTCCGGCATTAGTTTCTCTATTTATGTTTTGGTCGTTTGATCATCAAACGTAAGAAGATAGTGGGGGAAATGGCCGTCGCAATTCACCAGAACCCGTGGTGACATCTTCAGCCGTCTTGTTTTGGCTGCCCAACAATCCAAAACCCAGTGATATTCCATCTACAGTGAGATAAAACAACAAACATCACATAAGAGAGAAGCTGGAATCAGAGAATATTTGGCGATCCTGTTTAAAATAAAGTCTCACAAGATTAATCGATTATCACAATAATCGACTGAGCTCTAATTGTCGTTTTTTTCTTCTTCCCCCAACAGGGTCTGATGATCCTCCTGCAGAACCTTCCCACAATGCACTGGGGCAACGAGGAAGTGAGCGTACTGCTGGCTGAAGCCTACAGGTTGAAGTTTGCCTTCGCGGACGCGCCCAACCACTACAAGAGATGATAAGCGTGGCTCTCTGCAGCTGCTGCTCTTCCTCCTCCTCCTCTTGTCCCTCCTCTCCTGCCCCTGCAGTCGTCTGCTGAACTGCGAGGCCTCTCTTCCTACAGGGAAGGACCTCCCCCTTTTTTTTTTCTTAACCTCCCTTTTCAGCTACTAAGAGATTTGAATCAACCAATGAGCGGGAGGACGTGCGGCGTAGCATTTTAACATGACGACGTTGAGCCTTTTCTTTTTTTTAATTATTTTTCTCTCTGATGTGCACTCCTTCAGTCCCGGGGGGCAGAACTCTCTCCATCACTGACGACCACGACTTCCTTTTTTTTTTTTTTTTTTGGTCCGCTCAAGCTGACTCCTCAGAGTACGAGCTCAGGCCTGATGCAGGACCGTGAAGCTCAGCACCGCCAGGAGTTTAGTCCAATAAGATGGCAATACATTGTGTTTTGTTTCCCGAGGCCAAAATGTGACCTTTATTTTTTATTTTTTTTTTGCAAAGACAAAGAAAGATGGCCAAAGGGCACTGCACTAGATGGTTTACATATCTGAGCCCGCTCTCCTGGTCACAACACCACCTGGAGGAACATGACCTCTCCTGTTTTTCTTCTTCTTCTTCTTCTTCTTCTTTTTTTTCCCCTCCTCCTGCTGTGTGACAGGAGCGACACAGTTTGTTGACAAACTACCACACTAGGACTTTACACAGAGAGAGAGAGAGATTGTCTGTCTGTGAGGGGAAACATGACTCCCTCCTTCTACAAACCACCAAACACCAACTCAATCGGCCCGGCGCTGCGACAGCACGCTGTAAGACCAGCCGTGGTGAGAGGAGGAAAGCTACTTATATCCCCGCTCAACATGCTTATAATGTCTTATGACTACCCCTCCTCCCGAACCCAGGACTACCTCAGAACACATTTGTCGGTAAATTGAGAAACGTGCACACACACCAGTACGGGGTCCCGTCACCCTCGCGGAAGCTAAATTTTGAATTTGCAAGAAGAAGAAGAAAGTGCTTCTTCTTAACGTGGGTTGTTTTTGTCGTCGAGTTCCGAATGAACAATTTTGCCTTAATTAAGAAACATCCTGTCTTTGTTTACTCTCCCCTCCTCTCCATCTGTCTTTTGGGCCGCATCAATCTTCGAACACGCGCGACGAGTCTTTGATATTTCGCTGAGAGTTTGTTTCAGGAGTCGCTCCATCGGAGAGGTTTGGGGGATTCCAACAGCAAGCCCAGATGCAATGTGTGAAGTGTTTGTGCAACAGTTACAGAAATGAGTCCAAACACAACACTTTCATTGCACAGCCTCCAAAAAGTAGTTCCAGTTTTAAAAAAAAACACACAACTGTAATCTTTAACCCAAAATGTGGCCGTCGCCGCTGAGCCCGATACATCATGTGTAGCTGAGTGTCGCCATTGCCTTTTTTTTGCCCTCCAACTGGCAAAATTTGTTCTGTTATTAAATTTTCAAAAATTCCAATTTGCTTTGCTGTTAATATAACTTATTGGCGTCAGTGGCAGAAACATAACTCAACAGATAACAGTTATTAAACCCTTCAATGTAAACTACTTCTGTGTATAGCGAGCTGCACATAAATGAACAAAAGCAGCAGCACTGAACCAGAACCTTCTTACACCCCCACCACACACACACACACACACTTAACACAGTCTCACCATTTTTTGCAATACCTGTCCCTGCTGCTCCGTTCATATAGACCAGCTTACCCAAAGTCAGTAGCACCATATTGGTGTAATCTTGGAAGGAGGGTGTGGGGGATGGTGTGTGTGTGTGGGGGGGGGGGGGTTGTGAATCAGACATTCATGACATAACACAGAGCTGTTACCGTCTGGAGTCTCCGCCAGGATCCATTATTGTCACCCCGGCCTGCAAAGGCGGTGTGCGTAGGTGTGTGAAGGGGAGATGGAAGGAGAGAGGGGACGGGGGGGGGCTCTGTATCTTTTTGAAGTTTCAGCGCTTTTTTCTGTGAGAGCTGTCAGTCTTTGATCTCACTTGGGATACACTTTTATTATTTTTACCCAATCTGCACCGGTTTCACCAGCCCCTCATCTCCCATGCTCTATCTCTCTCTCTCTCTCTTTTTGTATGAGATTTATTCTTTCAATCAGCTTTTTAAAAGATTTGTCTTTTTTTGGTTTCTTTGGTTTTTATTTTTTTATGCTGTTTACGTGACGAGCCTATTAAGTTGTGCCTAACTGGAGACATGAGCGAGCGTCTTAGTTATATTCTTGATCTCAAATGAACTTGGGAGGATTTACATTTATTTGGCAGCAATATTATGACATTTTGCATTTGCTGTGAAAAGACAGACCTCTTTTTTTTTGGGGGGGGGGGTGTCAGCCACCAACATGAACTGTTTAATAACTCTCTGGGCATTTGAGTGGCTCAAACCTGATGGTACCCCCCACTCAATGAACAGCAGGCCTGTCAACCTTTGGATTCCTCCACTTGTTGAAGCAGTGTGCATCGGGCTGTAGTGAGGTTTTTTTTGTTTTTTGCCTTTCCAAAACCAAAAACACAAAAAGGTAAAGTTAACGGCTAACTACATTAGTTTGTGCGGTTACAGGTTATGTAGATACAGAAAAAGTTACGCCTTTGCGTGTGTTTGTGTGTGAGTCGCGGGCCAACAGGGTAGGCTCCCCCCCCCCGTCTTAGAGAGTCATATCGCAGTAATTCCCCCTTAACAAGACGTAGCTGCTTACTTTGTGAAAAAAGATGGTTTAATAAACAAGCACACATTCACACAATCTCAAATTAGCTGGCCCTTAACCCACTGTCTCCTCACACACACACACACACATCTCCATGGTGATGAAGGCCTAGGTGGTATCTGGCTGGAGCCCATTTTTCTGTTGGCCCACACACACACACAGGCATGCTTCAAACATTATTTGGAGCATCTTCAGGAGGGTATCATGAAGCAACATTTTCAGCTGCTTTCATTTCTTCAGTTTTTTATTTTTAATGTTTTTTCTCTTCTCGCTCTTCTTCTCCAGACATGAGAAATGTGTTTATGAAAACCAAACTGAAAAAGAAAAGTCCTCCCTCCATGTCTCTTGCCTCTTGAGTACTCGGAAAACAAAATCTAATAATACGGGAGCGCGTGGGCGACCGGAGTCGTGGTTCTCGAATTTAAAAATGTGTACAGAGAAGATTTTGAAACAAAAATCTGTAAATAGAAAGTGTAAATAAATCCTATATATGACAAAATTGCTTTGAATAAGGCGTCATGCTGTGTCTACGTGTTTTCTTGGAGTGTGTGTGTGTGTGTGTGTGTGTGTGTGTGTGTGTGTTTGTTTGCATTTCGAGGTGTGATATATGTCAATGCTTCCAGAATGCCATTCTTTAATACACTGAAAATGAAGAAACAATGCAGTCGTGTGTCTGCGCATGCATTAGCCGGGCCGCGGCTAAAAGCTCCGCTCATGTGCCACATGTAGCTAATTGTGTCCGTTGTATTCACACACACACACACACACACACCATTCCCATATACACGGTGTAACAGGTAAACACTTCTGGCCTGAACCCCCTGGAGGAAATGGCAGCACTAGCTTGCTTAATGAGATCCCTCTCTCTCTCCCCCTCTCCCTCAGTGCATGTGTGATTTGGGAGAGAGACAAAAACCAGAGCCAGGCTGCATTCACTTGCAAATGACAGTACATACCTGTGTGTGTGTGTGTGTGTGCACGTGCAGCAACCCACAGGAGAAGCTGCTGCGCTCTCGTTAGGCTGACTGATGTTTACACAGGCAGCCAATTATGGAGTGCCGGTCACTGAGGACTCCAGTCACTTTGTGGGAAATTAAAAATACATTAAATGGTCGCAGGAAGGCTCGTGCATGTGTGTGTATGCACACACACTCACACACTAATGTGTGAAGAAAGATGAAAGAGTTGCCAACAAAAGACCAGCTGGAGCAAAAAAAACATATAGTGCAAATATTAGCAAAATCAACTGTTTTCCTCTCGGCCATTTTCCTCTACATGCTATCGAAGCTGTTTATTTGTACAGTCTGTCTGCTGTTTTACCTCCCAGTGCCCTCCTAACTCCCCCAATGTGCGGGCCTGTAAACCACCAAATGCCAGCGTGAGTCCTTCTTCATCGATGGGCTCACACACTGGCGACATGTTGGATCATTCTGGGATCACTATACGGCACAAATGTCGAGGCAGACGTCGCGGCACTTTTGTGGATTTTCAAGCCCGCAGCCCCGAAATCAATTTCCTGATTCAATTTGTGAAGAGTTGGAGCTGCACGGGCGACGGCGTTATATTGTCACAGTGAAGGATAACACGCAGATTGAGGATGTCTCCGGAGAGGATTTCAGATGCACTGCGGAGGCGCTGGCAACTGTGATGCAAATCAGTTTCAATTTCAAGTTTGTGCCGAGGCAACGGAGGGGAAGCAGGCGCACCAGGGCGGTGAATGGAAAATGACTCCTGGCTGCTTATTTAATGTTTTTACAGTTGGCACAAAATATACACACATCCGCTCCAACGCCGTCTTTATACCGGTTCCATCTCCTTCCAGTCATTCGGCACCTTTTTCTCAAGGCGTAAAAATGTGTTGCGTCTCCATTATATCCACAGAAGTGTGTCCGCCTGTTAGAAAGCTACAGCTCCTCACTGCTTCGCCTGGGTCGGCCCTGAGAGGCGCCAAAGTCCTCGGGTCAATGCACATGTAGGGTCCCTACCAGAAGATGGTATTTAGACAGAGACACATGCTTCCACTCTGTCGGAGGAATGATGGGAATTGAATGGATTCTTTTGGGGGCCAAAATAATTGTTTTATTTGTTACAGGCCTTGTGTGGGATGCAGACGAGAGCACATACTCATTCTGGGTCTGTGACGAGCAACACTTTCGGCAGCAATAAATCAAACTTCTCCTGCTCCTGAGATATCGCATTGCAACGGTGGGATTGGACTGAATCAGATTACCCTACAATACTAAAGTGCAGCTGTGTAGGCCTACACGTGTACAAGCCCTATTACTCACAGCCTGTTGCTGTGAGTAATACAGTGGGTACGGAAAGTATTCAGACCCCTTTAAATTTTTCACTCTTTGTTTCATTGCAGCCATTTGCTAAAATCAAAAAAGTTCATTTTATTTCTCATTAATGTACACTCAGCACCCCATCT
>NW_022280063.1:2168696-2271035 GCF_004355925.1 Anarrhichthys ocellatus | reverse complement strand
GTTTGTTAAAAGGAAAGAGAGGGACAAAGGGTTTAACTGTAAACTGTAAGCATGGTTGTGATGTTTTATTTTTTATTATTACTTATTTTTTTATTTTGGTTCAACCTCAGCTTCTCCAATAATTCTAAAATAAACTTTGTAGCCAAAATACAGACCCTTAAGGACAAAAATGTCCCCATTGAATCCCACTGAAAAACAGTATAGGGAAACAAACTGGCATTGAAAGGGTTAAAAGAAATCCTGAATATGGATACATTTTTTGGTTGTTATGCTCTTGACTGTTAAACATTTAATTAAGTGAAAGTAGAAAATAATGTTAATATATAATTTTATGATCATCTTCTGATGAGAGCATATTTTTTTAAGTGAAGCACAAGCGTCTCGCTGAAGGCATGCTACACTGTGATACATATTTGTTCAAGATGTGTTTACCTACGTGTTACAAAGCACTATATTGTGTTTTTCACTTTCAAAAATGTTCATTCAGTATGAATTGAGGTTCCTCGTAAGTACTTCTATTGTGTAACAATGCAACTTAAGATTTGTTTTGGTCACATTCAGTTTGGCAGAATGATTGATCTCGTCTTCAGAGTTGTCTGTGTTACCCGACTGCAGTGCATTCTGGTTGCACTGTGACTCGGATGTCCACTGGAAGTGCTTCAGAGGTGGAGCGACTTCAAACAGTCTTCAACATAATGCCACAATATTTAACAAGTATAAATGTGGTGTTAATGGAAGTAATGCAACATTCAATTATTGCACGAGAAAACTTTAAACGTAAACAAAATTACAACCTTCAACCCAAAAATGTAACCAAAAAGAAGTAACAGACTAAACGAAGAACAAATAGATCAACATGTTTTATTTGACCGCTTTGAGATCAACCAGCTGCTGAAAGGCAAACATGAAGCAGAGTCCGGTTCTCAGCGGTGCGGCCATCTTCCTTGACAACACCGCTGGAAGTCATTTTTAATGAAATGTTCTCTGTGCAGCCGAACCACGAGGCGAGTCTCAGATCCTTTCGCTGTCATCCGTTAATGACATGTTCTCCCTCAGTTGCCTGACGAGTCAGGCCGAAGCCGACCAAAGCAGCCAGCGGGTGAGGAGGGGCTGTGAGCTGCGTTAAGAAGGCCTTGCCGCTTTAGTTTAGTCACAGGGGTTCGACTGCACCCAGGGACGTTTGCACGGGGACAAACATGCAAGCAGGAATACTACCGTTGCTAGTAGAGCCATCGGAGGGCAGTGAGCAGCTTCCTGAGACAGTTTGTGATCATCAAGTTAACACCCCCCCCCCCCACACACACACACACTCCCCCCACTCCCACTGGGCCACTGGAAAGAAAAGATGGACTAAAGAGGATTAATCTACAGCGGCCTTCAAAAGGCTGAGCTCCTGTAAATTTTCTCTGGGTACTTTGGGAGGATTGTTGAGTCTTTATAGACCACCTTGAGTGTGAAGTACCACACAGGTCTAGCGAGTACAGCTGCAACCCTTTTGTCTTGTAAAAAAGTAAAAGAAAACGTGGGAAACAGCACTCTGACAACGAGAGGAAATAACTCATGAAAAGGCAACACCACTCAGATGTTTCCTCAACATGGCCGGAACAGAGTTGAAAATAGTAAGGCAGTTAATATAACGGCATTAACCTTTTCTTTAGTCCTTCAAACAGCAGACGCAGAGCGCCACCAAGGCTGCAAGCAAGCGCAAGCATCACAAACGGAAGACTAAGGAAGGATAAGTGGGGAACAAGGGTTTCAATCGCTTCCTGGAGCTGCTAAAAAAAAATTTTTAAATATGACAGAAATTGTGTACAGCTTATTGTGACGAAGGGAAAATATGATCTACATGTACTCATCCTTTTTGCAGTCAAAAATAGTGTCAATATTTTCTAAATGTAGCCTATTGTTGGTAATATTTTTAATCATTAGTAAAAGTAAAAAACAATTCAAGAACATATTTGTTTTTCGTCTCAGAGGCATGGATGTATAAAGAGGGAATCTGTGTTTGATTGACAGCAGCTGGCAGGATGACATACTGCCTGGACATGAAGTAAACAAACGTGCGCTGTGTGTGTGTGTGTGTGTGTGTGTGTGTGTGTGTGTGTGTGTGTGTGTGTGTGCAGACACCTTGTTGTTGGCGCTGTTGAAGAGCGAGGACCACGACAGCATCCAGCAGGACCCAAAGTGACATTAGCAGGTATGTTTACATGCTGTTTAACGAGCTTTCTGGCCTGCAAACTGACGTTAGTGCCGCACTTCTGTTTCGGTGGTGCGTTCAGGTGCAGGAGGAGACGCGTGTTGCTCTTTGTAAGTTATAAGAAAGGAGTCTTTGGCAGGAAAGCTGTGTCTCTTGTGTTGTGTTGCAGCATCTAACAAGATGTTTTCCTCATCAGAGTAGCTGCTGTTTAAACATCTGGACAAGGCATGAGACAATATGAAAATGAAATATAATGAACTATCATAAAACATATGAAATTACTTCACCTTACATTCCGGTAACAAACAAATATTTGTATTGCATCACACATAGGACACATCCTTTTTTTGTGAAGATACTTTTTAGTGAAAAACAATGGAAAAAAAAAAATCATTCGTTCCTTCTGCATAAATGACAGATAGATTAAATGAATGAATAGCGACACTGTTCTGTCTTCAATTCAAAATCCTGTTATCTTAAAATCACGTCTCTACCATGAAAGCAAGCTAGACGGCTTTTGTTCTCCAGTTACTCATGTGACAATAGTCCTGATTATCCTGATAATGGAAATTCACCACCAATTTAGTGTTTGATTTTCATCGCAATCTGTGATAAAATCCTATAATAAATCATCATAATCTGGACACACATTATATATATATATATATATATGAAATAATCTTGTGCTCTACTCACTTTCAAACACTCAATCCTTGTCTCATTGTACAGTGACCTGGCCTATTAGACTTGCTGGGTGCCACCATCTCATCTCCATCTATTTATGCGGCTTTCTCACCTTACTTCTTTCTCTCCCCTCTTTTTTCTTCTTGTCCTCCTCCTCTTCTCTCTCTTTTGAACCACACAGCCGTTGCAGAGCTTGGAACTCAAGCTGGCTTTTCTCTTTTTTTTTTTCGAGCAGTGTTGATTAATCTTTATTTGAATTACAGAGCAGGCCTGCTTTTTTTTTTTTTTGGAGATCTTGGTTTTAGGGATTAGCAAGGATTTGTTCAGACCTACGTGACGGAGTGAGAGAAGAAGGCTCGAGCTTGGAGATGATTGAACACCGCTGTAAAGAGTAGAGGCAAAGAGACTTGCACAATTAAGATATTGGAATGTGTACAGTACAGAGTATAGATAAGACTTCCGTTAAATGCAGTGGCCAGACGAAGAACCGAACATTTGTGTTTTCTGCAAACTGTAGACCTTGAATTCAGATCCAGAAGCCAGAATTGCCTCTAAATAAAACTAACTCGAATGAGTTTAGCTCAATAAGGAGCTAAATGCTGTTTGATTTTGTTTCTTGCCTTTTTAATAGACCACTACAAATCGGACCCGGCAGCAGACAAACATCCGGGCTCAATGTAAACCTGTTTTAGATAAGCAAGCTCTATTTTGATGCTTCTTTGTTTTTATGCACTCTGGCACTTTATATGCGCAAAGTTGCCTACATGTCTTTTAATCGTTGAAAAACTGAAATGTGTTGTTTACCTTCCAGAATAATTGTGAATTGTGAGGTAGAAAATATGCGCGCTTTGGCATTTTCTTCTCTACTGTAAGTTGTGTCACTCAGCGCTGTCAGGACCATGGACAGCGCCGTTGACGGTGCTTATTTAATGGCGGCACTGTCCAGAGGACTGAAGGAAGGGGGGGGGGTGGAGATCGATTGACAGACTGACACGGTTTTCTGAGCCTGCTCGCTTTTCATGGTTGTAAATTGAACTTTCGGTATTAGAAGGGAAACGACAGGGAAGTGAAGGGACAGTCGACGAAAGAGATTTTAAACCTGCTGATTTTGGCCCCCTGGGCCCCGCCCATAACGCAGGGCCTGCTACTAATATGTCACGTGATACAAAAAACCAAATACCTGTTTTATGCCGTGTGACTTTAAGGCTAGCAATTGGGGGGAAAACACATTAGAAAAAATAGGGCGAAAGTCAAATAAATGAGAGCTTCTCCTGTTTTCCCATTCTGCTGACATTGCGTAAATGCAGCCACCGCGCCGACTTCTTCTTTAATCAGCAACCAAAATGTGGGCAACAATTCAGCCGTCTGAAAGCGTACTCGGTGAAAATGTCAGCGACGGTCCGTCTGTAATTGCCTTCAGCATCCATACCTCTGGAGCCATATTTTCTGTTGCCCAATTTGTTGAATTTGTTCCACATCAGTTATTTCTTTAGTATGAAGGAAGATGCCCTGTGGCGCTGGCTCACTTGAAGTGAAAATGAAAAAAAAAGATATATATATCTCCTATAAATATAAAAAAAAGAGAAAACATGGCTGAATATTTGTGACAATGTTTTATTACTTTTGCTTCTTAAACACTCGCTTGTCAATTTTGGACTAAACCCCGGAGCAAAAGGAAATCTGTCCTCCAGCGCGTTGACGGGTGTACCGCTTTAACTGGCGGGGGAGTGCATTCACTTCAATACACAGCCGCACTCATTTGGATTGAGAAGGAGGCTGCAATGTCAAAATAAATCCTCTGTGATACCTTGTTGGTACGGTACGTCTCCTCCACTTTATTACGGCGGAACAAGCTTTGCTCAGAAAAGTCTGGCATCGGAGGGATAAAACCTCAAGACTCGTTGTGAGTGCGAGGAGGCAGCAGCTGCTCCGACTGCTCTGTAGAGCAATTATTCTGGAGCTGCTGAGCTAATTGAAGTGATGCATCCACTTTGGCGCTTGATTTCTCAACAGATTGCTTACATTTCCAAATGCTAGGCTCCTTTTCTGACAGCTACACTGGGGCCTTGACGGATTTTAGTTTGAAGGTATTACTGTTTGAGTCTGTTTTAATCCTTCATTGTCTGTCAGTTTGCCCAAATTATGTTTATTGATCTTCCCAGAGATGACTTTTTAGCTAGCGGCCTGGCTCTGAGGGGTGGCAGCGCTGGTCCGTTGGTATGTTGATCTATGGCTTTGGTTCAGACTGAAATATCTCAACAACTACTGGATGCATTACCGTAACAATGTGTCCAATACTTTGGTTTTAGGACCAAATGCCAAATTACATTCCCATCAGCCTCAGCTTTACGTTGTGTTTGCATGCTAACATGCTGAGGATGGGAGATATGGAGGAAATACCTTGATATTGATATTGTAACTATATTGTTGGGTTGACTATTGGGGCTTTCAAGAACTATTTTACACAATGAGATTTTTGATATCTAGTCTCATGTCACAGTATCAATATAAAATGGATGTATGGTCCACCTCCTCTCGTCCTACAACAAGCATATCTTTCTTTATCTTTTTTATTTTTTTAAAAGATAAAGAAAGAAAGTAGCAAAACTACGACTTTGCTCTCCAGAATTGCATAACGGGGATGCATTTGCGCGTTAGCATTTAGCTCGAGGCATCGCTGTGCCTCACACGGCTGTAGACTTAGTGTCGTTTCTCAGTTATTCTTTTTGTTCTCACCCTCCTTTTTTTCAGTCTTTTCCAGTCTTCCCCCCTTTTCTTAAGTTCAACACAGACCAGATATCAGCAGTAGCACGGTGGCCCTGACACACCTTCGCACTTGTACATTTACTCCATCTTTCCAGGTACATTTCCCACTAGACCATTAACAAGCAGATGCTTAAGTTAGAAGCCAACTGTGCACGCATTGTTTTGAAGCAGAGAGCCTTGTTAGTTGTGACAAAGGAGCAGTAATTCAAACGTGCACTTCTATGTTTCAATGATGTTTTTTTTTGTTTTTTAATGAAATGGAATGTTGGTTTCATACAACGACTTGATTGCTTTCTCGAGCGTAAAAGCCTGGTGTTTGAACGCCGTCATGTCTGACTAATTAGAGAGGACTAATGTGTTTTTTTTCCATCTCTCTCTCCCCTCTGCTTGGCGCACCACTTCTAAATGAAAACAAGTATGGAGTTGTTGAGGTCATGTCTCGCTCCCGACTGGCTGTGAGCGGAGACGCTGGGCAGCAGCTGTTAAGAGTTACGTAAGAATAACCTGTAAAAAAAACAACACACGCGATAATAAAGACGAGATGAGAAAGCACATTGTTGCCAGAAACGCTGCAGATGCACTTGTCTGCATCCTTGTGGTGTACTGACCTCACACATGCTATAATACACTACCTTCCAGTTCCACACACTTCACCTTCCTGCCACGGGCGCACTCCACTTTCTCCAACAAGTGGGCATTCAAAAGGCCACGTGAACACAAGAGGAAAGGTTGCCATTGAGGCGGCTTGAGCCACTTCTATAGCCTCTTCATCTGTATGTCCCTGAGCAGTGGGTGAGTGTGTCTTTGTTCGTCATTCACTTCACATTCAATCTGAGTAAATGTTATATTGTCATCGTTTTGGTTTGATACACGATTATGGTTTTATGGCTTTTTAGATACTCTCCAGATTTTTTATAATGCCCATGAATTTATATCCTTCCACTCACGGGGCATGTGCAATATTTAACATTTCTTTTTTTGTCTTCGGTGTACCACTGTGCTGTTCTTGTTGGCTCCGTATTTTGATTGCAGCTGTGTGGAGCACTATTCCCCAAGCCCAGACTCAACTTGGGAAGTGCATCTTTTCTTATTAAAAACATTATTTGGGGTTATGTTTATTCATTGTTTTGGGCATCACTGTGTTGTGTGACTTCATGTGTTTTAGACCTTTACCAAGAACCGAGGCACATTTAGAACATCTTACCATTTATAATCTAAAATACTACAACAAACTCTTCACGCCGTGTTTTCTGTATAACACCACTGGTTATGTGGTCCCTACTGTACTCATTACCCGACTCTTCACCGGTTTAGAAATGTCAGCAAGTGTAGTGCACTAATGAAAACTTTCTTGCCTTCTTTTTTTCTTGTCTTTATCTGAGCAGCAGCGATGTCCGACAGTCAGCAGTCTGGCTGTCTGGCTTTGATGAGACTTGCTGGGTAATCCTCAGAGGGGTCCTCCCTTCATGTCAGGGTGCTGCAGGAGGGAGACGGTGAGAACAGGGGCTGGTGTGGGCAAATGCAAAAAGATGGACATGGCATGAGACCAGACTTCAGATTTGCCCACTGGGGAGTCGTCTCACAAGCCACATGAAGGAGCGGTTTGCTCGCAGTTTTTTTTTTTTTTTTTTTTGACGGGACAGAAAAATACACGTTTTGCAACTTTTGCACGTCAACCAAAGTAAAGATGAGTGAAGTGTCCATTTATTTATGCAGGAGGCTTGAGTCCACCAGTTCAGTGGATGAGAGTTTAATGATCCGGCAGCTGAGTGGGAAAAACTGCAGTGCAGATTACAAGACTTTTGCCACGATGTGCCATGTCTCAGACATTTTTCTTTTCTGATGAGAGATAAAAAAAAACGAACAAACCTGTTTTTTAATGAGACGTTAGGGATTGCAATTCGAAAAAAAAAATGCAATCTTTATTGTGATGGATTTTATTTTACTTCAGCATTATACAGTGTAGTTCTCTTGTCTCGCCACAAATTCCCACTTTTGCATTGTCTCACCTTATATTTCCACCAAGAACGTGACATTAATGCATCAATGTACCTGCACTAGAAATATTTCTTATAAAACAGAAGAGAAAATTCTGAAGAAAAAGGATTCTGTCCAGAAAAACGATTTTAAATAAATAAATAAAAAGTTCAAACTGAATAAAATGACATTAATAATGAAGTGTGTTTGTAATGTAACAAACTGGAATACTTTATGTAATATAGAACAGTACAAATGAGGCCACATGGGTGAACGCAAAGAGACACGTTGTTAGTAGCAGGAGTCAATCTGCTCCAGCATGAGAGGAACATCCAACAGCAGAGCTGAACGTACAGTATTCTATGAAGTCACGAGGAAGCCTCTGTTCTCGGTAGGGGGTCCCATGAATGTTGCATGCGGAATCACTTCGATGGATTAACATTTCAGTGAGCTGTGTAAATTGTGGATGACTGGAGGGAGGAGAAGGTGGGAGCAGGGAGGAGATTGTGGGAGGGAAGTAAGGCAGATTCCAACACCACCGGCAGCCTCCCCGCCGAGACGCTGCCTGTTTCGTTTCAGGCTCGAGCTGGAGGAAGAAGAAAAAATAAATACAAAGTTGAGCGGCGAAGAGAAAGAAGGTAGTGAGAGTGTGGGAGAAATCAGAAGGAATGCGGGGCTGGAAGAGACGATAACGTCGAGTGAGGACGGTGTTAGAGAAAGGTGCGTTCAAAAGTAAGAGAGCGCAAAGGGTAACGAACAAGATTTCACAGCACTTCCTCTGCGCAAGTGTGCAGCACTCAACCCTCCAGATTACCTCTATTCATTTGTGCCGTGGATTTCCACACTCCAGAGGGTGATTTGTTCAGGTACCCCGCTGGGGTTGCACAAGAGTTTGGGCAATCCATTTCCACATATTTAACAACTGTGACTTCATCCACTGCCTCAGTTTACCATTCACTCAAAAAAGGAACATTTTCTTTTATTGAGATTTCTTCTTTTTTGTTGTTGCCTTGACTGTGTTTTCCTCGTGATTTTACGTCACATGTGCGGAGGTGTTGACGAAGAGCGTGCTTCGTGGTGCCTCTCGGATCATTTTTTGAGACCAGTGATGCAATAAGTCTGAGTTAGAGCCACGTTTATATGGAGCTCACATACAGCCACACACAAAAAAATAAAAAACATGAGTCAGGCATACATGACTTCACAGAGCATAGCAAATAACACACCCAGCTCCAGAAAGGAAAGGAACTCAAGCAGATATATGAGAAGGACAACGACATAGAAGTATAGAAGTATGAAGCATTGCCATGAATAGTGGTGTTTTTATTCACATGGGATTAATAATATTGGAGACCAGGTGTTGTAGTTTCTTGATAAGATAGAAATGACAGGTGGATGTCTTAAAAACCCAGTTTATGACATTGTTGGTGTAGTTTGGTCAGAGTCCATATCCAACACCGCATCATTGTCAACAGATTCTGTTGCTAAATCCTGACCGCCGTGACATCACTCTTCCCCCAACAGTCGCATCCATTTAAAAACCAGCAAGAAGAACACACAAAAAAAAAAAAAAATCCATAAGAAAAAGTATAAAAATAAAGATTGGCTGATAAATGTTCCGTTTGTGTCGGAGCCCTTTGCTTACAGCAAGGCTTACAACATCTTCCGTGCCTTTTAGCTGAAGCTCGAACAATCAATTACAGTACCTACAAAGGTTATTGTTTTTTTAGTGATTGTTCTCTACTGCAGAATTCGTGGTTAAGAAGTATGGCATTTACTTTAGTTATTTTCATCAAAGTAGCCTTCTAGTCTCTTGACCTCTCTTTAAACTCCAGCACTAATTGCGTGAGTGTCTCTGCTGCCGGGCTTCAGAGTGACTGCGGCCCCTCACTGAGAGGGGTTTAGGAGTGGAACATAACAGCAGCTTGACCCTCTGTCTGCGGCGCGCACACCGCTCTGCTCCTCTTGTTGCCTCTTTTTTTTTTTTTTCTCTGCCAGGTTTCCGGCTCCCCGCCGAGTCCCCCCCCCGTCTCACCACTGAAATTGAAATGAGGTATTAAACTCTTATTCCGGCCTCGAGCCCCGCTTTCTTGAATAAACCCGCCTCTTATGCGCTCACTCATCTCTTCCTTTCTGTTGTACTTGTGCTCCTGGCTGGCAGGACTCAAGCTGTGCTGCAGTGGCTTGCGTGTACCAATGTGAATGTGCGTGCGATACCTGTGGTTTAATGTGTTCCATTTATGGAAAAAGAAATGTATGGAGAAAGTACTGGGGGGGAAAACCCTCAAAGCAGCTTGAATATGAAATACCAGTTGCCAAGGCAATACAGTCAAGCTAGCACTTAATTCTTCAGTCCATTATCGTGGAGATCGGCAGTGATGTTGGACAGAAGTGACATGTACAGGTATGAACCCGGTGTTTGCTGAGGCCTCCTTGCTGTCGGAGGGCTGCCGTGGACACAAGTGTATTTGTGTCCACTTGTTTTTTCTCTGTGACTAATTATTTATTACATTTATGTACACAGAGACACAATTATTTTCCTCTTTGGTCCAGACTGAAATGTCTCAAGAAATATTTGATGCACTGCCTGCACGGACATTCATGGTTGCCAGAGGATGAGTCCTAATGACTCTGGTGATTCCTTGAATTGTCCTTGAATGAAAGTAACAGCTTGGTGTCCCTTTTTGCTCTTTGTATCTTTTAGAAAGCCAGATGCGATTCCATTAGTGTCTCCGTCTTCGCCGTACCTAACCTCTCACCCCCCTTTCCTTTCTTGCCTTCCATCTCTCTCCACATTGTCCTCTTTTCTGCCTAGCATCTGCACCGAAGCAACTTGGTCCACGGGCGAGCTTGAAAAGGCATCTTGAAAAGGCTTGGCTTGGCAGCCCCCGGACGGAACACAAATTAGGAGTTCACGACTTCAAACCGAGGCAACCCCTATACTCTTCTGCCAAGGGTTTTGCCTCGCTCGGCTCTACGACAGCCCGTGAGAAGAGTTTGAATAAGCACGAGCTCCATCTGAAGGCTTTTGGCGCTATTAAGAAGGGCAGCATGGCCATATTTATAATCTCCCTTTCATTTGACTATGGATTTGCTGCCGTCTCAGACACTGTGCACTTAAAACCACAGTTAAATCTGAGCTAAGTCTAAGATTGTGCGACACAACCGACAGCCAATTAAAGTTCTGTGACTTTTTTTCTCTTTTAAATCACACCTTTGTCCAATTTGTACAGCACAACAAATGAGCAGGAAAAGTTTGCCGACTGGTCTGGGCGTTCGATTCTGGAGCAGACGGAGAGCAAAAAGAGACGCTCCAAGTTCCTTACATAAGTCTCTACTGTATTCTGAAGCCAAGAGCTTTACCGACTGAAGATAATATGCCTGAGAAATGTCAGCAATTACTCCCGTCAGCCGTCTTCCTATTCCATTTGCTTACCTCGGAGACCGTACCTCGCTATCATTGATCTGCAGTGTGTAAAAGGTCACAGGATTGAAGATGACAGCAGCCGCAGTAACCATGGAGACTCTCCCCGTCTCTCTGTGGCCGAGCACAGTTTCAGTCCGAGGGTGAAACTTTGAATGCTCGCTGCTTTTTTGTTGCAGCACTGGTGAGAGCGAGTTCTAATCTCCTTCCTGTTGGTGGTATGCGCCTTCGCCCCGTCTTTAGTACAAAACGTCTGACTCGGGGCAAAAAAAAAAAACCTGCTCGAGACACATAACAGGCAACCCGGCTTCACCTCCCAAACCCCTACGCGCATCATTCAAGGATTGATTTAAGCCATTTGCGAACACTCATGTTTGTTCGGGAGATTATTCCGCTGTTCCTTCAGCTCTATAGTGTTCTTTAGGGTTTGATAAGTGTACTCTCTACGGGACAGATTCTAGATACATTTGGCAGATGAGATGTATGGCACTCAAAACCACTGGGCTAGGTTTAGAGACAGATAATGCAATATAAAGGGCCAACACTCCCAATATCATTCACTTAATTAGAGAGTTTTTAATAGCAGGAGGAGATTGATATGCCCCATTTACACCTGTTATTTCAAGCGTCCCATATCTGGATGGAATCCAGATGGAATACACTTTCATCTACATAAAGTATATAGGTCTGTCAGTCAGTTCACCAAGGGGCCCATAAAAGCACATCCTACTCTTTTTTTTTTTTTTTTTTAAACCACTACTGTATTCTGTACGGCGGGAAATATATTTAAAATATGTTTTATCAGGGAGTGGGCTTTGCATTGCGTCTTATACCGTTGTCTCCTTCCTACCATGTTGTCGTTCTGGTACCCCTTGAAGGGTCCCCTGACCTTCATTTTGCTTTGTAGTTTTGACAGATTATGTTAATTTAGTCTTTTAAATTCATTTCTAAAACACGCAGAAAAAGAAAAAGAATAAAGAAATGGCTGATTTTACAATTACTTGAATTACAAGTAATGCTTTTGACAGATCTGAGTGCCGGATGGGATTTTCCAGGGATAGTTGGTTCCACTGTGCAGACAGTCTACAAGGGCAAATCTGCAAATCTGGTGCCAAGCGTGAAGGCAAGCGAAGTTTCTTTTTTTTTTTTGCAAATCATCGTGTGCTCGTCTGTTTTCCGGCTCAAGCTACACTCACACAGAAGCGAAGACGTCTGGAGGATTTCCAGTGTGTTGGCTGGATATCCAGCCTTTTTTCTGTGACATTGTTCTTTCGGGGGTTTTGCGTGTTATTTACTTTTGCAGCGTTTCTGTATTTGCAGCGAGTTTGTTATTAATGTAAATATATGTTTTTTTTTTCTTAACAAAAATATCGTCCTCACTGTCATCAACTTGAAGATTAGCATAACAGTTTGAAGACGTTGTAAACGTCTCCTCCTTGCTGTCACATAAATATATATATTTAAAAATCGTGTTTATTGAACTGAGGTTGGTTTCCGTAGCGTTTGGTAGATTAATGTGTGGATTACTGCCTTGCATGGCCTCTTGTTTCTCAATGGTTTACTAGTTAAAAAGGCCGGTAACACCGGGCTGGGTGTGCATGGTGATCCTGATGTGGGTGCTTTATGAATACACATCAGCACCTGTGACTGGCAGACAAATATCTTCCTCTTATCTGGAGAGGCAGTCCCCCCATCATATAATATTAAACTGATATCATATGAAAAAAGCATCATAAACTCACTTTGAGTAGCTACAAAAGAACATATTTCATTATATGATGATGAGTCAAAGATAACGTTGGATACACCACAGGGTATATAGGAGCTGTAAATGCAACAAAGCAAAATCATATGGTCAGTTACTATATGAATACGTGTAGAAATTACGTATTTTCAGCTCGTTGTAAGTTACTAAACTGTTCCACGTTTGTCCAGACAGAGAAAGACATGATAGGAATATTGTTGTAATACTATAGAGGGCTTGAAATGATAAACTCTGCAATAGTAGGCTTGTCCAGCCACTGACATCCATAGTGTGACCGGAAGTGTTGAAGTTTGCTTGATTTAGCTGCCTGTCGTGCTGTCACTTTACAGGAAAAAAGCTGCTAATTTCAGTTTAATTACAGTGTGACATCAGCTGCCGTGATCACAGGGGACAGGCCCTGCAGAGCCCATTTCCACAGACAGACGTAGTTACACACGGGAGAAGTAAAGGTGACGTGTGCAAAGCTGCAGCTTTTTTTTTTTTTTTTTTTACGGCGTAATAAAACCGTCAAAGGCATCTGCTGTGAGATGGGATACAAACCCAATGTCACAGGTGATAAAGGTAACATTTATTTTATTATTTCCAAGTACATCCTCGTATCTGCCACACCCTTACTTTTTGTAAATGCCATTATAAATGTCACACTTTGTCCTTATGGGCATAATTCAAAAAGTGGCTTTCTAAGACCCAGGAAAATGCTGATTTCCTTGGGTTATTTTTTTTATTCTATTTCATTTCACTTGCTAGTAGAAGAGCCTTTTAGTTTCTTCGTGCAGGGAACCTTCTCATTTCCAAATATTAGATTATTTGATGTCGGTTTGGCTTGTTGTTCCGTGAACTTCAACTTCATTCCATGTGGGCATAATCTTTGCAGAGTGAGTGATGTATGTGACCGGAAGCATCCAGCGGGAGCGAGCGCCCCCCCAGAAAGAGGCCTCTGCACTCTGGCCCACTCGGCACGAGCTCGACAGCTGGAAGTTGTACTGCTGGGAGGTTTCGGAAGGAAGGCTTTTTCCCTGCCGGTGTGGGAGTGGCATAAAGGCTCCAAAACTGTGAAGGCCACTGCCTCTGTAGACACCGAGACAATAATAGTGGACACTCCAACCTGGTAAAAGCTGAAGACTGGATTCTACGGGCGGCAGAAAGAGACCAGCTCTTGGGGAGATAGGTCTAAGACAGTATGACATAAGCATAAGTGAATCAGGTCTTCTAACCTGCCTATACACGCACGGAAACTACAACTTGCTGTTTGTACACTTTAGCCTTTGCATAGGTCAGAGGAACGATAGTGCGGATAGACTTTTGACAGAGCCAGGCTTGTTTTCTTTCCCGATGTTTGCAGTCCTTATGCTAAGCTAAGCTAACTGGCTGCTCACTGTAGCCTTATATTTAATGTAATATCTCATCTAAGCCTCAACAAAAAAGTGAATATTTGTATTTTACTTTAATTCAGTAGCAAACGGAACACAAAACAACAGCCAATGTTTGCATTAGCAGGTACAGTTAATCTGACACTATAAAGGAGACACTTTGCCTGCTAATGCTGTAAAGTTAACGTTTTACTTTTTCCTACATTTTCTGCAGTTTCCTCTGCAAATGAAGACTTTGAAACCAATTACATATATCTCTGTGTGGTAATACAGTATGGAGGCCTCTGGCTAAGTTCAAGTCAAGCCATCGGACAAGTCGAAGCAAGATGCCGATGCTATAGTCCAGCAATTTACTTGGAAAATAAAGCTTCATTTCATTCATCCATATCTTAGTTTATTTGTGCCCTCTGTGGTGTGATCAACAAATAGTGGAACCACAGTCCTCAATTCCAGATGTAATCTTTTAAAACAGGTATTTTATACAAAATGAAAAGCGAGATGTAATTTCATTCTCTGTTTTTTATTGTTTCTACAATTCAAATTTTACATGTCAGCCATTCAGAGAGTGACCGGAGATGGCCTGTGCACCATTAAGCGTCATAAATCCAACCATTAGTAAAGCAACATGTCTGTTTTGGAGCAATTTGTCTAGCTTCTCATTGCTCCCTTTCATGCATAATGTAGTGGTTTTAGTCTGGGTGATCAGAGTAGAGAAGAAGTGAGTGGGGAGATCTCGGCTAACAGCTCGTTATGCCACGCGTTCCAGTAGCTCATCAGTGAGCAGCCAAGTCAGCCATTAAGCGTAATATGTTATGAAATATTGATTTGGTCCAAGGCCACTGCTGTGCCACATTAGAACTACATGTTTGTCATTAGAGGAAATCAGCTGCATTATGAACGCAGGATGTGAAGCACAGAGGGCATGTTGGAGTTGAAGTTAGAAAGGGCAGAGAAAACCCAAACACCTGCTGGTTCACCCTCAGTCACTGGTAATCGCATTGTTCCTGGAAGATGACAGGTGACTGGTAAGGTTCCTCACCATCGAGTTGTATTGACCTGAGACCAGAACTGCTTTGGTGTGCTCTGCTTCCACTTGTTATTGCATGTGAGACGTTGTAGTTTTTAGCCATGCTAATGGTGGTCGACCACTTTTGTTCAGATGGGAATACCTCAACAACTTCAAATATTTTGTTCAGACATTCATGGTTCCCAGAGGATGCATCACAGTGGCTTTGATGATCACCTGACTTTTCCTCCAGTGCCACATGTGAGGTTGACAGATTTGGTTTTAATTTCTTTGACATGTGGCTTCATCGTGGGCCAAACAAGAACGCATGGTTGCAAACCACTTTTTCCAAACATTCTCAAACATGAGGCATCCCATAGGATGATCAATTACATCATTGGTAATCAAGGAATCAAACGTCAACAACAATTTGTTGATCATTCATGTAGATCGCAGATCTCAGTTTTTGAGCCACGACAAAGGCCAACATGTGGCCTGCAACAGACTAGGTAAGGCTTGTTCATAGCCTAGCCGATTGCTGGAAATCGCTTTCATTGCTTAAGTAGTTGTTGACCACTTACAGACTGGTTAAGAGGAGTGAGGAGTGTCAATTAACAAAACAATTTCATGAATTGTGACTCATCGCGACCACTAGAGGTCCTTGAGCATACAGTCATGTATGGGCACATACAACAACACTTTACCTGCTTAGCATCAGCTTGTTAGCATTGTGACCATATTAGCATGTTACTAGTAGCATAAAGAAATCTAGGCGGAATCTAAATCTCTCTAGTTTCATTTCTCATATCAATGTTATATTATTTTGGAGCTCTTAACATGTGTAGCTTTCACACTGTTGAATATTGTCCCCTGGATGGGCTTTGTGAAAAATATGGGTTCTGTGTCTTGATGGGCTCTGTGAAAAAATTCTCTCCCACACTAACCTCCCTCTACCTGGCCTGAGCTGCTGTCTGTGTGGGTGGAGCCTCTGAATGTTAGAGTAAGCCAGCTCACCTGAGGCAAACTGTTGGAAAAACTTAAATACTGTTTTGTTTAAACCACTGAAATCTAAGCAGCTGCTTTTATAAAGTCTGTGTCTTTGTGTGAACCTTTGTGTGATCCTATCGCAGCTGTGTTTTTCATTAGGTATCTTAGCTGTCTTTCTTAATGGGTATATCAGCTGTTCTTCTTGGCGTTTGCTTGTGACCTGGCGTCAGCGGACGATAGCAAATCTGTTGTGAACGTCAGTATTTACGTAGGCTGATTTTGCAACCATGACGTCTTCCGAGATTAGGATAAGATGACCCTTGACAGAATGAATTGTCAAAGAAACGGGTCCAAACGATGTCCAGACTTCATGTAAATGATTCTGTTCCAACACCTTTCTATGTGTTATCTGCAGTATATATTTCATTTAGACTCGAGTCCCCAGGTGAACTGAGTTCCACCCTGCTTCCACGCTTAAACGAGTTCACGGGATTCTCACTGAGATTTTGTGGATCCATTAACACTTCTCTCTTCTTTCTGCCGATACACAGGTCCACACAGAGAATTCCTGGCACCAGACTCATTGTTTTCTGATAAAGGATTAATGTTGATGAACAACAAGTTTCCCTGCAAAACAATTACCCCCCCCCCCCAAAGGGCTTTGTGTAAGTTAGCAACCCACAGCTGGTATTTCAGAGCGCTGTATTGATAAAGTTTGCTGCACTGCACTTGCCCTCAACATGTGTAACCACTGCAGCATTATATAGGTCTCCAAATACATAAAGCGCTCTTCCAAAGCTCACCACCATCTCTCGTGATTCTTGTATCGCAAGTTCCAGTTTTAGACTGAGACTTAATCAAAGGAGCACTAATACAGGCCATTAGCCCTACAGTACTTTAGCTTGTGTATTGCATGAAAATATCGCTTTATACGGTAATTATATTTATTTACTGCTGCTAGCCTCCAGCAGCGAAAGCAATGTTCTTTCAACTTTACGGGTAACCCCTGAAATAGTAAAAGGCCCAATAACATTGTGTGCGTGTACTGCTAAGTGTGTGTCATTTTGCATGTGTGGGTTTTGTATATGTTTTTTTTTATGGACACAAAGAGGCACAGGAGGAGTGCTAAAAAGCGGGCCTCTTACTATACAAACACATACCACAGTGAGGTGCTGGGTGACTCAACATGGTTTAGACTACACCTCACTGCAGGACGCATTAAGACACACACACACACGCAGCAGGTTCCAGCCTGATGTTCATTACTGCCGGTTGAAATGGAGCGCGGCGCACACACACTGGGATTAAATGGGTAAATAGCTCCAATAGAGCAGTGTGAGCTCGTCACTTTGTCATCGGCCCGCGTTTGTGTAGATTTGGAAGGCGTACAGTACACACGTGTCACGGTCTGGCTTCAATGTACACACACAAACCTCGCTCGCCCCTGTATGTCAAAGCCGATGGTGGGATATCTATATCCACAGAGCATTTCTCACACACCAATGAGCAATGGCCACATTATACAGTGCAGAAAAAATCCTGTTCCAGCTTTATCAATATCCGGCCCTGCAGCCAAAAACCCTGCCACAGCCAACCGAAAAATATGACGGCGTGCTGGAGACGGAGAATATTCATCATCGCCCGGGAGGAAAGGTTGGCTCTGGGGAAACTGCAGGTTGTTTGCTCAAGCCAGACAACGTTGTGTTTGTTTATTGTTGAGGGCTCAAGCCAGCTGGCTTCCCCTTCATTGCCAAAGGATAGGAATAATGGACAGCCTGGCAGTTTGGGGGAAAATCAACTTTTTCTGGTGTTTTTTTTCCTCCCTAATATCAGTTTGTTTGAGCACAATTTCTCTTTTGCAGCAGCACAGTGCCCAATGCTGTTAATGCACAGCTACGAGCCGCCCCAAACGACATCAGTGTCGTGCTGCTGGCCAGAGTGCAGCTCCACTGGTGCCGCTGAGGGAGTTTGGTGCCTTCCTCACCTTGATAGAAGCTGCTGAGAGACTGGAGGAAGGATGCTTTTCATGTTCTTCCCTGCATTCTAGCTGGCTAGTCTTTTCTTCCAAGGTTGTTCTCACCCCCCCCCGCAACATGGGGCAAGGCTGGTGTGTGGTTGGAAGGGTCGACTGGTGGTCAGAGAGATCATTCACTAACAGGAGAGTCGGTTTCTTGTCCAAGCGTTTTGTTATCTGGTTTTCACAGGTGGAATGGGACTTTGTGGTGATTTTTCTATTGTTATTTGTGGGCAAAAGAATACATTTGGAATATCTGTATGTCGTGCCCTGTAGGCTTCGTCTTTACAAGGCTATCAATGAAATGCTCAGGTAACTATTTTAACATTTTAGCATAAAGACTGCAAGCAGGGGGTAACAGCGAGCCTGGCTTTTTCCAAAGTAAAAAACAAAACAATAAAGAAAACTCATGCTTAAAGCTACTACAATTAACTTTTATTTCGTGTTGATTTTGGCGGTCCCTTTGGACAAAGGTGGTAGGGTTTCCGAGCAAACTATTTTTCAGCACGGTCTGACAGTTTGCCCAGTTCGGTCCTGGTTCTCCTGCCCCCCCCCCTTCCCTCCAGCGGACCCAGTAATGTTCCCAGGGCCTCCAGCAGCCACGCTTATTCACTTTCTCGCCGGGAGTTAGATGAGAGGATGAATACCTCTCAGGTGTGTCCTTTGTAAATGTGAAGCCTTACAGCCAGGAAACCATTAGCTTAGCTTAGCACAAAGACTGGAAGCAGGGGGAAAAGGCTAGCCTCGCTATCTCCAAAGTTAAAAAAGCTGGCTAAAGCTCACTAATGAACGCATTTCCTGCTTGTTTAATCAGTACAAAAAAAGCCAGGCTAACCACATCCCCTCAACTACAAGTTGTTATGCTAAGCTAGATGTATTCTTGCTACAGGCTAAATGGATACACCCCCTTTCATATGCGTATTTAGTCAAACTATTAATGTCTTTATAAATCATACTACCTGCAGGACCATGAACATATCACTGGAAAGAAGTGAATTCAAAAACATAGAATAGAGAGCAATAGAATATGATGGGGCCGTTGGGGTTATATGTCAACTACACTACATAGTGCAAAATAAAAAATGTTTCTGCTAACAAATGCAGATGAGTATTGACTGTGCAGCTCTTACTGGCTGAACTGCGAAACTTTCACCTCCAGAGAAGCCAGGAGGAAAAGAGTTGAGCTTATGTTGACATCAGAGACGGGGCTCGAGAGCCAGACCGTGGCCTCTTCAAGCTTCCTGTGCTCCTGCACTGACAGCTTCTGCTGCCCTGCCAGTGAACTCTTGCATCTGCCATGTTTTTCCACTTAGATACTCTGACTGTGCTGTAATACAACACAATTCTGCAGTCTTTAATTGTATATTTAAAGACTGAAGGAGGAGGTTCCCTTGCTCATCTCAATGTGTCTCATTATTTGTTTCTCTCTCTCTCTCTCTCTCTCTCTCTCTCATATATGCTGTTTGTATATTTGAGGAAGTGGATGATGTTGGAAGAAGTGTAATCACTAATTGCACATTGCTGTTCCCTTTAACTCTTATCAAAGCAAGGATCGCTGGAGTCCTGAAGTGTTCATCTTGCGTTGCAGTATTCTGCCCCCGTGGCGGGGAGTGAGTTTGGTCATCCGAGATGTCGTGTGTCTTAGCTAAAGTGATAAAGGGATGAGACGAATGTCTGTTCGACTCTGATGAACTTACTCACTGTCTTCACAAGGTTCATCGATTTGTCATTTTACAACACACAATATAATGCACTTCTTTTTCTTTTTTTTCTCGATCTTACCATTTCCGAACAGAAATGACGCTCTGTAATATAGATTGAGGAGGTAATGATCCAGTCTCGACACAATAAAAACATTTGATGGAGTTATTTTTGCCTTTGAACAAAAGCCGCATCCTGTGGTTTTGAATTCCAGTCAAAAAAATGTTAAAAAGCAGTTTATAAACTTGTTAAACAACTGTGTGAAATTGCTGCAGGTATAGCGCTCTCATTTCCATCTATTGAGCTGCGGTTCTTGGTATCATGGCTAATCCTATCCACTTCACTTTCTATTTGTTTCTAGTTCTAATTTTCACATAAAACTGCTGTTACTGCTGCCTGCGAGGACTTTTCATTATTCTAACAGGTTTCCTCTATTCCTTTGCTCGCCTCCTCTCCTAATGCCTTAGTCACACACCCAGGGGGAGATGTGAGCAGAGGAGGAGAAGCGAGGACAACAGGAGTCTAGGCAACAGGCATTTAACAAATGAGACGTCCTTTCCTCGGAACAGTCATTTCAAAGAAACGTCTATTAAATATGACCTGGCACAGTGTGACAAGCATGTATGGACGTCATACATTTTATGAAGAGAAGCTAACATTTATTCACATGGAAATCTTGCGGATGAAGCACAGATTGTTCATTTTGTTGTTGTTGCTGATTCTCATTGTGTATGCCGTTTCCCATTTAGGACACATTTGAGTTCAAGGCTCTTCAGTAATCCATCACTGCATTTCTAGCTTGGGTCATCGTGCCTTTTGAACTTTATGAAATCTCATGTCACCACAGTGTAATAGTGAGCAAGACATTTTTCTTTCAAGGAGTATTTCTGGGGCAGATCCTCCTTTTTTATGAAGCAGCATTGGCCTATTTAGTGTCTATGCGGCGAGTGGTCAGACCCGGAGGGTCCTCTCGCTGGTCGATAGAGCTTATAGCAATCAGGGAGCAGGACAGCGAGAGGGGAGAGTGCTTGATAATGAAAAGACCTTCACCAAATAGTCTTTACTGTTCTATTGTAAGTCCTCGGGGGTACTGGTTCCAAACATGTGAGACAACATATATCCATATAATGTCCTTAATTGGTTTTAAATCTGAAAGAACTAGACATGTTTTTCTCCTCCCCCAAAAATAAGGTTCAAGTTCTAATCCCTATTCATTTTCTTTTATATTTTTGTCTCGTATCAAGCTGTGTAAATACATCTTTGATTACCATTTCAGAATTACCCTGGAATCACATGCTTTTGATTCTGCTCTCAAACCGTACAACCTCCTTACAACACAGCCGGAATCATAAACAATGCACTCAGTGCATGTTCATCTCAGGTGGCTACTCCCCACTGCACCTCAAATGGCCGGTCCATCTCATGGCCACCTAATGCTGGCTGTGAGAGAACTGATTGTTTCGAAGTGCAAAGAATCAATCAGTCTCAACATCTCTTTTTAAAAATCAAATAGTAATACCATAGTTATATTATGGAATTTAAAGGTCTTAATGTAATCCCTTTTTAAGGTGCGTTGAGCTAAATGGAATGCTACCATGCTCACAATCAGAGGCATCATGTTTAGTGTGTTTAGTCCCAATCCATCCAGTAGATGTTGAGGTATTTCAGTATTTATGTTTCTGTATAAGTCTGTATAATTTATCCTCTATTTATTTAACCTGACCAGCCAGATGGTATGTTTTGCACAGAGCCATCTGAGAACCAGTCATTGGAAATCACTGTTGGAAAAGGGCAGGCACTTTCAAATAAAATACTTGGAAGGTGACTGGATGAACCATTTATCAATCAAACTCTTGCCGAGTCTACAAAAGCTCTTCTTTCAATGACACAATACTCTCCATATAACTGATGCCATTGCAGCATCAAGCTAACTCTTCGGGAGCCGCCATTGTTGTTTTGAATGAACAGTCGGCTCAGTGTCTTGCGTACCCCTAAGCCATGACTGTAGCTCCTGGATGCTGATTGGTGCATGCTGTGGTCACAAACGCATTACTTGAAGCCTGACAAGATGCATTTTTATGATATATGGGATCCCGCGTTATCTCATGACACCACAATCATCCAGCTGCTGTGCAAGCGGAACCATGGGTTAACTGTACCACATTTTGTGGAGATCCATTCAATAGTTATTGAGATATTTGAGTCTAGATCAAAAAGGTGAAGTGAACAATGGATAGCCCATTGAGCACATGTAAAAAGAGTAAAAAAAATGTCTTTGCTTGGATAACTTTAAGATGCCATTTTCTTTTAAGGAAAAACAGGAATGCTTCGTCATTAACAAACCAATGTGTTATTATCTTAAAGACGTAGCCCTCGGCAATGTGTCTTTGCTTCGGGCAACTTGTTCATTCATCCAGATAAGTAGATTTTCTTCAGTGGGTTAGGGTTTTGAAAGGAAACCTCAAGTTTGAGATATGAACTAATAACTGATCAAGCTATGAAGTAAGTACAACACAAATGCCAGCATCAGCAACTTTTCAGAAGCCTCCTGCAGTATCACTTTGATGACCCTTGTTAATATGGTGCACCCTATTCCCTTCAGCACAGACACACAATTCACACAGTTTTTCTATGGTCTTCGCACCTGGACATAAATTGCACGCACACACATTTTCATACATACTGTATACTCTAGACGGACATTAACTTCAGATCAGAGAACGCACAGGCACAGACAGAGAGCTGCTTCATTACTGGTGGCATTTAGGAGGAGGACCCCTGCACCTTACCCAAGACAAATGCCAGTGCGCGGCACACAGTACCACCTATTATACACTGACATCTATGGAAAGGTTAATACAGTCCTGAAGTGGAGGAGATGCCCGGCTGCTCGGGAACGCTTTCTCCACTTTCATTGGTCCATATGGTGGAAATAATGACACGTTCACGGCCAGTTGTGTTTATGGCTGTTTATGCTTGTTTGTAGATGTGTATTAATCTTGTGTGTTTGTCCCCCCACCCCCACATATAAAATAGATTAAGCATGAAAAGAAAATTTCTCAATTGTTTCGGTGAGATTGAAAAAAGAAAAGCACCTCAAAGGAAGAAAAAGAAAAAATAGATGACAAGCAATAGTGCGGCTTAATTGGATAACAGATTCTAAGCTTAGTAAGGAACAATGGGGTGTCAACGAGTGAGAAGTTAACAAAACTAAACAAAGCACCAAAGAAATGGATGCGCACTAAAGTGATACTTTGTGTGAGTCTAATGAGAGGAAGGGAGAAGGTGGGATGAAAAAGTTCAAATGCATCCAAGGCTTTGAAAATACTGGATTAACCCCGCATGCCCTCATTCATCAGTCACTTAATTAGAGGTTCACACCTGGGAGTGTGTAATTGAAGTGCTCTCTATCAATACACTTAATTTACATTAATCACATATTGACATGTGCCACAGTCCTGCCCATTTGTATAAGTCAGTCTTATTCAGCCATATGTGCTTGTAAAAAAAAAAGAAAGAAGCATTATTGGGTTGAATTTTTAACATTTCCATTGAGTTTTTTTGGGGGGGTTGATATTTGTGAGAGAAGATCTATAGGATGATTTTGGTTTTGGGTGCTTTGCTTAAATGATGCAATGTGTCAGTGATTCTGTGTTATTATGGTACATTTGGTATAACTTTGGTATAAACAATGCAGATTTCAGAAGTTAAAAAAAAAAAAAATCGGCTTTACAAGTGTTTTACTTTTACCTAAGTAAAGGACCTCACTACTCCTTCCACCACTGATTTAGACAGTAAGTGGCCTGATGTCACTTGGATCTCCACTGAAGTCCATGTTGTAAGATCACCAACAAGTGAGTTATTTCCTGTAGTTCCATTGCAGCCATTTCCCAAGCTAATGAAGTCATCAGGGACCTTTTTTTTTTCCACAGCATTAAATGTCAAATGCAAATTTGTTCAAAACAGGCTTGTACAGTGTAATAACTCTGTGAAAACTCCAGCACTGTAGGTGTAGAACTGTTGGAATATGCTGCACAAGGCAATGCCAATTGTAGGAATTCTTGGAAGTTCCACTGTGACGGGTCTAGATATTTGCTGGAATTTGAAGTGAATTCTTCCTCGCGGTCCTCTTCAGCCACCCTCCTCGCTTCTTTTGCTCCTGTGGCTTGGTGTCACTAGAAATCAACTGTAACAGCGCAGCACGACATCCCCAGGGATATCAACACACACACACACACACACACACACACACACACACACACACACACTGTACTAACAGAGCCATGCCTGTTGTTTCATCTTTTCTCTCAAACAAAAAACGGTGTCTTTTGGTGTGCAGGGAGGACAGGGAATCAAAGAAAACATGTCTGTAGGAGAAAGATTAAAAAGGGGATTTTCAGTTTACCGCCTGAGGGTAAGGTAAGCCTCTGGAGATGGTTTAAAAAAATGTCATGACGCTATTTTTGAAATTTCATCCATGGCTTCAGCTAGCTTCAGTTAGCACTGCTTCGAAAAGGGCTGTGTGATGGAGGAGAGTAATTCATAAGAGTGGATTGAGACAGAGAAAACATCATTCTTAAAGCAGTGGAATATGAATCTTTAATGAAAGATGAAGAAAACGACATGTGTGGCTATAATGATCTGGATGGGGGCAAGAGACAGTGTTCTACAGGTGCGGCTAATCAGGTTAACGAGGGGATGCTAACTAGTGATTGGCTACTGAGTGTGCAGTGAGGAGTCGAAATGATCCAGTAGCTGGAGTACACTTGGGGGGACACGTTAGACTTCAAACTGATAGGACGGAAAGAAGCAAGAAAACACAATGAATGAGGGACGTGTGTGTGTGTGTGTGTGTGTGTGTGTCAAAATTAAGATGAAAATTACAAGGCAATTTGAGTTTCTGAATGAGTGAGTGAGTTAAACGCGTGCCTAAATAAAGCTGTGATCTTCTTTCTTGCTTCGAAACCGTTTGCTAAAAATGGTTTGACTGTAATTAATGAATGATTTCTTAAAAAATGTTACAATCTTCGTCATTCTTGAAAACGATGACTTGTGCGGTAAAAGGTGGGCCAAAATTGCAACACCTCGCAATATTTGCATGGAAACTGTTTATCTGGCATTAAAAAAAAAAAAGAAAGAAAGTCCTCCGTTGCAGCATTCTGGAGTTTTTCCTGGAGGGGCTGATTAATGTTGGATGGAGTCGTGTCTCACTTGTTTGTGTCAACGGGTCGGAAGAACTTAAAGCTGCATGATTCTGCTGCGATGTTTGAACGGAGAGTCTGATTCAGCGTCTTACTCGCGCTTCCTCGGGCAAGCCCCCCCCCGATACAGAAATAACCATCCTCTTCTTCGTACCTTCTGTTGACTCTCAAGCTGACAGTCACACTAACAGACGCATGAACAAACATGGGTGTGACAACACACAAAACATGCGGACAGACACAAAGGCAGACACACACGCGCACACACACAGGCCTTGTAACACATCCACAAAAAGGCTGCTTCACACACACCCTCCCTCGTTTTTTCTGTAAATGATTTATCTGCTCTGATTTGGGAGAAATGATTCTCCGTAATGAAACAGACAGAGAAGATGATTTTTTTTATTCAGCTCGGGACAAAGCGGGCCATGGCCCTTCCCTTCATGGTAGACAGCTCATATAAACACCGCCAATGAGCTTGGAGTTTTCCCATTACCCCCCTCACACCCTCTCATCATCTCCACTCTGGATTCAGCACGCTCGGACGGACAGTCCATCTAATGAAGGCTTGCAAATTTGCCTCGCCGAACCTCGCAGAGAATCCTTTCTGTCACCATCCTCTCCTTAATCAATTTACAGGTCGTGAGCCCGCGGGCTTAGCTATATGATTATTGTTATGGCGAGGCGGGCGTGCTCGTCGCTCGCTTGTCCAACCTCGCTAACACCTCCAGAGCAGGCGACCAGATTGAACGATAAAGTCGTCTCTGCAAACCCATCCTGATTTAGAGCCCCTCGTAAAATTGATACTTATTTTTCCTCTTCTCCGGTGCTCACTGAAGTGTGATATCATAAACTGCTCCTCTCTTCTTCTCCCCCCCCCCCACCTTCTTCTCGTTGGAAGATTTAAGGCTCTGGGTCACAGGGATCACTGAGCAGGTTTCTCTCAATACCAGCGACCATCAAGCGACTGCTTTTCGAAGTTTGGAATTCTATTTGGTTGAGGGGAAAAAAAAAAAATCCATCCAAGTCTGAGGCCACAGAACTGTGGAGGATGCGTGACGTGGGTTCTTTGAGTGCTTGGAACAATTTTCATTTTCACAAGACTTAAGTGGATATTCGGGGCCTTGTGACCCCACCTTCCAATCTTTTTTCCGCTCACACATGGAGGCACACTAACACATAGAAGGTAGGCTTTGTTCTTCATTGTCATTATCTCCCCGTTAGTAAGCTGGTATATGAGCTGCAATTCCACAGTGGGTCAAAAGCTGTCATACCTCTCCAACGTGATTGACAGGGGGACTGCAGAATATCGCTGCATTGTGACCGAACAAGAAAGCGTTTGCACATGTGAAAGATATGTACATATGTCTCCTTAATTAAGACAGCATGCTGTGCTACATTTAGGTGAGGCGAGGGAGTCCGTGTTTCTAAGGACTAGCAAAATTCTGAATACGAAGAAACCTAACATGAAGCTCTTCAGCCAAACCGTAATGTCTTCCTTGCACTAGCGTCCACACTCCCACTGGGCCGCGTGTTTCAGTGTTATGCTGAGGACGTGTGCATGTGTAGTGCAGTGGAGGGGACATGACCTGGGCTCGTACACTAGAGATGAGGAGGGTTTGGAAGAGGCCAGGGACATCTCAGTCTATTTTTCACCAAACGTGACCACTTCTAATTGCATTGGGGCATAAAGTACTCAGCATATCCGTATGGCCATAACTCTTCATTTGTATGTATAAACAGCTGGGAATCATAGTTTTGCATATAGACTGTAAAAGGTGTCATAATATTCTAACTTATTTGTGTTTTTGTCTATTCATGGTCGAGCAGAAAAATCTACTACTTTCAGCTTTTTTTTCTTTTTTTAAGCTAATGTTGCGTTAAATTGTTTTGGGTAATGTGCGGGTGAGGTTTTAAATATGGTTATTTTTTGATTTGTTTTCAAAGCATCACTTCATGTCCATATCAGACCATTTATTTTTTTTTACATTAATTCAATCAAAGTAAGAGCCAATTTCACATGAGATCAGGATGAGCTGTCCATCAGCTGAGCCACTGCCAATTTGCATGTGATTAAATATTGCCAGTAAAATCCAGGCATGATCATTTCTTATATATTTTTTCTTCTCCCTGTATCTTGCCTGCAGTTGCATGTGGGCGCTGTGTGTGTGTGTGTGTGTGGGCGGTCAGGACCGGGATGTTGGAAAGGTTTAGGCTTGGAAAGAAAACCCCCAGGAGCCCCAGATTTGAGTGACCGCACAATACAGAGCCGACCTAAATCCTGCGAAGGCCTGTGCTGTGCCCAGCTGGAAATCTACGGGGTGGTATATAGATGATGAAATGACTTGCTGCCTCTCAAAACCCCCAAACCCCATTAACAACTATCTCAATTAAAGGAATAGTTTGACATTTTGGGAAACACACTAAATTGCTTTCTTGCCAAGAATTGAATGATAATACCGCTACCACTCCCATGTTTTCCTGCTACATGGAAGGCTACAGCTAAGAGATGGTTAGCTTAGCTAAAGATTGTTCCTGGTCAAGAAATAGTCTGGCTGTCATTTCCACTTTTTGGTTTGTGTAAAGATTAAATAATCAAGATATAACATGTCATTTAGTGATCTTTATAAGTGCTGATGTGATTTTGTTACAGAGCCAGCCTAGCTGTTTCCCCCTTTTTCCGGTCTTTGTGCTAAGCTAAGCTAAGCTAACCAGCAGCTGGCTGTAGCATCGTATTCACCGTAGAGACCCAACAGTGGTCAATCTTCTCACCGAACAAATCAAATAGATGGATCGATTTCCTGAAATGCCGACCTATTCCTGCAAGTGTTATGGGTACAACAATATGTTGCACGTCATACATTTTTCAGATTTTGGTGGGTCATTTCTGCCACAATCAACATCTCTCCAATGAGGCGTATGAAGGGCCCGTGTTCATGTCTCAGTCAGATGTCTCACATCACTTGTCGATCGTCTATTCTACCAGCTGCTTGAAATGCCGACCTAAGTAAGCGAAAGCAAACACTTGGCTGTCTTTGTGACGCTTTAAGACTTATGTCAATCGAAATGTTACTCACAGAGAGAAGCCGTGCTTTGTAGAATATATGTTTACTGAAGGTTTGACAATTACCAATGCTAAAATGTCCTGCTCTTGGCACTTTAGTTATGTTGGAATGAATATGATTGGAAAAACTGCTTATGCAATGAAAACATACACAAAAACTGCAAATCGTCTCTTTTTATGTCTTTCTTCTCTCTGTTCTGTTTTTCTTTATCTTTCCCCTTTCTTTTTGTCTTTCGTCTCCATGATTCCCCTCGTCACTGCGTGTGGATTTTCAATATTTAATTGGCGTACTTTTTACATAATTCAGGCGGCACATCGGCAAGGTGTGTGCATTCTTGTATTTCTATCTTTTGGGGGGGCAATTAGAGTTGTAGATCTGGACTGAGGACATTTGTAATGACCTTCTTTCAATGAGGGTCCTCGCAAGTATAAACATACAAATGCATGGGTGGAGGGTGACATGCCAGCTTCTAAGTGTAAGAAAGAGAGCACACACTAGATGTTTATTGACTTTCAGTTAAAATCAGTCCACTCTGTTTGCATTAACATTATTTTGCATCTTTTCCTCCTTTCTCTCCTTCTGTTCCTCTTGTGCTTTGCTTCAGTCGCCTTCCTCCTCTGTCTGGATCTCATCTGTTTCTTTGGGGCTGGGTATTTCAAAAGCGCTTGTTGCAGGGAGAAGAAAGGCAGATTCTGCCCACTAAGCAGCGAGAGCCCTGCGCCGGTGTGAAATCGTGTGGGCTCACTGAGCAGCTTTGTGTCTTAACAGGTAGGAGGAGCTGTGTTTTGCTGAGGCGCTCGGCCTGGGCAGGTCGGCAGATAGGGGAGACATGGGGGACAGTTTGTTTTGTTTTGCCTTCATGCAGGGATCCTTTACCCCTTTTTCAGCCTTTTCTTGCTAAAATATATACCTATTTTATTGCAGGCTTTTTGCACAAGCTACTGGCATTGGAGGGGAATTCTAACCTTTCTTTAAAAAGTCAAAAACATATCTTGTGTTCCATTTCACAGTTTTAGTCTTCAGGCCTTATGGAAGGAATAGTTTGACATTTTCGGACACAAAATCTTATCCGTTTATTCATTATTAAGCTGGCACCAGGCGACAGTTAGCTGCTAATCTGCCTGCTAGCACCTAAAGCTCATTAATTACCATGTTATATGTTTTATCTTGGCTGGGTGCATTCATTTACTTGTTTATCTCCTGCAGCCATTCAAGAAATAGTTCGGCACACGTTAAACCACAATGTGTCCTTGTACCCTTCCCACTAGTAAACACATGCATTCATTAGTGAGCTTTAGAGGGGCTGGTAGGCATATTTGTTGCTTTTTGCAGAATTATGAGGCTAAATAAGCCACATAATTCTGAGGCATTGACTCATTTACAAAAACCTGCCAATATTTTCCGTTTTTTGGAAATTCCCAAAGCACAAATCGACCAAAAAAAACATTCATGCATTTGTTTGCGAGCCATGTCTTCCAGGCAAAGACATATTTCGAAAATATGCAACATAATACTGACCCTGATGAGCTTTGGGTGTGACTTGTAAAGACGAAATCGATACAGAGGTGCTAAATTATAGGCAAAAACAAAACAGCTACATATATTGTCACTCATGAAATGCTTATAAATAGGCCACACACATTAAGTGTTCTGAACTCTATGAATGTAAATCATAACATACAGCACTGAGGCACATAGCTTTACAAAATCCACAAATAGAATATATTATTTTTGTCAGAACAGAATAATCTCCAGCTGTGAGAGCGAGAGATGTGCAGAACTAGATAGAGGCGTTCAAACGCTGGGAGAAAGTACAAAACAAGTGAATGAAAGAGGTGTGGAGCAGGAAGGAAGCGGTGAGAAAGACACAATGATGGAGAGATGTTGGTGCCCTGCGAGGTGGATGCTTGTAGTCTTCATGCAATGTAAAGTCTCTGTAACAGAGCAGTAATAAAGGGCCTGCAGACAGTGTAGGAAATTGGATTTTTATGGCAGCACATCAAACATAATTAAAAGTTAGGGATACAGAGAGTGGCACCGGTAAGAGTTTCGACAGGAGAGGTGGCTTTGTGAACACCTTTTTATTAAGAGGCAGGGCCACACATCGTGAATGTTCCCGTCTGGGTCAGCAGACATAATCATTCTTATTAAGATTATATTAAACGCTCAGCTCGAAGGTTCATTATTGACCTTGACAAAAATAATTATAAGCATACGGTAACTTATTTGGATTTTTTTTCCAGCTTGTGACCTTTATCAGCAGATGGAGTTTGCTTAGACCTGATCTTCCTCCATATAGTATCACGATAATTATCACACGTCTGGCATTCAACACTTTTGTCAACTGCACAATCTTCACGACAACTGAACAAGCAGTGGATTGCATCTTCAAAGACTATTTGTGTGATCCCACAGGTGTCTACCGTCCTGTCCGGAATGATAAAATGTCTGCCTGGTTTGACAATTAAATCTAATATTTTGTATTGTTAAGCTCGGCTCTTCTTCTCTGCCAGATGCATGTTATGTCCGTTGCATTAACGGACATAACATGCATCTAGTCTGTGGAAATATTGGATTCAAACATTCGTTTTGCTCTCCCTGTGGCCTGAAAACTAATTTGTCAGTCAGCCCATTATCCTGAAAACAGTGACCAACTGCGCCAAAGGCCAATTACTACGAAAACACACACTCTCCCTCCAACAAACAGAAGCACATGGTGAATTAGTATGCAGAATGATGTCATCTGAATTTCTGTGGACTTGACCCCTCTGCCTCTAATTACCTGATATTCTAACCCTAACAAATCCCACTCATCATGCCTGAACCTCACCAACCCAACCGACAAAGGCAATACGTTCTGGCCAATCAGAGGCAGTGTAGGGCGGGCCATGACCTCCCCATAGAAGGAAAGAAAATTGGAAAGGTGCAAATGTCTCGTCTGTACCTAAATTATTTCATATTCGTTTATCAATTCAGAAATGACACTCGTCGTTATTTAACTGCTTTCTATTCAACAAGCTACATGGCAGACGAAAGTGAATTCACAACGCCTGCATTGAATTATGAAGCAAACAAATTGACAGTAGATATCAACTTTGAAGCTTTAAAACATATAAAATATTCATGCATTCAGCTAGCTTTGGCATTAGCAGCCAATGTTTTGATGTTTGAAGCTGACACAGTAGGTGGTTCACATTTGGAATGAGGATCAGAAAAGTAGAATCTCACAAAAAAATAAAAAATCATATCTAATATCCTGAAACAAAAATAGGCCCTGGTAGTGTTTCATCATGAGCCCAACATCCCCAAAAAAATAGTTTTTATTAATACTGCCCTGCACTCAAGTAAAACAAGAATAATGGGGGACGCAATCACAACTGGATAAGAGAAGTGGAGTGGTCTGGTGTCATGAAATGAGGAAATGCTTGGGTGAGAAAAAGCAAGAGGAGAAAAGATCTAAGAAACAGACTTCACAACAAGAGAGACTTCACAGGGAGAGAGCGCATCTCAGACACAACAGAGAGAAGAGAGAGCGTGTGACAAGGATCTGGAAGGAGAGAGATGATATTTTTCCCTATCGGATGACACTCAGATCTAATTCAGTCATTCGTCAGCCACACAGGCAGTATGGCTGGCTAATGGACTGGGAAGGCATGAGAGACACAAGCTCAGGGAATCTCTCCGTTGTTATCTGCAGCAGACATTATCAGACCTACTTACTGAGAGAGCTGGCTGACAACAGAGCTGACACCACAAATGGCAGCACCGCCAGAACTGATGGGGAACATGCCATTAACTCGAGGGTTAGAGGGAATAAAAGATGACTGTAATCTCATAGCAGTACTGTGTGATCTGATAAACCAAAAATTGCATTTGCCTTGGAACCTGGTGCTTAACCCAAGTGCTGGTTCAATGGAACTGCTTTTGCAGTCACCAACAGAAGTCTGTGGTTGGACCGGGCAGCTTCCATATTTCAACGTGTGACACTTGGGGAAAGATGTGTTGGAAAACAGAGATGTGGGTGCATCACAGGACCAGATGTGATCCTGATTCTGTGTAAAATAAGAGAAAAAGAAGAACATCAGGGGGAAAAATGTCTTAACTCAGTATGCGAGGGATGCATAGGGGAAATAACATACATCTCAAGCATATTCTTTGGATATGTATGCAAAGTTTTTTCCAACTGAAATTCAAACACCTTCTTCTCTGATATTGCACCACAGTCGAGCGCAGTTGTGTAATGGTGGTTAGCTTGCTCCTCCAAATCACATTTGTTTGAATAGATTTACAATCCCGAGTTCAACATGGGTTATCAAAAACATTTGGTACCACTTTCTATGACAGCCATGTCTATAATGCATTATAAAGATGCTTGTAATGAGTTGTAATCTATTTAAGGCGCTGTAGCGATATAATTATAATCACTCGGAAAGAAATTCATGCTTTGCCTCCATTCCTCTCGCATCTCCTGCTCGCATCTCCCGTGCGGGACTAAGACGCCAGACGAGGAGGGCAGGAAAGGAAAGGAATCGAGGAGGCAGAAAACCGGGTAATGAGAAATACCCTCTGAATGTGTAAAATGCAAATCTGCAAGTGTTTGAATTGAGATCCACAAATGCATTTGTGATTCACAAATAAAAACTGGGTTCAGAGATGCCTGCTCAAAAGTTCAATTCAATGTACTCATAGATATTTTACACAAGGACTTCCCGTTTTCAGAATTTGGGTATTGACTTGATATCGAAGTATCCATTCGTGTGACATCACTAACCTCTACAGCGTTCCCCTGTTGCATGACTGTTCCTCAGTTACATCATCAGCTCACGGATCGAGGGCGAGTTCACTTCACCCCCGTATCTCTGCCGTGCCTATAATCAAAGCAAAGGCTGTCTTCACTTCTATAATCGCTATAATACTCTAGTGTCTGGTTGGATAACACTGATGTAGGACGACAGAACCTTATTGTATTGAAGTTCTAGAATTCAGACTCGTATGATGAATGTGTTATTTTGTTTCACAGCTAAAGTGCAGGCATGGCTGCTCAGTAGATATGCCAAAATGCTACTATTCATGGCACAGTAATGGCTGAGTGCTGCACTGTTTCTTTTTTTTTTTTTCAAGCATGATGTAGTTAAATTTGAAAACCTCAAGCCGCTTAAATCTCTGCAGAATTCATTTCTGAGGAATGTCTTTTCCCCCCGTGGCATAGCAGCGAGCGTGAAAAGCCGTGCGGAGTGCTATCACTGCAGGCTGCTGCTCTGAGTGCCATCGACACGGTGAAGAGCAACTGGAGCTCCGTCTCACACACAGACAAACAGCAGACGGAAGAACACCGAAGGCGATTGTGGGTTTGTCATACCTTTTGACTCAGCGGCTTTTCTCTCTCTCTCCGCGGGGACACGGGAAGCGCTGATGCACAAAAGGGCCTGGTATATATCATATATAATGCATACGGTGAAGATGCAACACAGGTGAGTCGAGGGGCCGATAGCGTCCACTGAACGTAGGTAATGGTCGCTGTGCTGCTGACCTCAGAGTGAATTATTCAATACAATCTCTGTTGTGGGAGCAGGCGCCGTCCATTCATTCCACACTGCTTCAGGGGCTGATGACCATGACCATACCAACAAATCAAGACATTTTCAGGTTCACCCTCAGTGTAAGTGTAAATGTAAAATGTTTTATGCCGTCAAAACTGCTAAATTCTCATGCTGAGTAAGCTGATGATACCAGCTTTGGGCAAAGAAGACTGCACTTCCTGACTGCGTGTAAAATGAGAGACAGCCTTTTCAACACGGTGTGTGGTCTTAGGTCTATAGATGAGAAGGAAGCTTGCATTGGACTATATTGTCCTCTAAAGTGGGACCCGGCGAGAGACCGACACACAACACAGTCAAACTTACACAGGTATTGAACACTATTTCAACATGAGCTACTAGGTCCTTGTGGACACGGAGCATCAGACTGACAAGTAAACAAGAAGGCAAAGTGACATGGAAGCAGTCTATGTGAGCCACATGAAACCACAGTACAATACACACTGTGATGCTGCGAAATTATGGATTTCTATTTATTGTCCGTCTATTATTGAGTTCAGAGATAGGAAGTTGTTTTTCGTTGTGAAAAGGATGAATGGCAAAAGATGACTGTGCAAGAATAATGAGGTATTGACTGGCTTTAAAGACACACTTAATGCTTTCAACTGCAGGACCAGAGGGACGTGTGTCTGATTGTTACTGCCTGGTGAGCACCAGTGTTAATTATTTTGTTAAAACGAAGACTATGACTAAATACGTTTGTCAACGACCTCTTTGTCCATCACTAAGACGAGACGACGCCGACGTCATCAAACACAAACTGTGACTAAATTAACATGCAACATTGTTGACGAAAAAAGACGAGACTTTAGTGTAGTTTAAACACTCAAAAATTGCATTTTCATTGACAAAAAAAGAAAAAGGAAAGAAAATGTCATCGACTACTAACAAGGACAGTTGACACAAGACCAAATAAAATATAGCTGACAAAACTAACACTAGTGGGCACACAGTGTAAATTTGTTCAATTTACAGTGTAGAACTCCTAACTGAATATTAATGGTATTCATAATAAATCAGACGTACTGCTTTACGTACTTTCCCTCAATGTCATTCTCAAGTGTGCACTCACTCAGCATCTCTTTCCAAGTCTGTAAATAACTCTGATTCTGCCGCTGCTCAGTTTCAGCCTTGTTCAGTCGAGGATTGTATACCTTTGATGCTGCGGTGTAGCCGACATGTGTCATGGAGGTTTCATTTCGTAACAAAAGGAAAATTTAAGGTTCACATATTCACAATCTCCAATTGTGCTGAAAGGAGTAAAACACAGCAATGTAATACCTATTCAAGCTGCCCTTGAGAAAGATGCTAAATAAATACTCGCTAGTTGAAGGAGTGCTTTTCTCCTCAAATTATAGTGTTTAATAGAACAGGGAAAAAAACACATTTATAACTTTAGTTACATATCTTTTTCAGTCAAAAAAAAAGTAGAGAAAACCATGTTTGCTCAGTTGTCCTGGATTTGCACCCTTGCACCGCAGCAGGGGGCAACACATCTGTCCTCATTTCACAACGTGTCCACTGGGGGCGCTGTGCAGCACATCTGGACCAGTTGACCATTGCCAAGAAGCTTCAAAGAACCTGGCATCCTTTGATGCTAGATCCTATTGCCTGTACCCGCCAAGAAGCATCCTGTTTTTGGCTTCAGTTGGCATGCCAGACACGCCAGACAATGCATCCGTAGCTGGGAGCATGAGGTGGTCCCAGAAGCAGGAGGTGGGTGTCATTGTGCTTGTTAGCTGACATTATTTAATGTATTCACATGTATGACTGTAGATGTTCCAAATAAGGTGAAACAGCATCCTCCTGCTCTTCGTACTCCTTTAAATTCCTTTACAACACTACAATTTTAAAATTCGGTATGTGGAATATATACGAGTTTGGGTTTGAAGTAGTTTCAGCTGATAAATGGCTTTTTTTACAATTAGTCTCACATCATCTTGGAATTACTTTATAGAAATACTTTTTATTGACAGATGTACGTGTTTAGATTCATAACATTTATGAATGCGAACTTGCCTCAAAGATTTAAATGTATGCAAAGCCTGCCCTCTGTTTGTGCAAGACATTTTAAACAGGATTTTAATTAGAGCTCTTAGCTATATCTGGTGTAATACATCTATTGGTGCATTGGCCCAATTAAATAAACAATGGAATTTAAAAAACAGTGGTGGAACAATCTACTGTTGTTGAACAGTTGCCACTGTGGCCACAAGTGGTAATAACAGGATGTTGGTACATTGTACTACATTTCCCACGATTCTCGTCACACAGTCCCTTTTAAAGATGTCATCATTAAGGGACCTGACTGAGAGCTCAGAGAGCATGGTTTGAAAGAAAAGTTCAAACAATTGAATGTGGGTGCATGGGAGCAATAGCAGTTTAATTGGTGACTTTAGAGAAACTGTGTTGTTAGTGTGGCCCAGTGTGTAGTCCGTACTGAAATATAGTTGCTATACTGTTGAGGCAACTTAACAACCCATAGGACCCGAGAGCCCCCCACGGGGGGCTGTTTTAGAGTGTGCAGCATTCAGCGTGTCGTAGAAAGCATTTTTCATAAAGAAATATGATTATTGCTCCAGACATATTAAATATCGAATTAACGGGAAAGGTCCGAGCAACATCATCATACCAGCCATTGTAAACACTGCAAACACAATTATACATGAACTAATATCATATCTGGAAGATATCTAGAAGATTTGCCACAATTTTGGCCAAAAATCGACGACCTATGCTCACTCTATGGCTCTCTCATCACGGAGCAGGATCGCACATGGCGGATGAACACATGCAGGAGGGGCACGATTCGACCCGGAAACGCACAGCGGCGTCCAAATTACTCTCTTTCAAACCATTCAAAAGTTATGGGTATGCATGCCAACATCAGCCGCAGGTCACGAGAAAAATAATTGGGTAAAAAAACTTACGTTTTGGCGATGAAAAACGGATTTATTCGAGCCGATTTTTGCACAGCTCTGCCCGCCATGTTCTGCTGCATGTCTGTGAGTGAGATCAATGCGCTGGCGGAATGAATCACAAAATGGCAGACGATTCTGTGGGGTGGAGCAATCCATGTAGAGAGGGGGGTTCGCCCAGCATTTTGCGATTTTTAGTCAGTAAACAGACCCGGATACGATCAAACACCCCTGCATGGCTCCCGTTGGACTATCCCGCATCTAAAAATGTCTCACACAGTAAATCGGCCTTACCAGGGTCACATAGACACACATTATGAGCCATTTATTGTTATGAATGACAGATATGACACATCATAACTGCCCAAAATTATTCAAAATGGTGTCAAACTGATTTATTAGGATTATTGAACACTCTTAGTGATAAGAAAAGTGAATATATAGTTAATATTTAGTTATATAGTATATAAAATTAGTATACAGCAATGCAACAGCTGGTTCCGAAAATTTATGGCCATTTATGCTGGCCTGCTTCACTCAATCGAAGTAAAATATGTTGTGGGGACATGTAAAACGTGTTCTATGACTGTGGCGTGGTTTTAGGCTTGCAGCTGCATTATTTAAAAAAAAAAATGTTAAAGTAAATACAAGTGCTTTTTTTCAGGCGAACCTAGAAATTTTTCAATTTGAGCTGTGCCATAAGTGTATCAGTTATTAACCAGTAACAAATTACACAATTCAACACATCTCACAAGTGTTACCAGTATTCTAGCATCAAAAATATTAAAATAGACCTTGTAGTTAGAGCTCGGGACTCTCTTGAGTATGGCTATGCAATTTTCGAGCAGAGGCCTAAAAATAGGGCGAGGGTCCTATGAAGGTCCTACTGAAGAAAAAGGAGGAACAACACCTCACTGAGAGTGACTGGGACAGGACTAAACGCATGTCACCAAGCCAAGGTACAGTGCGTTTACTAATTATTTTAGTCTTGTGATAAGGAAATGTTTATTTTCAACATATTATGATGATTATCTAGGTGACATTGGCTGACTATCCCCACTTGGTAACCATGTAAAAACTCTAGCAGTACAACACCTGTACTGAATTGAGAATGGATCCATCTTATTGCTTATGAAGTTAACTTCTCACTGTTTTTTTCAAAGGTTATTCTTTAATTTAATAAAGAAACAGTTTATTTATTTTTTATCTATCATTCCTTTTAAATATGGCACATGGCAAGCTAAACCCAGCAGCCACTTAGCTTAGCTTAGCACAAAGACTGGGAACAGGGAAACATCTTGTCTGGCTCTGTCTAAAGGTAACAAAAGCGACTCTAAAGTTCACTGTGTGGTTTCAAATTGCAACCAACTGAATGCTCGGCTACTGTAGAGACATGGAGGTGCAACACGCCCTACTCGTTGGAGAGGACCCTCTGTTTTTGCCTCTGTTGTGTTTTCTTCTGGCCACAGGCTGAGTGAATTCATCATTACTTGCAGGTTAAAGTTTGTGAAAACAAGTTACAGAGCGATCTATCATTACCTCATCAGATGCATGTGACCTCAACACTGCAGAGGGAGCTCTGGCTGGCGGCTGCTGTTGTTCCCCAATCATCTCTTTGCTGCTTTTTATGCTCTACAGCATGCGACAGGCTACCCTCACATTGTTCCGGTCAAGTGAATCTCTGAGAAGAGCATAATAATCCATTTTCCAGCTCTCTTATTCCGTTGTGCTCGCATGTCGTTACGTGCTGTCGTGGATCGTAGTGGCAGGTATTCTATGAACCCCAGAGGAGCCTTACCGCAGAGTGTTTCAGATGAATCACCTGGAAGGTGGCAGGGGGTTATTACAGAGAGGAAAAACATGATGACATAAAAAATCTCAAGGAGATAAAGAAGATTGATGCCTCTCCAGCGCACACACACACGTGTGAAAACATGCCAATGACTCTATCACCTCTTTGGTCCTCTCTCTTTCTCACTCTCCTCGCTCTCTATTTTCTTCTCTGTGCTTCTTCCAATCTCGCAGTCAGCCCACTGCTTTTGCACTTCTCCCCTCCTCTCCTCTTACCCCTGGCATCTACTTTAATAAATCCCATTTAAGATCTCGTTGCGACCCCTCAATCATCGCCCGCGACCAGCTTAAAATAACACTGTGGGAAGCGAGAGAATGGGGGCTAGTGTGTAGGAGCCCCCATGCCGATGTTATTAATTGTTTCAGAGATGAATATCCCATTACAGTCCGACTGAGGAATGGAGACGGAGTGGGGGTTACAGCGTGATTAATGCGGAGTTCATGCGATGCATGATTAATTCTGAAGTGCGAGTGGGTGTTTAATCAAGGCCACATGTGATATGATCAATGATAGGGTGAAGAAAAAGAGCTGGATGATTAGACTACCTTTCAGAGTGTGGAACATATGTCACCCGAGGTTTAGTGGGCTCAGTCGTAATGTAGGATTACACTGGTGGCAAAAGTGGGGAACATAACCAGAGAGGATGGATTACACAGTTGCTTTGAAGAGATGGGAGGGTTAGGCTATATTGAGCTCATCCAAGTGTGAGCTTGAACGTGTTCCTTACTTTGTCATTGCAGTACGAGTGCAGCACATGCGAAAAAGTGCACCTCGGGTATTGTATCAAGCCGCTTTCAGCGTGGAGTGTGTCGCCTGCTCTTTATTCCAGTGCCTTTTCACATTAAACAATGCATGTTCCTTTTTAGGCACGCAATACAAAGGGCCACTGCGACATGGATAGAGATGAATGGCTTGGGTGGCAATAAGTCGTTGCACGTCATTCCCTCTTTCTCTCTCATAGGGCTAATTAACGGAAATATCAATTTTCCTGTCCAGAACATACATGTGCACAATTTTAAATAGGATATTACATCAATGGCATGCTTGAAATCAATCAATACTCTTTTTAATATCTGATTTAAGAATACATAATTGCGCCCATTTATGTTCCAGTGCTTGTGGACGCATCAACTGAGAAAATCTTCAACTAAAAGTTTAGAGGAGCTGCTGAACATAACTGGCTGTAGTAAAATAATGGGGCAGAATTTTTCTTTACTTTAAATAGTCAAAACCCTACGTTTAAATAGGCTCTATGGAATATATGTAAGGTGTACGTATATACGTTCCTGTTCAAAAGTGGTGTTTTAGGTGTTGATGGCAGCTGCATAATAAATCAGATATGATAATAATGACAAATGGATGGGTGGATAGTAAGTCATGTCATTTTCGACCCTTAGTAGTATTAGAACTTTCACAATGATATAATGCACATCAAGTTTTACTAAGCGAGTGATCGAACTTTGTTTACCAGCTGTCTACACTTGACACCTATGCTATCTTGTATGTGGTCCAGATCTTCAAACGCAGTAAAATTAATAATGAAAAACATGTTACATTATTTACTTAAATATATTCAATTTGTAGACCTTGTTTATTGAATCCCACCTTGTGCGAGTGAAAGTGAATGCTTTGATATGCACAAAAAAAAAAGAGGTATAAGAGTATAAGGCAGAAGGTAGAACAGGGATGCATGGGGAGAATCGCTCATGTGAACACGCCCTTAATCTGGCCTCTGTAAATGGTTCTGCTGTACTGTGCCAGCATTCATAATAGAGCCGCAGAGACGGGGCAACATAGCCCAGAGCAGGACGTCATAATTCAGGAGAATAATTGGGGCATTTAAACCAAACCTGAGACTCATCCATGCCAGACAGATACAGGTCAGATCGGCCTGTCCGCAGGGGAGGGAGGAAGGGACGGATGGATGGAGGGAGGATGGGAGGATGTGACAAGGGAGGAGATGGATGGCAGTAGGTGGAGGAGGAAATATTGTGGCCAGACAGAGAGGAGAAAATGAAAAAATAAATAGTATAGGTTCAACATGGAATGAATAAAGAAAATAAACACAGATGTATAAGGAAAGGAACATTTTCTTTCTTTATCAAATGAATTCAGCATTAAGCATTCATGAAGCACTCTTTGTAAGACTTGTAATGTTAAGGTTTTATCAATACAACTACTCTCATCGATCCTGCTTAACAGTCTGGTGCTTGATCAATACGACTTTTCAGTCTCTTTAATTACTGTGCAAGAATAAAGGACTAAATTAACATGAATGTGTGGGGATTGCCTGCTTGGAGAGGGAGGAAGGGTTGCTCGGTCTCAGCCCCAAAGTCACGAGAACCTTCCAAGTTTTAAGCTTTTGTTTTTTCTAGCCATTGTTTCTGCACGCTTTGTAAAGGGTAAATATTGCATAACTTTGAAAATGCAATCTAATGTTCTATTTTTAGGTTGACTTTTCTAACATCTGTTCTGGGACTACAGATTAAAATAAAATAGCCTCTTGGCTAACTCTGGCGCATTAACAGCAAAGTTTTACTAATGTGCACTGTCCCTAACCAAATAAACCAATAAATGGTAAACCTTACTGGCGGAGGTCAACGCTTTTTTGATCATGTGCTATGCTGGTTCAAAAGGCCTTTACTAAATTGCTAGCACTGTCTCCCTTACGCAACGAGCATTTTTTGTTTTCTGCTCAAGCGCTGTCTAATCTATTGATAAAGCATGAGTCAGCAACTACATTGTGTATTTATTGCCTCAATTTTATCAAAATGCTAAAATCACGTAATAAAAGCTGTGACAATTTGTTCCTGTTTAAAATAGGGGCTCAGAGTGTCACTTACAGTAACACACACAAATTCTCCTTCGCACACTAGACTTTGTTTTGGTTGCAAATCTGTCCTATTGCCTAAAAGCATGGTTGTATCAGTTTCTCTGCCAGCCTTAGAATGTGTGTGTGTGTGTGTGTGTGTGTGTGTGTGTGTGTGTGTGTGTGTGTGTGTTTGTGTTTTAGCTCAGCTTAGTGAGCTTGACATTAATCATTCCACTTACATCTAAAATATGAAACTATAAATATTTATTGATTCCACAGAAAGTGTTGCATAAATCCAGGTATAATTGGAAGGCTGAGACTCCTGTGGATCCAATGAGCTCAATCGTGTTCATCTGTAATGTTAGTCCCCCAAAGTAACAATTTTCACATAGTTGGACCATTATTGTCTGTATAAAATGACCTGTTGTGAACTCCAGGATAATCACAGCCTCATGAAACTTTACAACCACAAACTGGGGACCTATGGCATTCAGAGGATGTATGGTTTACCAAGTATATAGACAATACGGGGGATTCTGGGCAGGTTCCACAGTAATATTTAGCACCTAATCCGTGTTAATGCATGTTATTAAACCATCACAATGTTCTAAGCCCTTATACACTTTCAACTTTCAACATTTGAATAGCCACCTAACCAAAACACAATATTTATGACTTGACACACAGTGCTGAGATGTATCTCAAATTAATCTTCAGGTTCCCCAACTTTCAGATGTATCTTTTACCTCTTCTGTGTGGCATATAGTGTTGAGCAGCTATCTCCCCCTTTAAAGATCACCAGCCATCTCTTAAATTAACATGAAAATGGGTCTATGTGGGTCATTGAGTTGACGTGTTCTTCTGTGTTCAGAAATCTTGTAGCACTGAGGGAGAGGGATGGCGCTTGGGACAGTCCAACATATAAATATGAATGATCTTGTTTCGCTGATGCAAAAATGAAATATTAATTTCATTAATAGAATCAATAACCCCGAACCCGCCACCAACAGCCAGCCCTTGTTGAGTATCTTATCTATAATTCAGGCAGTGAGACAGCAGAGTCTGTTAAAAACAATGAGAATTTGCAGAAGACAAAGAAAACAACTCCACACATGGGGTTTCTTACATGGGTTTGAGAGACGGCTGCCTTATGGACTGTGCCTCAACAGTCCCAGACCACAATCCATGGCCATCTGGAAAGTAAGGCAGGGTAAGGCAAAGAGTCAAACCTTCCAAAATGGATTTCAATCGCATGCACAGAAGCTCCACCCCCTCTCTTTCTATCGCGAACACCCACGCACGCACAGAAACCCAGGCCATCCAGCATTACTCCATATCCTTGGGCTTTGTGCTTGCAATGCTAGCTATTCCTGCCTGTATACTAGGGCATGTAGCCCTGTTTGTTTCTGCTCTGTAATCGAAAACATATTAAGTCCAATAAACCAGTTCTTTAAGAAGAATTCAATTCAAACACCAAGTTGTCTGACTGTATTCCCAGCACGCTCATCCCCGCAAGTTTCATTCTCGCGTTGTTCTAAGCCTGCGTCATTTTCGTGACTCATATTTTGCTTCTTGCTTTGTTAAGATTTTTAACTCCCGCTGAGTTATTTCCACCTGCTGTTTGTACCTACATGTGGCTGCTAACGCATTTACCTCACTCAGTCTAAGCTGTTTGAATTTCAAGGAACACACAAAGCAACAAAAAATAAAATATCAATGTTATGTGTTTTAATCAAGACTTTAATCACAACTTCAATGGCAAATTAAAAAGCGTATTGTAATGTAATTTGCCTTTAGGGTATAATTTAGGATTCTTATCGTTATCTGGACCTTGAATCATTCTCAACTCTCACTGCGTAGTTCACAAAAAGTAGGATGGAGAATGAAGTAATGAAACTATTTATACGCCAATGCAAAAACCTCTGCCTGCCATTATCACTGCTCTGTAATAGTAAATGAAAAAACACTGTCTCAAAAAGTGTTATGGTCTAATAATTGCATCATCAGTGTGTGGTGAAAAGGTCAAGGCCTTGTTGCTTTGCCACATATCGCCTTAAGAGGAGTGACGATGCTCTCTGTGTCTGTGATTTCTTCATCACAGCCCTTTTCATTTTTAGTGACCTTCTTTTCTGTTATTGCACGGTGACTGATTATCAGGTCAGTTATGGGTTATTTCATGCATTTACCAACCCATATTACCTGTAAAATGTAATTATACCGAAGCATATAGAAGGGCTGAGGTTAATGGTTTATATGGGCATGGACCTGTGTGTGTGTGTGTGTGTGTGTGTGTGGTGCTTTGTCTATTCTATGGCCACAGACCATGAACAGTGAGTGACAGTCTCTATTCAACCCACAATCTAGAGTGCTCACTCTGAGGCATAGCCTTTGGCGTTGGTCTATTAGTAACCATTATCAGCAATTACACAACACATTTCAGCTTTTATCGATAGAAAATCTTGCTGTAGCATTTTTTTATTTCCATAGCAGGACCTATCTCCTGCTAAGATTTTCTGCAACATTTAGTATGCCCTTGAGCATGTAACCTCCTCGCTACTCCAGTGATGCTAGTAATTGAGAATTCCATCTTTTAGAAACATATTTGTTGACATTTTTGTTATTTTGAAGCCATGGTGTTGACATTGATTAAATGATTATTCTTTTATATCAGGGTTCTAGGTAACGAAGCAATCGTATGGAATGTGGGTGGAAAACTGGAGAAAATGTATAATTGTATACGTACTGGTCTTCTGAAATATCTCATCAAGTATTGGAAAGATTGCCGTGGCATTTGTAGAGTATATTGGCACTGACCTTTTATACAAACAAAATGAACTGTGAGGAATCAAAAAGACAACGAGTGTAACCCATAGATGTCCCCGTAGACTGTCGGTGTAACCGGCAAAAGCCATAAACCAACCTCCACAATGCCAAAGGAGTCAAGTATTACATGGATTATAAAGAAACATAGATTGACTATCCTGTAAACAATTTGATTTGCATAGCAAAATATATGCTCAAATTAAAAACCACCTGTCTCTAAAGCATTTAAAATGTAACTGGTCTTCTTTTCTAATCCCTAGACATGTAAATAATGCTTTTATCAGTGAACTATTTGTCTCAATCACGTGATCGTGCACACCGGCTTCACTACCGCCAGTATAAACTAAGCTTTAGACAGCTGAAGTTAGCATTTGGCTCAAAGCACCACTGTGCCTGTAAGTCCAACCTCACAATCACGTGGCTGTAGACGTGTTTCTCTACGACTCAGCATTTATTTGACTTCCAAATGCTGAATTTACTTGAAAATTGAATTATGACAGTTCTGCAAAATTGAAAGGAAGTATGACAGAGGAATAGAAAATGACCAAAGAAAGCAGCAGATAAAGGCACAGGCAGTGACAGAAACAAGACTGATGGAGGTAGAGCAATACAAATAAATGGATATATTTGCAAGATGGACAGAACTGGAGATATAAATTAAGGTAAAAGTTCTAGCCTCCAAACTCTCTGTCGAGATGTTGTGACACAAAGATAGATTCAGAGACAGCTTTGTGTCTCTGTTTGGGTGCAGGGGCTCAGCAAAGACAATCAGAGCAACAAAGTCAATATTTTGTGGAGTGGTGGAATTGCTTAATTAGGTTTTCACTATTTTTACATCCCTCTGAGGTGTAATATATGCATCTCTGCTTTGCTAAAACTCACAATCACAAATCTGTTGCACTGCCTTTAAAAAGGGATAATTGGATCAATCCCTCCAATGTACTGTACCGTAACACTTAACATGTAGTGACACTAATTTCAGATGGTAATTTTCACTTAAATCAATATTGTGAGGGATATTTCTTTAAGTGGAGGTTAGACAAGAGGCATCAACAAAATCGTTTTGAATGGTTGACTCATTGAGTTTGCCTGAAGCCATTCTGTACTACTCGGATAAATGAACCAAAGGGGGAAATTCACCAGACGAGACAAGTGCCTCTTTGCCACTGTTACAACCAACCTTAAGGCTATTAATGTCAGTCAGCGGATGGAAAATCCATGTGAAATGACTCCGTGGGTGAGAAAATATAAAAAAAATAAGATATGGTGGAAATGAGCTCTAAGCACTGACTTGTTGATCGTAAAAGTAAAGTGTATTGCACTGTATAATTTAGATAATCATGAACATTTTTTGGTGTTTCGTAAAGGATGGAAATGAATGAACATGATGTATAAGTATTGGCATTCTGTCAGTTGGACTGTACTAGTTGTGTACAAGTGACACACCGTGTATATATACATACTTGCATACATACAAGATGACCTCTGCCACATTGTTGATGATCTAAAGCCAATGATTTGTTGATAATAGAATAATCTTTATGGGCATAATTTCACATGCAAATGATGCCTCTTTTTTTCCGCCCGAAGCCATCTTGCCTGAGTTTATGTATTCCTGTTTAGCTTTTGCAATAATAATGATTCTGACTTGCAAAACAACAAGCGAGAACACGTGTTTGTTCCCTAGCTTACAGATAATGCACTGAAGTATGGAGCGCCAGCTGTTGCCTGCAGTACAGTATGCTAATTGCCACCGCTTTGAAAGAATAGTTCTGCATAAAAGCATACAGTATTGCCCCAGCCTGTAAGATGGAATGTGAGTGTGGAGCGTATGTAAAAAGCACATTAAAGGTATTGTTTGAAGTCATGCTGAAATTGTAATGTGTATCTTCTGCTAAATCGACTTAGCTTTTTATATCTTACACTTCATTTCAACAGCTTGCTCATTTTGAATACCGCATGCAGGTGACACCATCTGATGGTAAAATTGTACAAGAAAGGACGCTATCATCCATGTAACATAGTTAAGAAGTCTGCTGCACCAGTTTGGATTGCTTAAAGACTTGCCAACAAATGTCAAAAGCTGTGCCGAGTGCTGTTGTTACACCGTCTAGAGTCCCGTAACTCCACTTCTCTTATGCCACTGCTTCGTAATCTCCAGTTTTTTTTTTCTGTGACTTCTGCGCTTATAACAGAGCGACTTTGTCTCGCTGCAGGCTCCCTTGTGGCTCACCTCCAAAAAATGTAACATTGAATATTAATAAGACACTGGGGTCTGTCCCATGACATGAACACTTTACAATATCATCCAATCCTTGACAAATATGTCGCAAAAAACTATGACCTCAAAAGTTACCGGCGTTGCATCAACACCACTCCTGACACAACAGTGTAACCGCTCTGTCTGGTGGGATATTGGATTACCCCAACTGTCTTGATTGCCATCTATGCATCTTTAAGATATTAAGTTTATATTTTATGCCTTTTGATGCTTTAAATCTGCTGTAGTTTCAGTTCCACACTGAATGTGGAGAAGTTCGGATGTACAGCAGGCCAACTCGCACATGCTCTTCATCCTCTCTCTACAGTACAAAGTAAAGTAATATTCATTGGATCCTCCGACTCCAAGCCGATACTTATGTTTACCTAAATATTGATTAAATATGTACATGAACAGCTTTTGCCCTCTAAATTTGGCACACTATTTTTTCAAGAGCTACTTGATCCAAATACTGCAGGTCCTGTCTCAAAACTATAAAGTAGATGAGCTTGAATCTTACGAAAAAGTTTGCCTTGTAGAGCGCAACTCCTGAAACTAAAGTGATGTGATCAGCTAGAAGGAAGACATCAATTACAGGGACACTCACGGTTACACTGTGGTGTTACAGAGTGATGGTGCTTCTTTCACCTCATTAGTCTTTGACTGAGGACAGACAGTGGCTTGCAGGGAGCGCAAAGTTTAAATTCGACCTAAATCAAGTTACACACAGTTACTGTTAATTAGCCAGTGAAAGTGACGGTCAGCAGCACCAGCAAAAATGTAGAAGCCGTCTGGTTTTACATCAAACATTTAGATTATAGTTGAGGCTGGACTGATAAATTGGCCTGATATATGATATATTGGTTTATTGCTGATATGTAGTTACTGGTTGATATGACATTGATATTGTAACAAGAAATTGAACGAGAGAAATGTTTGAGGTCATTTAGAAACACATGCTGTATAATCTCCTGAGACATCAGCTGATATAAAGTCATATATCATTATTGTTATATGCCTCAAAAAAATCCAACACAAGTCCGGCTCTAATTATATGAAGTGTTGTCTTTACTTTTGATTTAGTGATATTTTGTATATTTATATCAGGAAAAAAATAATAATATGAAAATTATTCCAGCCATATGACCCAAACCCACATTGTTTAATTACAATCCAATTACATGATCTCACATCAGATATTACGAAAAAATATCATTCAGTAAAGCATCAGCCTTACATCAGCCTCAGGCACCTTTTACTGCAGCATTAATTTACCTCCACCGCTCCCATAACAACTGTTATGGTCTGGCTCTTGAACCACAACAAAACGTAACGAAAACTCAGGCACGTGCTAAATAAAGAAACCACCTTTATTAGGAAAAGGTCGGGACAGTTCAAAGTGCACAACAGGAGAGCATTCTCGCAGCATCCCAGACGGTGTAACTGCTCCCTCAAAACACTCCGTGTAGCACACCAGGTGTCGGGGAAAAGAAGCCAGTCCATCCTCCGGATGGGGCGGGTCTTGTAGGGCGAAGGCGTTGGCCAGCTGCCTCCATTCTTCCTGATGGCCCTGGGCCGTCACACAACCTACTTGTTTGCACAATTTTCTCACCCAGCACTTCACCTGGCCCTCTCTGTCAATGGATGTTGGGCTGGTGGGCAGATAGCCCACACAGCCACACACACACACACACAGACACACACAGACAAAATGCAGGACTATTGATTTGTTGAGCGCTGTGGTCGAGCAGCCCTGACTGGCCTTGCCTCTTGGGTGAGACACACAATCGGCAGCGGATGTGCTGCTCCTAAACTGTCCCTGGGCACCATTTCGAATCCCTGTAGATTCATGATATTGATTTGAACCATTTCTCCCTCCGCCAGCGTCTGCTCTCTCGTCCATCATGTCCCCTTTTGCTTCTTTATCATCGGACCTTTGTTGTTTTTTTTCTCTTGTTCCCAGAGGAAATTCAGTAATACATAAAAACAGGCATCCAGTTCTTTTTAAAAAACAAAAGGAAGCAGCCATGGAGGAGGAAGGAGGGGCGGAAAATCATGACAAGAGTCAAATCTGGTTACTTGTGTTGCGGAGGCAGTGGGAAAGCACTGTCATGGAAAAGGGAGAGAGGGGGGAGAGAAACAAAATATTAGACTGGTATGATTGCATCAGGGCCCCCTTGCAAAAAATACCCACTTCCATGCGCCGCTATCTCTCCAGTCATTGTGAGGTGTCAATGTGGATTCAATCAAACCTGGATATGTGTTGAATATCAATTAATATGCTTTTTTTTTAAACGGAACTGGAGGATCGAATTCAGTGCTGCGGAGGAATTGGTTTTGTGTAAGTAGCTGTTTTACATTTCCTTGACAGGTGAATAAAAAACGGGTTACAATTTCGCTGCTGAGCTCCTTCATTTCTGCCGAGTGAAACCTCTCTTCCTCCTTTCCTGTCTCCTGTCAATCTCCCTCCCTAACTCACTCACCCCCGCCCTCCCTCCTTTCACTCCCTCTCCATCTCTCTCCGCTAGTTCTCATTGTCAGACTGTGTAATTGAGGTAATGCTGTTAATGATGTGTGAGTGGTCTCTCTCTTCTCTGTTACGCACGCACACACACACACACGAGCATTGATGGCAGCAGATAGGGCCCTTTCATTAGAGCTGGCACGGCAAAGACAAGGCAGCGGTGGCTTACGGGCACAGACAACCTCGCCGCGGGGGAGCAGGAGCTTTAAACACTAATTAGGATGACTTTGGGAGACAAAACAGGTAGGGAGGGAGGGAGGGGAGAAAAACTGGAGATTTGAAAAATACAGGAGGGAGGGATGGCATAGGTGAAGCATTCAAGTAAAAATGACAGGGGGAGATACAGACATGAGAAATGAAGATGACAGAAAATGTCACAACAGACAGACAGCAGAAGAAGACAAATGTTTAAAATAAAAAAAATAATACAATTTTGAAGTATAATTTCGACGAAAAGTGACATTTTAGAGAGTGAAATTGGCAGCTTTACTGCAATCAGACAGGTCTTGCCAGAGATAGGAGGCGTATGACGCTTCTAAAAATAACCAAGTACCTGATGCGTCCACACTGCTATTACATGGGAGCTGTTCACTTTCAGGGTGCTTGAAGTCTAACCAAAAATCCTTTTTCTGACATTGATAGATTACAGTTATTATGTAAGGGTTTGAGGGTTTGAGCAGATAAGAATATTACTCTTCTTTTCTTTGCATTTGATGTGTAAATGCCATGACTGCAGTCTGAAATCCATAAGTTAAAAGGACAATTTTCCAATATTGGGAGTCAAGATGCTGTGAAGGAGATCACCAAATGGCCATTTTAAATAGATGATTGAGAGTGGGTGAGCTATAGAGGTAGTGGAGACAGGTTTCCAATTTGTGCGTTGCTATGTTTCCCGAAATGTCAAACTATTCCTTTAGTGAATGTTGGCCATTTGGCATTTTTTTTGGTAGTAAGGCATATTGAAGAATAAGGCTAGAAAAGGATAGCAGTTATGACATTATCACATTTTTTATAGTATTTTTTTTAACAAGTTAAAAATAATGAAAGAAATTGTAAATATTATGTATTATTAATTAAAGTAATATAATCCCAGATTTAATATCTCATCCTTTACACACCACTTGCTCCAACCATCCCCCAAGGACACAATGGAACCTTATTTTTTTATATGAAGCATTAATAGCAGTAGCTGGTCAACCGAAATAAATAATGAGAATCATAATCACCTTTATTGGCCATGTATGTCTGCACATACAAGGAATTTGGCTCCACTTTCTTTGCATCTCTGTCAATTTACTTACACAGAAATAGAAATAACAGCTAGGGACAAGGACAGCACAGTGGCATTTAGGTACGTTTTCACAATTACCAACTGTAAACTGAGGTTACTGGTTCAGTAACACCACTTCGACTCATCAAAAGTGTCATGTTCCCACTCATGGGACAGAAATCAAAGGCCTACTGACTCCTTACACACCCACACATGTTCACAACAACCTCCATGCATGCCCCAACCTGCCCCCTCTCCCTCGCAAAAACCAACATCTTCAGTCTAACCGCTGAATCAACAAAGAGAGCGCTGTGCCGTGGTTGCTATGTGTGCGGGTGCATGCTGACCGGCTGGCAGTCTGCTATCTGTCAACCTGAACACTGCAGAAAACGGAGCTAAACTGCTCTACTGTCCGACTCTGTGTGCTCCATGTCTGTTGCGATGTTAGACAACACCTGCTCAGGGGCTCTGCTGCGTTACTACTGTCAGCCCGAAGCCAAAAAAACTAGCTGGAACACACGCACATGAATGACTGCTGCAGCATGCATATGTAGAAATGGACACTCTTAGTACATCCAATTGTAAACAGGCATACGCAAAGGCATACTGAACTCCAGGTTGACCATTGCAGCTTCGCTCATTACCACACCTGCATCTAACTGTATGTAATTTAACTTTGTTATGTCATAGCTAGTGTCGGTGTGGCACATGTGTGCGTACGCCATAAAGTGTAGCGTAGGCCTGGCACAGGAGATCATGTCGAGGCGTTAACGTAACACCAAAATGAAACACGCATTGGCCTATACGCCACATGTGCATTGACGCCTGTGTCACCATTGTTTGGACATTGTAGGTGTAGAAGGTTGGTCAGATTGCAGAGGTCTTTTCAGGCGCTAGTAAAACGTTTGAGGTACTGGTGCGCATCGTTTCTTATATGCTTCACCCCTTATACACTTAATGCCCTCTCACACACACACACACACGCACACCTAGATGCAACTTACACACACACTTTGCCTTGTTGCTGCTGTCAGTTTAGCCAAATCACTGCTGGAACTGCTCATCACTACAGCACCTCATGGGCTGCTTTAGCCAGCAGAGGACAGATGCTGCGTAGGAGTGTGATTGTGTGTGTGTGTTTGCAATTGCATGTGCCTGGGAGGTGTTATGTCGAGGAGTTCTGTGTGTGTGTGTGTGTGTGTGTTAGAGGGTGCCTGCCTAGCAGAAGCAGGACAGGCTAGATTACCTCAGGGCAACTGTTCTACACACACACACACACACACACACACATCTGCCTCCCTCCCAGCCATCTCCTCTCTCTCTCGCTGCTCCACAGTGGCCTCCCTTCAGCAAATAACACCATTCATTATCTGCATGAAGCCCTGAAATCAACTCCACGGACTAGATTTGTGTGTTGGTGAATACAAACCGATTCCTTGTATCTACCGAATACGACCAACAGCTGCTGCTGGCAAATCCTTGTAACTGTTCTCCTCAGTGCTGCTAAGTGAACTTCAGGTTTTTGGAGTGTAATTGGATGTTATGTTCTCAGTATGATACACACAACATCAAAGGGATTTTAACAAACTGAAAGTGCTTTAAAAATGACGTGTTTTTTTTCACAAAGCCTTACCGGCTTTGTGAGGCTGTACTTGGGAACAGCAGTGCTCTGAGCTAAAACTGACATTAGCATACTCGGCAATACTAACATGCTGATGTTTAGCATGTGTTCACCATCTTATTGCAGCATGCAATATACATTTACATGATTAAATGTATTATTAGTTCTGCAGGTATTTCGCAATAAATGGAAGTATTCCACAAAGTGAAAATGTGACCAGAGGATAGAGCTAGATGAATCATCAGGGCATCACCAAAGTGAATACAGTTAGGGGAGGGGGACACTGTCAATCTCATAGTGGCCCGAGAAGAAATATTTCAACAAAGTCACTAGGGTTCATCCTCTGGGGAACATGAATGTCAGTACAAAATTCCAAAGGCAATCCATCCAATACTTGCTGAGAAATGTTTAGCGACAGAATAGTTTGATCAAATCTTCTATCTAAGTTTATATGTAATTTCATAACCCAACAGGCATGGACACAGCATGATGCAGTATTATACATTTTTGGGAAATTCAATTGTCAAACTATTCATAGATAAAAAAAAAAACGTAGCCCTGTGTGTCCATTTACATATTTTAAGGCACGTTTTAAATATTGCATTAGAAAAGCTGTAAGGAAACGAGAAAATTCAATGAAACCTCCTCAATTGGCTAAAAAAATAAAAAAATAAATAGATTATGGAAAAGCCTTTGCAGAATAAGTTTTGACGCAGCAAAAATGTAACCGCCGTGTTCTTGGATATTCCCCTTACCGCATGAATGCTTGTCTTATTTCGAATATACATGAAAAGCCTCATCATGACTTGCTGACTGTGTATCTTCCAAGAAGGTCTGCATTGAGTCACGTATTTCTCTATTATTTCTTTCAGATTTAGCGAACATCTGCAGCAGCTATTTCAATACATTGCACAGACTCCCGACCACATTCAAGTCTGGAGTTTTTTTGGGGCAGTAAAATCTTTACATTCTCAATTCTGAAGACAACCACTGTTTGTTTTGCTGTATGCGTATGGTGTTGTAAACACAGTATCTTGTCTTTATCTTTAAAATGTGCATCTTTAAAATCTCCTCTACAATGTATTCCCCGTTATGAATGTGCCTGAATCTGTCTCAGTTTATCCTCCCTTCAATCATCACAAGTCTTGGAATCCCTGCTACTGAAACCCCCCCCCCCCCCGCCTCGGCCTGATTCTTCTACCTGCATGCATCACAGTAGGATGGTGGTAGATGACTGATGAGCTGTGCTGTGCCGGGGCTTCTGTCAGACACAACACTGGCTGAAGGTCAATTTTTGTTTCATCAGACCACATATTTTGTGTCATGCTCTGAGAGCCTTAACTTGCCTTCTTTTTTCAAACATTTGCTCTGCTGCTTCCGGTCCTTGGTCACCGTCACCGATCGAGGTACTTCACACTCGATTACTTCATAAAGCAGGAAGTTGTGGGATGAGTGAAGATACTTACTACTACAGCTTTTCCATGCTTTTATACTGATGGAATGTATCTGTGGGGCATTATATAGATGTATACATTTTTGTTTTGTCATGCTAGTGGACGTTGCTCTATGGGTGACAATGTCAGTGTGCATGGTCAGGCGGGTGGTCGGTCCACCACTTTGTTCACGACTGAAATATCTCATCAAGTGTGAGATAGATTGCCTTGACATTTTGACCAGCTATTCATGGTCCCCAGATGATGTATACCAATTACTGTGGTGCCCCCTGGCTTTTCCTTTATTGCCACCATGAGGTTCACATTTGTGGTTTTGAGTGAATGATTATGGTTACTCAGTGTTGGTCACTGACCCATAAAACAATGCTGCTTCAATTGGGGTTGTGACCTCTTTCCCCCTGTAGTCCGCTCTTTCTCTTCTACGGAAAACACTTGGCTACCGGACAAATAAATATTCAATCAAGCTGGATCTGGATTTTTTGCTAGTGTCCCCTATGATTTTTTTTTTTTTAACCACGTCAAGACTGCTGAAGCGCTTTTGCAGCCGTTCAGGCATCTTTGCGGACCTAATGGCAGGAGGTGCTGTGGGGCTGCTGTCACAGTTTCAGTACAACTCCAGTGATACTAATGCTGCAGGAAAAACATGTCGGAAGATTTAATTACATACATTGTAGAGTTAATGTGAAGGGGGTGAATGCTCTTTTGAACTGACACCTGTGTGTGCTTGTGTGTCCAGCTGTAATGCTTGAGAGCTTTTCTTCAGCTGGATTTGCGCATGTTTTATGCACTCTCCTCTTCACCGCTTCTCCTCGGTTCCATCATTAGAGGTCAGAGGTGACACTACAGGGTGAGAGGTCGGACAATCAGAAAGACATCAGTGTGCAGGGAAGCACAATCTGTTGATGTCTCAGAATGCCAAGTGGCCAACAGAGGTCTTGGATCATGACAGAGGTTACTACCGCACTACACTTGTGGCTATATGGAATCTTTGTGTGTGTGTGTGTGTGTGTCCTGTTTACAAGGGGTCAGGCTCATTTGTAGGCTGTCAAACAGAGATGCTCGGACAGAGATCAAGAGCAGCTCACAGGGGCTAGTCCTGCTCTCCAGGGGAAATGGATTCTGTTTGATGTTCAGTACGAGCAGGAGGGAGTGATGGTGGGTGGCAGGGAGGGGAGATTGGGATTGGGGGGGGGGGGGGGGAGTAAAACAGTTGGGGAATGTAGAAAGAGAGAGAGAAAAAATATAGTCTATATAGTACTCTATGCTCCTACAATGCTTAAGATTGGTTAAATGCAGAGGTCAAATTTCATGTATGTACCTGTGTGTATACGACGATTGTAATAACGATTGTAAATCAGAAAGAGAAGCATAAAGACAGACAGAGCTTGAATTGAAGAGGAGAGAAAGAAAGAAAGAAAGAAAGAAAGAAAGAAAGAAAGAAAGAAAGAGGATGATTGTGAAATTAGGCAGATTAAAGGTGGATAAAAACTGGCATATCAACTGTTTGTGATGAGGTAAGAAAACAGGAGCTTGAATAATGGCTGCCAAGCAAGTAATACCTCGAACTAAAGGGGAACTGAGAAGAGAGGAGGGAAATGCTGCTAATGCTTATCTGAGTGTTACTGAATGCTCTTATATGCAAGTTAAAGTGTCATTGTCTCTTTTAAATGTTAGACCATACCGCTAATCTCTAATATGTATAGCATTCAATCTGAAAACCATGTTTTTAAACTGTTAGGTTCAGGATTATTAACTCCACAATGTATACAATGCATATACAATAATGGCTCATAATGGGAATATATTCGAGTATAATGGGAATATATTCCCATTATACTCGACTATAATCAAATACAAAAATAACACCCAGGCTGTGAGGGTGAGATCCTGGCCTTCAGCATTTTGTAATAACACTTCGACACTTTGAGCAGAGATGGAGCAAGAGGTAGAGACGTCTACGTCGAGAAGAAGTGTGGAGGTGGAGGAGTCTATCTCTGTATGTAATACCCCGTAACATATCTCCATGTGTCTGCTCATCATCACCTCTGTCAGCACCTCTCCCTCATTTCTACTCCCCACTTCTCTCACTCCCTGATTTTTCTATCAGACTTTCTTTGCTACACCGCCTTGCCTTCTACATCCATCGCTCCGTCGCCGTCTGAATCCCATTCCATCTCATTCTCACCTCTCATACTCTAACCCTCCACCATTCATCTCCTCCTCCGCCCCCCCTATCCATCCTATTCTACTTCTGTTGGCCTGACTGATTGCTCAAACTGGGGGACGATTCTCCGCCGAGCCGCCTGCAAAGTATCCCTTACGACCACAAATATGTCACCCCTGATACCCGGCCTCTGCGTGCGTTGATTACGCCACATTGCACAGAGATAATCAGTGGGCGTGACCAGATTGTGAAACATGATGGGTCCGTGCTTGTGTTTAAATGAAGCCGATCTTGCTTTTTTAATCAGGGGGTCGCAGAGGACGCTTAATCAAGCAGTATTTTGATGGATTCACGGAATGGGAAACCCATTCATCAAGTCAATTACACATTAATCATGAGCTCACCCGCAGATTTGGGAGTGAGACATGAGGAGGGGCTCCACTTTGTTCTTGGAGTGAATTGCAAGCGGCATTATGTAAAACCCTCTTATCCATGGCAGTCTGTGCATTGTTGTACAATACAATGCGGCCTGTTGAAGGGCGTTGATCAGCCAACCGCTTGGGTGCTCTACAAAGACGGATTGTTGAAGTGGCTCCGTTTGATCAATACTCTGTGAATGTGAGAATATTGGTCCACATCAAATAGATCATGTATAATATAGGAAAGAGTAAAGAAATGCATTGATTGCGTCGTCTGTTGAGTAACGCAGAGCTCTGAACGCTTAACACGAGATTGGATGCAAATTAAAGTTCATTCTCTTCCAAGTGTAGACCCAGTGTATTTAATATTTAGATATTGATTATCATATTCCCTCGCCTTTTTGGAGTGCACTTTGCAGACCGTTCAATTTGCATAACTCCCAGTGCCCGTTGGTATTGAGGTTCCCAACAGGTGAGCTTATTCCCACAAACTTCCCATCAATAAATCATTCAGACTGACGAGCTCTCAAGGCTCATCAGGAAATCAAAGCATAAAATATAAATTATGAAAGCTACAGCAGAGACACTACATAGTGTGCGTAGCTACAATGACACTCGTTGGCTCTAAAACACAACGCATCTCGGCAGCAACCCGAGGTAAATGAGACGAAAAAACACAGCATGTTTTTTCTGTAAATTATGTACATCTCTTTCTATAAGCTCCACATCCGTCATTGAACTGTAAATTCACAGCTTGTGCATATTCATAAAGGAGCATATTAATTTTTCTCTCAACAATGTTGATACTCTGAAAAGAGCAAGGCTAAAAACACTTTCTTAAAGGGACATATCAAAGGAGTATTTATTTGGAGTGTGTGTATACATACAGATACAAAGTCCACGTCTGATCCATTTGTAATGATGAAATGTGATGAACACATTTGATTCAAAGTCGATTTGAAAAGAGCTCCGCTCTGATTTCCGACTCATTTGCGAGTTTTAGGTCTCATTCCACCTGTTATTTAATCAGCATTGAGGTGAATCACAGTAGTTCATGTTTTGAGTTTGAACATTTTAGATATTCTCTGTTAAATTTCACAGTGAAAATGCATGTCATATGTCTGATTCTTTGATTTTCCTGTCCTAAACAATATGAATTTTTTCGAGTCTCTCTTGGCACAATACTCGCATGCCCATATCTACATTTAGATTACATTTGGTCGCTGTAATTGCTCATCCTGTCCATGCCAGCATGTGATTCCAATATAAGAGGTTGGGATCAAAATCTCCTCATTCTGTCTCTATTATGATGCTTTAGCTGTTCATAGCTGTTCCAAGATCTTACTCTTTTCAGTTCAAAATTCCCTCCTCTGTGTTTCCATATTTCCATGCTGGAGGGATAATAACACAAAGAGGGAATTTTGTACCAATACAACTGTGATTTAGGATTATTCCCTCTTGATTAATCAAACTCAAGCTTCATCTTCGTATCAGCTGAGTTCTTTGTGCCCCTCATCCCTTCCATCGGAATCACAGTATGAAGGGATCTCATCACATGGACATATGGTCATGTGAGTATTGTGATAAAATGGACTTGAATGAATGTAAGCCATACTTTAATATTTAATATAATATCTCAGCATGCGGGCTACACGTTATCTCACAGTGGCTTACATTCAGACGGGTTGTGAGAGGGAGCTGCAGCAGGTGTGAGTCCTTATCTTCTTCTAAATTGCAATGAACCTGAAAATCAGGTGAACAAGCTCGATTCACAGCATCAGGACTGAATGAATGTACAATTAAAATAATGAGTGGAATTAAAGCAAAGTCGATGACTTCTCAAGGGTACAGTAGAGTAGAGCCCCGTGTTAGTCATTGGGTTGCTTCAGGGGGGTTAGACAATACTTTATTTTTTAAAACGGAGTTGTGTAATACGAGGTGTAATGCTGAACAATATTGCCGGCCTCCTTTGGTTGATGGGGCATTTCCCCCCCACTTGATGAAAGACAACATCTACTTCTCTTTAAGAAGCCAATAGTGCATATTATCATACTGTGCGCATGACTGTGTGCCGTGTTGAGGTCCGTCTGCTTGAGCACACATAAAAGCAAAGAGGAACGAGGGTTTTAAGTGGTTACCAAGAAGAGTCGTGTATTCAAAATGTGTCCGAAACGCTGCTGAATGCACTAACTCAGCAGCCGACATGTTGGGCAACCACATTTGTCAGAACTACTTTTGCATCACAAATGATTTGCACAGTGAAGGAGCATTATTTTTTTTTTAATTGCGGAAAACCAATTCATCATCCTTTGATGCCCTTAATTTCACATGAGTGCAGTCAAATATGGTGGTTACATTTGGGAAAGTGGACATTGCTGCAAATGGTGTTTTAATAGCTGCCTGTTCACCTGCAGAGTGACGGAACCTAATGTACTCAATTCAATGATATCAAATGTACACAAACGTCCTAAACACCAGCAGATATAGCCGTGTGTGTGTGTGTGTGTGTGTACACTAGTCAAATAGAAGACTGGTGCAATGCGGCAACAGATTAAAGCACACAAATATTGCATCCGTTATGAACTGTATACCATAATCCATATGCACACTTTTATAATTATTTGCACGATCTAGTCAACTTCATTATTTCTTTCAGTTATTGAACATGGCAACAACTTTTAGCCTCTTTTAGCCAACAATACTGTTGACAACATGGGTTAATAGTCAGTTCAGTAAAGCTAGAAATGTATTGAAATATAGTTGCAGTTTGTGTTTTCTCTTTGTACCTGATATGTTGTGATTAATCACTTCTGATTACTGTTCCGTTTCAACAAGACACTTAAAATCTGTATTATTATAACAGAAAATCATCAGAATATCTTCTCCTATTGTCGTTTATTTTGGGCCTCTGCCTGGTCAGCTTGGTGCGTTCACCCTTTCCTAGTTTTTTAGCCATGAACGATTGAGTGTTGTTGGCCAAACCTGGCGAATAGATATTTTCTCCCAGAACCCCTTTCTCCTCTGGCAGTCCCCAAGACCATATTTCTCCTGTCAGTTCAGGTCCAGACCTGGAGTAAGCCAGCTGGCCTTTTCAATCATCGTCCCCGGCCAGAAAGTCATAGGGCTCTCTGTCTGCTGGACAATTTCAGCCAGGGAAAGTCACACTTGTCTCCCCGTGCCAAAACAGCAACGAGCCATGTGCACATTAAGTTCTCCGTGGCGTGGAAGAGCTACATGAAACAAAAAGACCAGCAGACTAAGCTGTCATTTTCAGTTTTAATATCAAGTGGAGCTCTGGAGGGTCCAACCAAGCTTCAGCCATGAAAACTTATTGGCTAACGGTGAAAGCGCTGATGGCTTAGTTCGGCGGAACTGCAGCCACACTCAGGAAGGTTTATCCGTCTTTGCATTCACTCTCTTGTATAGATTTATTTTTTTTGCCTGCAAATCCTCATTGACGTGTCTATCCACACAGCCTCTGAAGCGAGATAACCTCAGCAAAGTTGGATCGCATGAGTCAGATAACTTCACCCAAAAACTGCAGAGAAACTCGCCGGTATCAGATACAAACCCACTTCTATGTTTGTGCACCAGATGACAAATTTCCTCCCAGTCACGATGGTCCATATATATTCTGTAAGGAATGAAATCGGCTTTGAGGAACACAGCCAAAAAAAACGAACAGAAAATGTCATCATTGAAGCATATTCAATTGCACACACAATTTAGTTTCACCCTTGCAGCCGAATAATTTATTTTATTTTGGTACAGTTTTGATATTTCCTTCCTGGAAAACACATCTTCCTTATATATGAATTTACTTTTTTTTGTACTTCTCACTTGAAACTATAAAATCCATTCATTTGGAGCATAATCTATAGTCTTCTGTCAGATAACCAGCCAACAGAGTGCCGAGCAACATGCTCTTTGATCAGGGGCGCTCGGTCCAGGGACCCGACTTTGAATAATGGTCCTCTCAAGCTCCATGTAGATAAGACTGGCTAGAAACATACTGTAGGGATCTATCTGACCAGCCACATGGGACACCCTATTTTGCTCAGTCACTGACCTGAAGCCAGTATGAAAAATGTGTATCTTTCTGCAGCCACCACTCGCCAGAGAGACTCTCACATGGCGTCTCTATTATTAAGTCCTGCTCAACAATGTCCCAAACCCGCATTCACATGCAAATGGAGGCTCCCGTATAATATGTAGTGCCTCAGAAAAACAAAGGCCTTAAATGTGGCAAAAAAAATGTGGTTTAGTTAAACTGAATTAGTTAAATTCAAATGAAGATGAAGCCAAGTCCTCACAGGCAGTCACAACAAAGCCCCCCGATTGGCAGAAAAGCCCATCTCAATGTACTAAACCTGCTGAGAGGTTTTTCAGTCAGTGTGTCAGTTTAGATGCTGCAAACTGGCCTGATTACAAGACGCTGGCAATTCTTACATGATAGAATTACAGGATTCGGCCGACAATTAACTTTTCACAAGTCACGATCCTTAGAAGGTTCATATCATGCTCATTTTCAGGTTCATACTTGTGTTATGGATTTTAAGTAGAACATGTTCAAAAAAACACATTATTATTCTCGTACTGTCCGTCTGAATATACCCGTATTCTCCGTCTGTCTGAAAGGCTGCGTTTTAGCACCTGTCTTTGTCCGCGCTAAAAAAAAATGCACCTCACCTGCACGAAAATCTAAAATCCAAATCAGCCTGGACTGAAATCTTAAGGATTACAACTTTAAGACAAGTGTGTATTACTCAAACGATTAGGGGATTTATCGATTTGATCAAGAGCAACATTTATTTGAGTTATTAAAAAACAAAATGATCAAAAAATGTGTTTGAAATGTAAGTATTTAAGAGTATTTTCTTGGTAATGAATTACAAATATTTGCGGTTTGGACAAGCTACCACAACACAGTGTGCTCTTGTATAGTATAATGGTCACTTTCTATTTTTTTCTGACCTTTTACAAGATGATTAATAAGTGAATCAAGAAAACCAATAATTTGCCTCACAATTTGATGAACTCTACTTACTCCTCAGTTGCTTTTTTTTGTAGTGAAACTCGGATAATAAATATGGCTATGTGTCAGGTAACACAACTTTAAGAAGAATCTTTTTGACCCATAGCAGGCTATACACATACTGATTCAATTTTCCTTCACAGCCAAAAGGCAAAGGCCACAGTAAAACAGCATGACAGTTCTGGTCTCCCTTGAATCATAGACACAACCAACAGTAATCAGTAGTTACTCTCCAAAAACCGCCAGCGAGCAAGTGGAAATTGACACCATCTGTCATTAATTGCCGAGCGATGACGGATTACTTTAACTGTGTCATTGTCCACATCGGTGCCTGCCGTGTATTAACTGGTGAAGATACATGGGGCCACACAGATGTAAATGTTTGGAAGGGCCCCGGGGGTTTAAAATGCCAGGGCAGATTAATTCACCTCCTGCCATGATGGCTGCCCGCTGTTTAGATCCACAGCCCCGACATCTGTCCTCACTGGCTTTGATATGAGAGGGCTGGGGAGGCTGAGACAAGACGGGACGGAGGGGGACGGAAAGGATGAAGGGAACAAAAAAGGAACGAAGAGACGGTGGAGAGAGAGAGAGAGGACGATTGCTTTCTCTAACCAAGGACAAAGTCCAGATTGGAGGGGCGTTTGTATGATTGACAGTGCTTTGCTTTTCATCAGCCAGGGGAGAAATGTGATGGGACAAGTGTGTGTGCGTTGCTGTGTGTATGTAGCTAGGAGACAATCCCCATGGAGACAGCTAGACTAAGCACTCAGTCGAGAGAGTGAAAGTGAGCACAGAGGGCAGTGTGTGTGTGTGTGTGTGTGACTGTGCACATATGTGTGGATGCGCTGTGCACAAGTGTGACGGTGATGTGATGAGACTGATGTCCAGTGTTTGATCCTTCAGTTTTGGACTGTGGGAGCATGTTTCTACTGCCAATAGAAATCTAGCACTACAATGGATCTAATGGTTATGTACTGTACATATGGCCTGCTGGTGATTGAATACGTTAACCGGATGCTTGCTTTGCTTCAGGCTGGTCATGAAACCCTTGCAGACCAATTGTGCAGACTGCATATATACAGTATGTATATTGTGCACTTGCCAAAGCCCAACCATGTTCCACCCCATTTAACAACCTGCACAAACCAGTGAAATTGTTAAAACAAGTCTGTCTATTAGAGCTTAATTACATTGTTTCACTTCCTCAGAAGCACTGACCAATGCAATTATAACATCTTTTTAAATCCATCTTCATACAGTACTCACATGTTCATATGTACATTAGAAGGGCTCTTGGTTACTGTCGTCGTTCCTCCTGCCCATCTGTGAAGAGATCTCTTACTGAAGCACTAATACTCTGTAATATCTATGACAAAATCCACAGTTAGTTATACAAATCAAGTGATTTAGCTTCCTCCTCTTCATGTTTTCCTCCTGGACAGTGTTTCCATGCTGAGCCACGGAGGATGACAAGAGTAAGACACTTGAAGGTACTCACTTTATTTATCTAACTCAGATGGCTGAAGCCGCAAATACAGATTAGCAAAAATGTGAACGCATCACGCGTGCTCAAAACGAATAGGTCAATCCACATTGAAAATTCAGTCATGATTTATTCACTTTGATGTCGGTGAAAGATCATTTGATGATCAAATAGTGTCCGTAACTAATTAGTTCTCATATATGTCATTCCTCTCCCAAACCACAGACTATAGGATGGTCCAAATATCTTCAGCAGTCCAATCCAAGAAATTTGAAGCCAAACAATTTCACTGTGAATCCAAAAGGTCGATGTTTATGTGTATTATCTTCTAACATGGGTGAGATAAAATGAATATTGTTATCCTCACTGATTTAGATCATCACCACTATTAAAAGAGTATACCACCGATTTAGCATTCATGTAACAAAATGGAAAATTGTAGCAGAACCAGAGATATAATTTTTGTTTTATTCCACGGATTCTTCTTTCTCGTCAAAACCTATAGGGTTTACTTTACCCACAATGCAACTCGACCATTAACAGTTAAACCTGAGATTTTAATGTGTTACGCTCCTAACAGCTAACATAGCCTCAAGCAACTATAGCCTCAAGCAGCCTGCTAAGTAGTTCTCCTGAGCTCGCTTCATTCTGACTCCACTCCGAAATTGTATTTCATTTTTTTTCATTTTCAAATTTGTACAGTAGTTTTCAGCCCCAACCGACCAACCCACTGAAGGCTTTATGCAACTCTTTTCTTCGTATGCAGGAGTACTCCCCAAGACCTAAAGCCAAAGCCTGACAGACGGTGGGATAAGATTTAAATTAGTGGTGAAAAAATAAATTGGCTCTTCAATCACCATATATGTGATAATCGTGTTAACTGGTAAACATCTGGGTCAAAATGCCAAATATTCTCTGGCCGACCTTCTCAAATGTGAGGCTCTGCTAATTCAAAATCTTTATAAATTCAATAACTTTGGATTTCAGACTTTTGATCGATGTCACCTCAGATTCTGAAAAATTGTAATGTACATTTTTTCACTGTTTTCGTTTGATCTACTAAATGGTTAATTGTGCTAAAATGTTTTCAAACCGTAACTGATAAGTGAGTCTCTCACAAGCATCGCTCTGTATAAGCCTGCAGATCAATCAATCGGCAATCAAAAGCCTTCATACATGAAAAAGAATTTCCCATCATGCCCTGTCTCATTGTCGATGCTGCTAAATGGACAATTTGTTCTCAGGTCGCCTCAATCAAAGAGCTACAGTACATAACAGTGAGTCATGGAAAACAGCAAAAAGACTTACAAATGCCTCTGGGCTCAGATAGCTATATACAGTACATGTACATCCAAAGAACTTCATTACAGCAATTGATATGTCCCGTATCAGAGATGAATATATCTTAAAAAGACACCAATCAGTGAAGTTGTTGGATGAATCTAATGTCCTTTATGATACAACAGCAAAAGGACATTTTTATTAAACTCAAATTGGTGCTATGGATGGATGGGCAGATATGTTATTTAATCTTAAAATGTATTATTCATGCAGGTTAATGAATAAAATGGCCCCATACCACTTAATATGTAGTGTTTTTTGCACTGTTTGGTTTGATCTGCGCATACCGGTCACTGCAACAGGATTCTGATGTATACAGTAATATGAATAAATAGAGCAGCACTGATTCAAATTGATTTTTAAAAGATAAGGTCTAGGAATAATTTCACATCGTGACTCAACAAATGGGCCGTGTTTGTTACGCGTGCCATGCTGTTTGATTGATGGCGTATAATGAGCTGACCGTTCCATAACTGTTTATGAAGCCGCCTTTTGGGCATGGTTTTCTGCATTACCAGGAGGCTGGGAAAGAAATTAATTATATTTTAGCTTCCCATTTCTTAGCAGGGGCAATAAAAAGGAAAAACTATAATTCAAGCTGCAACGTTACCCCCAAGTTCTCGAGACAACAAGCCAAGGCAACTGCCTTCCCCCAAAGAACATCTCCTCATAACAGGTCTTCTATGTATCCTATTCGAAACACCCCCTTTAGTCACATACATCCAACCTAACTGCCATTTGGCAAAGTTTAATGTTGCATCAGCAAGTCAGATTTAGCAAAGGGAGCCAATTAAAAGCAAACTGCATGGGTCTAAGGATAGAAGGTGTCATTTGGCTGTACAAGTTGTGAAGCCCCCTAAGGCAAATTTGTATATTGGGCTATTTAAATAAATAAAACTGCCATGACTGGACTATTTGAATAATAAAAAAACAAAATCCCCTTTCAAGCAAAGTGCTCATGTCATCAACTTTAGCCTTTCACAGCGATTTCAGAAGTTATACTTGATAGTAGGTAGTTCATTCTGTGCTGCAGAGGAATGGTAATCAAGCAGTGTCCCTAAACTACGACTTCTCTTTAACACACTCCGCAAGCTCACACAGCAACACACACCAACAGTGTGTACCATGCATACTAAACAGGACTGAGCATGTTGAGGCTGAACAGTTGGCGGGAAAAAAAATTCCTCAATATCTGTGATCCAGTAGTGAAAAGTAACTATGTGTACATTTACTTAAGTGCTGTACTTAAACGCACTGGAGATAGAGCACTTTAAAACATTAAAGTTTGACTGACTGTGAACCAGAAAACCCAAAGCTTTAATTAACACAGGGCTAAATACTGTGTACTATATGGATTATTAGGTCACAAGGTTCGTTGCATAACATTTTAAATCCAAAGATTTATTGTCACCTTAACTTCAGTAATGATTAATGACACAATATATTATTTGTACACCTGCACACAACCCTTCTTGACAATAAAAATAAGATATATTACAATTAGATGTGAATAACACGTTCATGGCTTCTGTTATCACATTTCCATCTGCCGGATTGTTCTATAGAGTGACAGTATTTGAGTATTATGGGTGACATTATTTCTCTCGCATGTATAACAGACAGCTGGGTCTCCGACGACCTGCCTCATGCTCCAGACTGTGCACATGGCAGACTGCTTTTACAGCTCCGGGGTGAAGTTGTGGTTAACTCCAGAGTCAACAACCTCAGCTGCTAAACAAATCTCAGGAGCTTTGCTCGGCTCTCGAGGAGCTATTTGTTTTCTGACCGACCGTAGCCTTATGAACATTGACTGACTTCCCTCTGACATACCGTCTCTCTCTCACTCATCACCACACACACACACACACACACACACACACACACGCACGCAGACACAGAAATGTGGTTAGTTTCAGTTTCAGCCACTGATACAAATTTGACACAAATTCATTGCCCACAACGAAATGAAATTTCATCTTCAAAATTCACACTTTAGTCAAATCATTATCAAGGTGCTGGAAAAGGAAAATATTCTCGAAGCTTCATCTTTTATTACCTTCATTTAATTTATTCCCCGAGACGGTCGGAGGAAAGGCTGAGCACAGCGAATAGCTCTGGCTTCATAACGTTTTGTTCTCAAGATGCCCTAAAAACTTAATGAACAAGGTACCAAATGTTTTACATTTACAATATTTGGTGAAAAATGTCCTCAACTATCTCCTGCAATTTACCCTTTTACAATCCACATCCTTTGGGGAAGTTCCAAATGTCACATACTATACATGCCCACATTCAGTACAAAAAATATTAACATTTTAGACAAATGCCAGGCTCCCGGCACGTTTTTGAGCATATGCTTAAAGGATTTCCAGCTCACCTCAGATCCTTAGGGAGGATCTGTGGCCATGGGAACATTGGCTCTCTGCTGCCTCATCAAAAGTTTTTGTTCTACACTTTGGGACAGTTCAAAGTCTGCTCCCATTGGACCCAACAGACTTCGCTGGTTCAGACAGCAACTGCTTGTAGACATGTATTTCAAGACTATGTGGTACCTTGTATTAGATTTGTCCATACTGAATATTTGCACTAATAGCTTTTAGTGTTTTAAGCCTGGTTTGGTCCACTGTTATTCAAAATATTGGTGAACAAGTACAATTACTCTATATTGGTGAGCGTTGGGTCCAATTCAAGCACTGCTGTCAAGGGTGTTTCCCTGCCTGCTGCCCATTATTATTTGGCTCAAGTCCTGTGATCCTTAACAGAAATAAATGGGTAAAGATGATAAAAGAACAGTGAGTCGTTTCCTCTTCTGTAGGTGTGACAACATAATACAATATACATAGAATCACTACGATGGGTATATATGTATTAAAACCTGGCAAGCAGTGAAAAGGGTTTTACATTAAGTTTCAAACCACATTTTGAGGTGAACTGGTTGGATTTGTGCCTTTTTTTTTTTTTTTTTTTTTTTTTTTTTTTTTAGGAAGATACTGGGAAAACGGTCTCGCCTGATTTGGTATCTTTGAAAGAGCTTCTGTGAGAGATAACCAGCACTTAAACGCGTTCAACCTTCAATTTCTGCATTCTTAAGCCAGCTTGTTTTCATCCTATGCAAAGTCTCTGTGAGCCAAGACTGTCTGGCAAACACGCAAGCCTATTTCAGGTATGTCCCTACAACAGACAGCGAGAAAAAAAAAACAACAGAAAAGCTGGGATTTGAATTCGCTCCACTTTTTGTGTGGGGAAATATTAAGTATAGTAATATTGCAGCTGTTGCATATATTTTTCAAAAGAGGATGCCATTGCCTTTGCCAGCGGTCGCCCGACATGGATGAATTTGCAATGCATCCCTCCATCCCGTTCTCACTCCCAATGCGTCACATACAGCAGCTTGGTCAGTGCTCCCTTTAGCATGCGATGCACAGGGCTTGCAGGTAACTCCGATGTCAACAAACCCGCTTCCTTATTACACACTCGGAGCAACTGACGTAGTTTAAAAGGCAAGGTAGTCTTTTGTCCCGGAGATGGCTGCTTGTGTTTCATGCGAAACTAAAAATGAGCGTTGACATTTTGTCCCGTCACTCATTAGACATGTTAGTCACTCGGTGTGTGACCCCTTAGTCAGTCAAGTGAACGTCAACCACTCTCTTTTCCATAACATAACTAAGTGGTTTTGTTACTCAACTCCCTGTGAAGATGTAAGTTTATTATAAAAAGGCCATATGCAAGGAAAGAGCATATATTGACCCTGAAAACTGATGCTGGAGAGGAACGTCTTAGTTTGAAGGTTAGGATGCATGGTGGGAGCATTCGTTGTACAATTCATGCTGATGAGGAGCCCAGACGTACAATAGGTCGGTAACTAAGTAAGAGATTTGTAGTGCAATAATAATGCCTTGCTCCTTTTGTAAGCCGCTACAGTTTTAATGTGTTACTGAGAAGATGTATCCTCATCTCTAATTTTATGCAAGACGAGATGGAAAGGTCTGATTTCACACTTTATTGTTATCCTCAATAAACATTCACCATCTCCACTCTTTGACTCTGACACCTTTCATCTCAGTCCGCAGTGCAGTATTTCTTTGTCTCTTCTTCACTCTTTCTCCCACTCAGCTGATCTCCAGCTCACTTGTGCGCACACATGCACGCACACACACACACACACACACACACACACACACACACACACACACACACACTCTTGCCATCCTACTTCTTTCGGTGAACCAAACCCTCCTGTGAAACTAACCCAGTTGCTTTCTTCGTCAAAAAAAAGACACATTCCCTTCACAATTCGCCAGCTGCCATTTAAAACAAGTTTGAACACAACATAAAAAGAGTATCAACAGAACACCTGTCACCATTTACTAACTTACAACTTGAAATGGTAGGCAGACTGGCCCGGATTCCAATCATTTCTGCTTTAGGAGCTAAAGGGACAGATGCTGCATTACGTCTTTAATTGCAGCCTTCTGCTCGTTAATTTGCAATATATGTTTTCTAATGTAAATGAGAATGAGGCTTGTAGGAGGAGGGAGTGTATGGAAACAAAACACACCTCTGGGAATAATATGTTGGGCAGGTTGTTTACTGGATCAGAAAACACGGTACAATTCACTCTTACAGCCACACTTTACCTGGCACCTGTGTTTTTAGTGTTTATTCTCTCCTGTTACACAGTGTCGAATAATAAGGACGAAACAGCAAGCAGAAGAAGATAAAAAACACCTGTTGAGGAATAACTACACAAAGAGAATCTCAGCATTCAAAGGCTGCTGTAAGTGACATCAAACCTGCTTCACTTGCTGCATCATGGTCCTCGACATCCTCGAAACGTGTTTGTTGGATGTGTTTTGTACCGCGTTCGAAGCAAGAAGCCAGCATGAAAACGTATGTCACCACCCACATGGCTACTTTTCACAGTGACTCAGTTTGTTGTCACGGAGTTGAGGTCGCAACGCTTCCGCAGCAATAACAGCATGCAGTCTGTGGTGGGTTTGGTAATGTATAAAAGCCATGAGTGGGCAGGGGAGGAAGCTGAAAAGAGCTGTTGGTTCGACTCAGAGTAGCAGTACTGGAAGCTGTACATCGCTCATCTCACATCTTGGTGAAGAAAGCTCATCAACGGCTGTATTTCTTAAGGAAACTTAAGAAGGCAAAATTCCCTTTTTTGACAAATTATGCCAAATTATTGTTAACTATAGGAGCAAAAGAAAGCATCCTGGCTGAAAACATTACAAACTGGCATTACATGTGCCCGGCCCAGGACAGGAGGGCTCTACAGCGGGTGATTAAACAGCCCAGAACATAATTGGTATCTATTTACTGAGCAACAGTGATATTGGTGACGAGAGTTTCCTGAGAAGAGCTAATAAAGACAATACCTACCCCAGCCACAACCTGTTCACCCTGATGCTGTCTGGAAATAGATACAGAAGTATCAGCTGCCGCACCGCCACACTTTAAAACAGCTTCTTTCCTCTGGTGGCGAGATTACTTAATTCATCCTCCACCCTCCACTTATGATATAGTTTTAGTTAAGTTTTGTTGTGTAGCAAAATGTGACCGCAATCTGCATTTCGTAGTGCAACCCTGTTGTGACAATGACAATAAAATAACCTTGTAACCTTGCACTGTGACACTGAAGATTCAGAAATTGGGCATACGATTTGGTTGCGCTATTAAGCTATAGGCATCTGCTGTAAGTGCTATCGCCTTGGGCGTGCATGCAGCTTTATAGAAAGAAATAGGGTCGATAATCTCTTTCATGATATGATTATACCAATTTCAAGCAGGTTTAGTTGAGGTTGATATCAGGTTATTTTCATGCCAGGCACAGCATGAAAAACAAAGATGTGATAGAAATATATATGATGGCTTATTTCCATTCAGTGAGTGCAGTTCCAGGGCCCTGGTATTGTGCACACTAGCTCACTGGCATCGAGTGTTTATGGAACAGAGCCACTATACACATCAGTGCGTTTCCTACTGTGAACTGTATTCAAATGTCTGCAGTGAAAAAATGTCTTTATTCGTGAAAAAGCCTATTGTAGCACAGATTAACACACTTTTAAGTCTGCATCATGACTGCCATTGTGTCATTCTTAAGAAATAATGATATTAATAATAATTGTATTTAAATATTTTAAAATATTAAAAACAAACAGTTGAGTTTTCTATTTCCAATGACCAATAAAATAAAGACAATATTGGAAATAAGGCACAGGAAGGGTCTTGAAAGACCCTTGAAAGACCCTTCCCTAAGTCCCGCCCCCTGCTGCTTCTCTGTCAAGCTGTCAGAGCTACAAGGAGCCATACTGTCACTAACTGCACTCCCTGAATAACTATTTTCTAAAAAGCGATTTCAGAGCATATAGAGTGTATATAAGAAATGGATGTAGTTACTGTGAGACGTCACCTATTGTTTTCTGGACGCACAAAACAACGAGTCATTTTTGCCATTGCCATCTTGGTCTTTGGACGTCGCTATCTTGGCTATTTGCAACCAGAAGTGACACGAGGAGGATGATGCTAAGTACAACCGAACAGTGGATAAGACATTCTCGGGTCACCAAAAAGGTTACAATTAACTTTCATGAATTGTAAACGCACTGTAAAAAAAACTTGAAGTTGTGAGATTAACACATGGCCAAATTACCAACACTGTGGTAGCAACCTGTCAATCACAAGGTAGCCACTCCCTAAAGCATACCCTGCTCCATTCCGAAAGGGACCATCATTTACAACATGAACATCATGCTGTATTGGAGAAGACTTGAAACTATAGCGATTGAGATCATAAACCCATGTTTACAATGTTTACCGAGGTAATAAATCGAATGCGAAGTAGGGTAAGTTTGTCATAGACTTCGATACAACCAGACTTAATTTTTGCAACCAGAGGAGCTGCCCCCCTGCTGGCTTTTAGAAAGAAGGCAAGTTTCAGACACTTTTTCACGAGCTTCACTTTTAAGACACGAAGGTTGCCCCCCATTTCAGAGAGAAGCAGACCGAAGGGTATCCAATATGCGTTTGAAGGATATATCCAGGATGATTCAGGGCCGGAAACAGGTTAAAGATAAAGTGGGCGTCCCACTTCTGCAATGACACTGTGGGTCCAGCTACATAAACAAATCACAGTAAAATGGGCTATTTATTCATATTTAAATTAGTTGATTCTTTAACCTGTGACTAGTCAATTTGAAATGCATATTTACTGCACGTCATCATTCAAATGTGATGCATATGAGGCATCTTCACTCAATCCAGTAGATCCAGTAGTTTTTGCCTCCCTTGGTGCATTATGTTTAGCACAAGGCCTTGATGCCGACATATGGTCTCGGAGAGCTCCATTAAAATCAACAGATGGGGCTGGGCCTTTACTCCCACAGCTTTTCCTCTTGCTTGCCACCTCAAAGCACATCTCCACATAAAGAGTCCTTTTTGAAAGGTTTTTTGTCCAAGGTTAGACTGACCCCTCATTCTTCAAGGGCCAAGTCATTTTTCTCCCACCGATCGCTGTAGCAGTGGAATTCTTGAGGGCGATGTCGTTGGCTTTCACTCAAATTTGCTTGAAAAAGTCTGTCATTCCCCCCCCCAATCGCGGTTCAAAAAGTTGTAATAAAATAGAGAGAGAAAAGGATGATGGAGAACAAGGCTGACAAAAAAAGATGCCGGTGGGCAACAAACCAATTAGAGATGACAGACAGAGATTGTGTGCCTGTCATTGTGTAGTATATCAACATAGATTTTAGTGGACAGTGTTGTATGTACAGGTCAAAACAAATGTCTTCGTTCAAAAGAAAATTTTCTATGAAATAGGAAGTGACAGAAATGTACATTTTTCTGACTTGTTTCCTCCAACATGGCAGATTTTAGCCGACTGCGCAGGGTGTCTTCTACTCGTGTGTCTACTTTTCTGATGACTACATGACTGAGTGAGCATGTGCATGTGTGTGTGTGTGTCTCTGTGTGCAAAAGCTCATCTCCTTAATGGGACCCATCCTTTGTCTACCACTGACAACCGTGACCACTGTCCCAATCCCCCTCAATGTAGTTTCATGCATGGTTGGAACTAATCATCATGCATGTGGATACAGTGACAGTTTCTCAGGGAAAGATGGAGTGTGTCACAGTGGCGTGAAAAGAGAGAGCCAGTCACTATTCTCTATGTAAATAACATGTTTTAAAAAAAGGAGCTTGGATTATAGACACTTTCAGCTTCAAGGAAATATTTAGTATATTGTACTTGGGAAGTTTAACTTCTGCACTTAAAGCTTTATAATGTGTGAGAATATGACTTCTGTGATAATACTTTATTCCAGCGCTGTTCTCTAAAATGTTATTGCCACAAGTTAAAATTTGATTAAAGGAGATGGCTTTGCTCATCCCCAATGAAAACAAATCAGATTAAAGATTGTTGATTGTGAAAAAAACGGCAACATATTATATAAATAATGTTCGCCAATTTTCAGACTCATTATAGTTTTTAATACGTACAATTACCACTGATTGGAATTTCGAACACTTGCCATTGCTCTCTGAATCCTTCCAGCTGCCATTACTTCCACTGTCCGCTGATGTATTCTGACGTTAACAGGGGAATTTGGCTGAGTTGCATTTTGCTTTCATCTCTCTGCATGCCCTGGCAGTGTCACCACAGCTCATTTTGCTATTTGAGTTTCAATTCAAAAAGACCTCCCAGTGGGACCTTATGAATAACCTCACATTTTTGAAGCTGGAGCTGGGGCCGATAGTGCTGCTGTTTGGAAAATACTGAGCCTCCACTGGCAGAGCAGCTACGGTAGCTGGCCAATGAAGAGAGATGCTTGGAGCCAACAGGTAGACTCCACTGGTTATATTTATTTTGTTCCAGCTGGCCACCAAAGCTGTAGAACTTTTTCACGGTTGACCACCCCAACCCCGGACCAAAAGGGTAGTTGAGTAACATCCATTGTCTATGTCCTCTACTGCCATTGGCTGACAGCATTGTGAGGGGTACAGCTACTAACAACCAAGGACAGATCAACCCCAACTCATACACCGATGCTTGGTGAGTGCCCCCCAGTGTCTGACACCGAGGACCCGAGGCACACATTAAATGCATACAAATATTTTTGAAACAATTACTTATTTTACCTTTTGTTTTGTACATAACAAACATACTTATTTTAACCTAAACCACAATCTTTTCCGAAGCCTTACCAAGACGTTTTGTTGTGTAAGTAACCCTAAAAACTAGATAAACCTACACGGGAATTTTATTTTGAAAATTACTGTTTGCATGTAACTAGCAGAAACTGTACGATTCCTGTGAACACAAGCGGAAACCTACACTGAAATGTCCAAAACTGGCGCTAGAGGTGTGTCTAGAGCTAGGGCCAGAGTTGGGAGTGAGAGTGTGTTCCACTGAAAGATTGCAATTTGATTTTAAAATTTAGCATCTTATCTGACTTCCCCCCCGGGCTCCTGGCACACATTAAAGGCATGGAAATATTTTTTCTCATATGGTTTTTGAGACTATTCATATGTTGTACTGTACCTAATGGATCTTGTTTTTTTTTTACAACAAAAAGAGTTATTTCAGGACGTTTGTGATGAATAGGAAATGTATAAATATATTCATATGCAACTGATTTAAGAAAAGAAAAGGATAGCAAAGGAAAAAAATGCACAGCTGATTGAACAAAAGACAAACAAAATAAATGACAATAAGAACAATTGAGAAACAATAAAATAACCAAACCAACAGACGATTAATGTGTCAAAAAACAACGTAAAAAAATATTTACACAGAATCCAAGAACTAAAGAGACATCATGAACTAAATGTGATGACAAATTCTTGAAAACATGTTGTAAAAGTTTTATTTGGAATTCTGTGCACCACGATATCTGAGAGAAACCCGGTCATATCTCCTTTTGTAAAAAAGTAAGGTGAAGATGGTCTATCTGTCTTGTATTACGAGAATGAATTTGAGAATTACATTTGCAGGAATTGCTAAAAGTTATCGGAGAGTGTCAAGAACATACATTATCACTGAAACACGCTTTGTTTTCTTTGTTAATGTGATCTGTGAGAGTTTCACTCCATGGCTGTGGAATACCGGCACAAATCTGAGATCCACAGGTAAATGTGACACCTGATATGATATGTCATTTTGTGTTTGTGTTGTGTCCAATACTCTAGTGTCCTCGAGCGTGTCTCACATGAGAAAGTTAAATGGCAGCAGGAGAAATGCCATGGGACCAATGTGACTGCAGTTTCTGACAGCAAGGGGAATGATTGATGTGGCTTAGCTTGTCGGAAAAGATTGTGTTAGACATAACCAGATAATTACTATAATATGGATGACTGCATATAAATGGGAAGATTAATGGGATACTCTTTTCCCGAGAATCAAAACACAATAATGAAATAATGAATGCATTTAAACAAAAGTCATTGCTGATTTACCAAAAGCATCGCACTCGAAATTAATTGTTTCCTCTTGAAATGTTGCAAAGGGAACAGACGAGTTTCAACTAAAAACCAAATCAGTGTTTGATAACACTATACAACCATAAATGTGTCTGTTTATGATGTGCACGTATCCCTGAATGATTGTTCATTTCCATTTCTGGCGTCTTCATTAGGCCTGATGGAACATTCAGCAACATATAGCACACACACACACACAATGGAGCACAATAACTTGGCACAGTACTATAAGCTCTTCGAGCGCTGTGTTATCTTGATCAGCTAATTAAACAGCCAGTGTCGGTGTCAATACTTAGCAGGTTTGCATGGCTAATGATAATGAATTCTGCTGTTGGCGTATGACTTAATGAATGGCACGTGTTGTCACCTTGAGGCACAGTCAAACTTACCATTATTTAGCACCATAAACAGAGGGAAGGTCTGCGTTCTGTGGCGAAAAGATGATATTTACACCCTAATTTATTTGTGCAACATATTTGACCCATCTAATGGCCTTCGGCTGCACATCAGCTCCACAACATGGTAATGAATGTTTTTACATTTAATTACAGCGCTCTTAAATTATAACTGCGCGTTATGCAAAGCTCAAGAAGTACATCACCACGAGCTGATGATTTTGCCATTAAGTATTTTTTAAAATATATATAACATAGCCTGTGTATATTGACTGCAAGTACGTTATGAGAAAGCAAAAGCACATTTGCTGTTCTCTACTTGGACAGTTCTGAGGTGTAAGGATTGGCCGAGCTGGAGTAATCTTCACCTGATGTATGTTTTATTTGTAGTTTACAGAACAACCTAACCGTTAGGGCTAAGGCCATGGCTATTGTGCAGCTAGCAGGAAGCTTCCAGCAGGTCTTCAACTGAACTGAACAAACTGCATCAATGAATTCCCCCAGAGGCGATTCTACCCCTTCTTTTTAAACAGCAAGCTCCTCCTACAGATAAACCAAAGTTGGCGCATAACCAATAAAAAACAATTTCTAGTCATTATTGTTGGTATACTGTCCTATCACAGCAGTATTAACACTATAGATTGTTTAGGGTAGGCAACTTGAAATGACCCTCCCCCGTCTCTATACTCTACCTAAGGATATAGACTGAGTTCTGTCTACTATGAAGCCCTTTTGGAAGTTCTCACTTCCTGTTTGGTTGTTTGAACCAATGACCAGCAGGTAGTATGGATGGGAGATGGGACATCATTTACAAACATTTTTGATAATGGAAATTGCACATAACCAATAAAGTAATTTTAATTGAATGTATAAATACGTGAATTGAGTGGTTGTGTAATTAACTCTGTGAATAAAAACAGCATGCAATGCTGAAAGAAGACCAGAATAATGACCAGAAAACCGCATCTGCGTACTATGCTAACATCGCTTAGGGCTACACAACTCACTAACTCACCTGGAACAACTATCTTTTTTGTATGCAGGATGGAACAAACAATAGAACTGTGTGAACTAGAATATGCTTGGCCAGTGTGCAACCTACTCTACAGGGCATTGTAACATGCGTTAAACATTGGTAGCCTTTAGAAAAGGAGGTTTATTGCTGGAGAGCAGCTTAGTCTATTTTCTCAATGCCCAACTGGTTACAACTGTGCAAGAAAGTAATAAATAAGTAAAACTTAATTTTCCAGTGCACTGCAAGGCATTTAATCCATACAATTGCACTACACAGATATGTTGTTCTTCAGTACACACATCCCTTTAGCTGTCATTATTTACGTGCCTTTGCTATTCATGCTGTTTCTTCAGCTGCTTGTTAGGCTGAACTAACAGCAGTATGTCGTCAGTTGGAATGTAATGTGACATGAGCTCCCCGACTGAATACTTTAATTCGTCACTTGCTCAGTCGGCTTTTGTTATAGATAACTGCAGGTAATCACCCCCCTGAATACATAGAGCTAAAGCTCTTTCATTCATTTCCTGTTTCTTTCATTTGAACTGCTCTTGGCTATTTGATTCTTTGCCACATCTCCTTGACACTTTAAATTCTTTCTCACAAACATGTCTCTATGAGTGCACATTCTCAGGAAGTATGCATTGCTGCTCCTTGTGTACAACAGGTGCTACCCAAGAAACATGACTGAGGCAGCCTCGTCCAACCTGCGCCGCTGGCCTGCATTCAAAGACAGAAGACGTTTGGACCTGCAGATGAAGATGAGTCAAGGTTTGGTTAGGTTTAGGCACAAACATGACTTGGTTAGGTTCAGGGAAAGATCTCGCTCTGGATTGAACGTATTTAGTCAAAGTTAGGAAGCTTTGTCATGGTGACGATAATAAAAGGTTGTGAAACGATCGTGGTCTGAGATAGCTTCACCTGTAATTCAAATATTGTTGTTTACACAATACATGTTCATGTTTATATGTAGTCACACTGGGAGACTGTGTTGTCTTTGAATGAGTCTGTGTGTGTTGGCAGCTGTATTCTCTTTTACTGTTTGAGTAAGTCCGTGCTCACAAGTGTATGGCCGTCTGTGTGTCATCGTTGTTGATGACCTCTTGCATCTATATTTCACGATGCCGCACACTGACACCGATGATGCTTCCACATCAATATCTCATGACTGTGCAGGAAGGTTACTTACCAGGAAAAGAAACGCGCGCGCACACACACACACACACACACACACGCACACGCATACAGACCTAGGCTGCCCTATCCAAACATCCTCTTCCGACCACGGTAAACAAGATATGTGTGGGCAGGCTTTGACCTGTTCTGTGTTAATCTACTCAAAACACACACACACACATACACACACTATTCTTTTGATTCAGACCCCATTCATCTAATCTATTGCAGCAGACTTGATGTGCTTGCAGAACAGACAAAGAAGGTAGAGAGAGACACGAGCAAATAAGTGCCTCTGCTGTGTTTGTACGGTCATCAGGTTCCCTGCGCTACCTCACTCATTAACGCTGAATCTTAGCTCGCAAAGCCTTTCAAACCAGGTGTGTGTGTGTGTGTTCGTGTATCTCATTAAGCAAGAGAGAGACTGAAAGAGAGAGAGAGAATGTTTTATGTGATTCTCCAATTCATCCTAATTGATGATGAAAAACCACCTTTTTAACTATCAGGACCCACCTCTGCTATTAAGACAGTGACCATTTTCTTATGACAATCACTCGAGAGAGGCTTTTATTTGTGTGATGGTTAATATAGAACATTTTGGAATGACAGGAATCATTCTACAATATATAATATTGGTATTTATAATAATAAGCAAGACAATAAAGAAATCATCACCACATAATGTGTTTCAGAATTGCACATGCCATATATGAGACATTTTTATATGATATACTTTGATCGGGCACATTTGTGATGCTTGAATACAGATTCAGTGATTTTTCTGCTGAACTACTGATGTCTGAGAGTCCATTTAACAATTGCAAATTTGTATTTATTAGGATTAGTGCGATATATTGGTTAGTTTTTATATTAATTCAATGTGTCCTGTCTTCCACTTCCTCGCACCACACTTCCAATTTCGTATAAATGAATCAGCTAACAAAAACGGCATTGCCGAATCTTTTTTTTTGTGTGGAAATTGTCAGGTCAACTAACGGCATCTATCCGTCGCAGTTTTGCAGCTTTGATTTTGTTTAACTGTGCAGACAAGATCTGTATTTGACAGAAAGGTGGGGCAGATGGCTCTGTATGATGTATTAAATCCGGACCAATTGACAGTTGCATCCTTCAAAAATGATCAAGCTGCCGGCTGATCTAAAATCGTCTCTGTCTGGTTACAGACAAACCCTTGAAAACCTGTTTGAAGGGCTGTGTTTTTCATAGTTTAAACGTTTCCAAACAAAAATAATTAAAGCACATCAGATCTAGTAGACATTACCTACACTAACCCACTATACCATCACTTAATCATCGAGTCCAATTACATTCTTTTAAGTATCGCCAGCAATACTGGTATCACCAAATAGATACACACCCTGCAGTTTCTTGTATTTATTCATGGACTGAAACTCAGATCTTCCAAATGGAAAACAAAACATTTGTATAGAAGGTCAAATGGGAACTTTTGGCAGCGGGAGGTATAATAGTCTTAGACAAGACGACTCTGCTGTGGTGGGATGAACTGGGTCATGTCTTGGTTTGAACCAAAGCTTGTTTTATTGTGCATTCAGTAGAATAGTTTTCAGGATATGAATAGACCTCTGGAGCTGACATCTCACAGTATAAGATGTGCATGGCTCAACCCAATGTGTGGGGGTGGGAAACAGACCTTTGGATGGGTCAGGAGCAATTGGCATTGGCTTACACATGGATGTTAAGACATTGCATGTCAATTAGTGTACTTGCAAGGGAGAAATGAAGAGCGATGGAAGTAGATGTAATAGGACTTATGACATTTGTCAAGTACAGGGGCGTCAATATACAGTATAGGCAGTGTGGTTACACGAGGGCCCATGGGGTGGTGGAGAAGAGAGCAGAACCGCCAACAATGAGCAAAGAACAGCCCCTTGTGGATAATATGTATGTTGTTCTTTACCAATTTCAAGTCTCTATTTGATTATCTCACAAGATGGTAGTGTGATATGCGATTGCTAGTTTCGACGTAAAATATGTGTGTGTGTGTGTTTCATAACTTGTAGCTAGCTTGCACTGGGGCATGTTATAAAATGATGCACTGGGGCCCATTGTAACTACCTTATGTCACTGGTGAAGTTCATGAAGGAATGGTGGTTTGTAATCATGTGAGTGGAGAAATCTATTTGATGTGTCTTCGGAGGATTAAGTGCAGTTTTTCCCAGTGGGCCCACTCAAAAGAAACCTGCTTTAGGTCGATAAAAAGTGGAATAACTTGCCTTACACAGCTTGCATGACATCCATACGCAGTCACTGTTGGCACAGATGCTTCAAACTGTCTGTCAAAATGGTAACAAGGGATCCTTTGGTTCCAAATGGTTAGAATATGGTGCAGAAAATTCCAGGTTGAGTGGTTTGATTATAACTCCGGGTACTCGCACTAAAAATAAACATGTGGCAATTTAACTAAAATTGTCCTCTAAAATTCATAGAATTACACCTCAGAGCCATTTTCACACAGCAAGAAGATTGCCTATTCATACATCTTTGAAGAATGACTTGTTCCTGTGATTACTCACATTTCCAGGAGCGAAGCCGTCTTAAAGTGGTTTGATTATCATGTACGAACACTGAGATTGGAGGCTTTTAGCAAAATCACGTGGAACATGCAGACATCACTAAAATGTCATACACGTGTTTGTACACTTCAATTGTGTCTCTCTTTGTGAGAGGACATGCACATATGTGTTTATCAGGAGAAAGTGGTTAGTGAAAAACAGCACACCAACCCACGGGATAAAATATCTGTGGTCATGTGCTAAGGCAATCAAGTGTTATTACTTCTGTATAATGGACTGTGTGTGATCTCAGATCTAACCACGAACTCCAGTCCTTTCTGGAGGAACATGTCTGTGCACTTACCAGAAAAGAAGATGACGACATTTGACCTGTTCCCCTCTTTTTTTAAATGGCAAACTGCAACCGAACGGAGCATTTCCGCCATTTGATCGCGACTGTCACCCACCAAAGTATGTGCCAGCTTGTTTGATCACTTGACAATTGTATTAAAACTGAATAAAGAGGAACGTGATTTTACTTTTCCTTGCTTGTTTTTTCCCCCCGTTTCACGTGAAGTTTAACATGCGCTGCCATCTCCCCCATTTTCACGAATTTGGTGGTCCCTCCCATTTTGAGTGTCCAGTGTACCACACTCAACTTTGAGTACACCATCCGAGTACTCATGGTGCACTGCACTTTGCCATACATGTAAGTGTGACGGCACTTATCCACTCAAAATAGCAAGTGTATTTATGGCAAAATGCAGATCCAATAGTAAGTTAGCATGCCTACAGACCAAGTATTGCTGAGGCTGTCATTGTTTTCATGCATTTGGTCCTAAACCAAAGTAGGAAACCATCCAATAGTTGTCATTTCAGTGAAAAATGTATCTCATGGTGGTGCACAAGAGAGAGTTTTTAAGATCCATCCCAACTTTTTCTATCTCTTTTTTTTGGGCAGGGTTCACAGTCTTCCAGTTTTCCAGAAAATCCTGGTGCATCCACTCAAGCCATCCCCTGCATCTTTACCAGCTAGGTGTATGTGAGCTCCACTTCATGCTGCTGTGCAGAATATGTACACACATGAGGCCAGTTACACACCCAGTGGTTTAGAAAATGACTCATTCTGACCTTAGTCTTGACTAACAATGTGTAGGAGCTGCATGCACTATAAACTGCACAATAGACCCAGTGGCTGGCAGGTAAACACAGACACACCAGGAAAGGTCATTCTATATACAGCTCCTAACAAGATTAAAAATGATTCACGACACCTCAGTGATGCTTTTCACCCCCATACAGAAAATAGTTTCTTACTCACCCAGTGGAAGGGGAGAAAGAAATATATATTTTGATACTTTTCAAACGCTATTACAAAGTCGAAGCAGTGGCACAATATCCTGGCAAGTCGATCTTGAGAAAGACCTAGAGCAGAGTGTATCCACCACGTGCAGCAGTTTTAAACTAGATGGAGGCAGCTACCAGTGCCTTCCTTCCTCCACTGCAATCGACTCAAATTCAGAGTTCAGATGAGTTTGTGCCTGTTGGATTGTCTGTGCACAAGAACCTGTGAAAATATTGTCCTTCTCCCTGTCTGCATGTGTTTATTTGTGTGTGCATGCACAACATTTGCATCTGTATATATGAGTCCCGAGACTGCGGCCCATTTTATTATCTTAATGGGACCAGGCAGCGCTGGGCTGGAACCAATCACACCAACCTGCTCTGATAGGAATCCTGGGGGACGGCATCAACTAAATTCCTTCACTTTTCCATCTCAAATGTGGCTCTTCTTTACTTTATATGCACATGAATCAGCCAAATATGACCATTTAAGATAACAGCAGTCATGAAATTGTCAAACCGACGAACACCACCTGCATGCTCATTGTAGCTGAATACAGAGAAATCACAAATACATTTTTACCTTGCATCTACATCCACACAGTCAGAGTCGCCATGCTTTTTATTGCTTTACAGTTCGAAATTTATAACAAAGAACAACCTCTTGTGTCACTACAAATAAAAATCATAATAATAGCACAGAACAAATCTTTGATTGTCATAAACTGACATTTTATGCTGGAATTTTATCATACAGTCTGCGATGATAAGGAATGGGACATTTCATTTGTTGTTTCTAAATGAATCATGAAAGTTCACTTTAACATAACGATTTGTTCATTTGCTACTGCTGTCTTTTTGTCATTTATGCACACAAAAAAACCCATCAAGAACAGTCTACAGCCATGCTAGCAGCTATAGTATGTGAGGTTGTACTTGGGCACAGCTGTGCGTTGTGCTAAATGCTAATGTCAGCACGCTCATGGTGACAGTTCTAGCATGCTGATGCTAAGCAGGTGTAATGTTTACCGTAATCACCATTTTGGTTTAATGTGTGGCATGCTAACAATTGATAATTAGCAGTTTTATAGTCGGATATATTTTTTTAATCTAGCCTACTCTTGCTGGTTTATCCAGTGTTACCTACCAGAACTTTAAGAGTACTCCATCAATCTAGCATGGCCCTCCCATATCATTGTTGGAGTTGCAATATACCATTTTGTTTTAAGTATCAAAATCGATGCAGCAAAACCAGAGAAAATGTCTTTTTATGCCATGCATTCTTCTTCCTAGTCAAACATTGGTGCCTACATTTCCTAAAATTCAATGCAACTTGACTGCCTACAGTTTTGAAAAGTCACAGATTTGGTACGTTAAGCTAGTATCAACTAATGCAGCTTCAAGCAGCTAGTTTCAAGCAGAGATGAGCAGCGGCCTACAGAGGTCTGGCAAGCTCATTTCGATTCAACTCCACACCCCCAGACTCTTTTAATCTTTAAACATATAGTCTTCATCCCCAACTGATGTTGACTCAAGTGCTTTATCAGATTTAACACAGCCTTCTCTTTTTTCACATTATGCAGTAGTACTCCCCAAGACCTGTAACGAGACTTTGATGTGTACAATTGGTGTTCCCATGTTAAGAGATCACCAACGGGATGACAATGCATAGAGAAGGGGACTTGCTTGAAAGTGTACAACAACAATTCACTCAGTTGTTGAGTAATTTCACTTCACAATTGTCAGCCTCTGGGTGGTGCTAGAAGAAAAGTGAGGGGATGGCCAACATCGTTAGGATTCATCATCTGGGAAGCAGGAATGGGACCTTTCATGGCGATCTACCCAATAGTTGTTGAGATATGTTAGTCTGAACCAAAGTGGTGGACTGACCAACAGGGATTCAGAACTCATCATCCCTTCTTCAACGCCGAAAAATAAGTAATTACCCCACACAAAATGTATCCACAGCCTTTGTTTATTGCATTTATAATTAAAAAAAAGAGTACAATTATGAAATACAGCAGCCTTATTACTCATTCCAATTTCAAAGTGGTTGGAAGGCATTAGAAGTATGAAAGCTGATTTCTAATCTCAATAAACACCTGCGAAGCTACTTAGCTTCAAGGGACTTCCACAATTATTCCATATTAGTAGTGTTGTCGTGACCGTGGCTTTGTCTCAGGGTATGATAAGCCGGATCGGTGGAGGAAGTTATTCGTGAATCGTGTTTTGCTTGCTTTTCTTCCCCGCATCGATTAAGGATGGAAACTGCATCGAGCAGTTGTGCTCGGTGCTGCTAAATGTTGCATAGGGCATGAATTAAGAATGTGAGGATCCCGAAGGGAAGACGAAAGAAGGCAGGCGGAGAATGATAGGGAAACGGTATTGAACACCAAGGGGGTCTACTGGCAGAGGTGTTTGTGTGCTTGTGCATGTACCTCTTAGGTTGAACATGCCATGAACACACTAAAGGCACACACACATCCCTGCACACATACAAATTAAGTCATGCACACTTAGCAGAAGTCCACTATGCATATCAGTCAAGGTCTCAAAGTGTAATCCATCCTGAACGGCAGCCTTGCTGATTGTATTCAAACCCATTTCAAAATATGACATTCTCTCAAATTTAGTCTGAGATTAAAATCCATTCAACCATGTTTTGAAGCTTCTTAATTCAAGTCAATAACAAAAGACTCTTGCAGAATCTCCTAAGGTTATTTTAGAGAGGGGGAGAGAGAGAGATTGAAAAAGAATGGGATGGGAATACTGCAAAAACAAGGAAAACAAGTGACTGGATCAAACTTAATCACACAATGACGCACTAGCACATTTATCGAAGGAAATGTCTTTGATCATCGGAGACATTCTCCTTTTATCTGAGTCATTTAAACTGAAGTTCAGTCCTTTTTTCAAAGCTTTTTTGTACCAGTTTCACAAAGTAACATTCAGTATTTTCTAGTGGTAATTTAGGAACATTTTGCACCCACAATCTTAGCCAAAGCAGTAAAAACTACAGCCTGATTTAAAGCCAATGGGTCTTTTCATCAGCCTCGCACCTTCCTTGTTTATAGGCGATTGAACTACCACTGGGCCGAGGAGAGAAACTATACTTGATCTAAATGAGTGCTGAGAGAGAGAGAGGGGGGGATTTGGCTTTCCAGAAAGGTGGGCTTTCTTTGAATTTAGTCTGAGAAATGACTGTTGGCTTTAATGGGTTCATTAAGGAGTTTGCCAGCATCCTGCACACTGGCATGGCTCCTCAAATTGTTCTCCTTTCAGTGAATTCCAGAGCTTTCCATTTGGGAGGAGAGGTGAGCACACTTAGTAAGTTTGAGAAGACTACCAGGTGGCATGAACAGGTCTGTGGAAGTGCAGAGACAAACAGAATCTGCTGCATGTTTGAATTGATTAGACAGTCTTTGTGATGACAAAGGTGAATAAATCAGTAAAGAATTTAACAGGAAACACAGAATTGGGTGGGAAGAAAAAGTTACAACATGTTTTATCGGGCCTACAGAAGGGTCCGTAGTCAATGTGTTTGTTAGAGAGAGTGGGGAGAGGAGGGGCTGAGTGAATCAATGCGCTGTGCACATCTCTACAATTAAATACGATTTTACCCATTTTCAAACCAGCTGTAAAGCAAGGAATCTGTCTGTGTGTGTGTTCTTTGCATATCTCGAGAACCGTCCATACAATCTATTTAACGCTTGGTGGGTATATTGCTGCGGACCCAAGGACGTGCAGTGTCGAGGTTGACACGTTCAATATTAATACACTTCGAACAAACTAGCAACCAGTGCTCTGCAGCGGTGAGGCAGGGCTTTTAGGGCTCTGTGGCCAAAGTGGAGCATGTTGTCCCGGCTCGTTGACTGCAGTTCACTGTTGTTGCTGGATGTCGGATATATGAATGTAACAACCGAGTTGTTCTATACCATGGGCCGATTAATTGGCCCGCTCCGATCTGGTTAAGATCTGGTTATGTTTAGGCACTGAAATGACTTGGTTAGCGTAAGGGAAATAGCATGGTTCAGATTAGAATTACTACTTTGTCCTTGTTGTTAAAAAAAAATCAATGCTCGCTGTTGATAGTTAACTGTCACACATTTTAAATTTGGGCATGTTCTTGTAACAACTCAATGCGTTTTTTATACTTTTCTTGGGATGACATTCTCTTGTAGATATACACAACAAGCATTGGACTAATTGCCTAAACTTTGCCTTACACAGTAGCTTGATTGGGTGACCACGGACCGGCATCTTTGCAGAAGAACATCGTGACATTTTAGGGGGCCTTGCAGTCATTCACTCATCCCCGACTGCCTCTGTAAACCAATACTGATCCCAAGCCAGCACAGTGGCTGACTGAGTGCCTGTCTAGTAGACATGCCGACTGTGCCCAGTGGTGGATTAATGTGGTTACTATTGAATACCCAGGTTAGGAATCGATCTGTCCGTCCGTGGCATGAATGAGTAAGGAGGTAGGATCAGTGTGCAAGGGCTGTTTTTGGTGTGTGTGTGTGTGTGTGTGTGTGTAACTCTCTGCAAGTATGTGCTAGTACGTTTTATCGAATTTGTCACGACCTTTAAACCACGCTCGGCTGTCTAGTTGTGATGTGTGTAGTACATTGATTTCAATTCACTGCTCTTTCTAGTTTCAAATGCACTTCTTCTGCGCTTTCGTTTCCTTTTTTCCAAGTCTGTCTCTGTGTTTTGTAGCTTTGCCATTTGATTCTTTGTTAATTGTATCTGCGAGCCATGTCTTTGCTGATCACCTGCCTCCATTTGGACGATGGATGGAGGGCTGATTCCAGAACAGGCTTCTTGATTGCCCGATACAGCTCTATTAAATCTCCCCTAATTTCATTTTCCTTGGTGATTTGGCCACATGTCTCCAGCAACACAGGTCTTAAATGAGCTCCAGATTGAATTTAATCGAGGCATATAAGCTTCTGAAAAGATCAGACTTTAGTTCCGTGGCAGCAGGTGTGTGTTTTTGATTTGATTGCTGTGTGTCGCATGTTTAATCCGAATATAAAACTCTCCACACACACTGACAAAATGGGAGTATTTTAGTAAAAAACACATGAGTTCAAATGGAATTAAACCAACAATAAGCATTAATGTCAACTGATTGTACTAGCTGACCCAACGCTTTTTGTAAATCCATTCATTACTGTGTTTTCCTCTGTACTACAGGATAACTTTCTTGTGCGGTACCTGCTGCTGCCCTAACACAGTCATCTCAGAGTGACTTTATTAAGGTTTCATGTTTTGTCTTATCAGGTGAACTAGAAATACGGGTCACACTTTGTGGTTATATTTAATATTTTAGCTTGTAGATGAAATCAGTCTAAATTAAATTGGCCTTTCGAAAGTTTTGAAACCAAGAAGAAAAAAAGTCCCACCTGTTCTATTGAAGTATTATCACTAGTTATTATGCATTTCTTTTCATTTATTGTTCAAGACTGTTCATTATTTCATATGGGTCCTTTGTTACTGCTGCTCTCAAGACTTTCATTCATGTATTACAACCTTTATACAGTAATCAGTGATATTTAGGAGAAGGTTTCATTTGGACTGGCGTCATGTGGCGTAAATAATTGACTGAGCACAACAAAAACATACTTTATAACATATTTTTAACACTTGTAATAAATCATTTAAAAAGCAATATATATATATATATGCAGTTTAACTAATCCCACACAAAGATGCACTAAAGATACAGAAAACACACAAACACACCCTCACACTGATCACTCATGAATTTTGGCAAAACTACCACTACCTCCTCCTACTAACCACTTATCACCTCTGGTCTCTAAATCGGTACCTTGTGGTTGCTTCCTTCCAGCCTGCTGCCTCAGTGTCTCCATGGGTGGGTTCCTTTGACTAAGACCAAGCAGCAGCATGCAGCCGCTGGTGATGGATTGTCCCATTACTCAGCGACTTCCCTGCTGTTTGCGTGTGGTCTAACACAGTGTGTTGGATTGGATTGTGGTATGTGTGTGTGTGTGTGTGTGTGTGTGTGTGTGTGTGTGTTGTAGTACCTTTTGTATTCTTGTAGTTGGACAGTACGGAAGCGTAACAAATGTCCCCTGTTTTGTGTGAATTAACGAGTTTCCTCAAAGTCTTGTGAGAAGCTCTCATTTGCTTGAGAGCTCAATCTTATGGAAGCAAACATGTCCCGCCTGTTTATTTTGATCTAGCATTCAAAAACTATATGAAGAATGACGTGAGTGCAATTCAGTCGCTATGGTGTCTCTTGAGAGCCAGGCTGAATGCATTTCAGATACATCATCCTATAAATCATCAGTTCAACTAAAGCCTAAGAAACATGAAACAATGTCCAGCAGATCAAAGGAGAAGAATTATGACCTGAATAACTGCAAAGTCCTGAGGTGCCTGTGCAACGTTGACAATCTAATAACTATCATATTACTTGAGGTTTAGTGTTCAAGATTTGGTTTTAGGTAAATCTTGAATTGAGAGTAATTATATCCATGTTGTAGACTCTAGTGAGGATCGGAATATTCAGAATGAATGCAAAGTAAAGGGTCGCACAAGTATAATAAGACGAATGTGTGTGTTTGACTATGCATTCTATAGACGTATGTGCGTGCATTAAAAAAAATCCCCCTGCAGATGTATGTATGCATGTGCGCTCCAGAGCTCCTAACCCTATAGGATGACAGAAAGTGATCATTCAATTTAGAGGGACATTTGTGGCCATCAAGCATGTGCTCCTGGTCCATTAAAGTCATAAACACTTTTGCAGAATTCACATTGATATATAAATGGCATGTTCGTAGAGGATGTCATTTATATATGCATGTGCAGTACCAGAATATTGCAACTACGGGAGCACCAATAAGCAATCATTAGCGCCGTTAATGATGTGTTATTACATTGAAAGACATTTACAAACAGATGGATCTTCTGCGTCGTTGTATTTTTTGTTTTGTTTTTGCTGTACTGTATCTTCTAGTTTGTGTTTGAGGAAAGATTCCAGTTACCCTCCCTTTGTTTTTTTCACCAAAACAGCCCACACGCACAGGATGCTCTCCTACACCCACTCGCCTCCACAGCTCCTTGTATCAAGTCCTCCCACCGAAACAGTATCCTGCAACAATTCCCATCACATTTCATGTTAGTTTTCAGCTCTTATCGAAGAGCTCTAACAGACATCCCAAATGCTGTTTAGGTTCCTGCTATTTTCCAGCTTTTACCGGCACCATGACTGTGCATTATGATCTGCGCACCTGTAGGCTAGCACACCCCACACAGAGCGCTTTTTCAAGCACCAAGGCCCTGAGGCGATTATTCTCTTTGTTGCTCTTCCTCAGCATTAAAATCATATTGGGCTCATACAAGCTCTGACAGCATGTTGTAAATGTGAGATATATTACCTGATATGGAGCCTGATATACTGTACTTCATTCATCTTATCCTTCATTCATCACCCTCTCAGCCGCCTGGCTCCTTTCCATTCAAATATTTTCCTGCTTCCCATTATTATCTTACGAGCTTAAATCTAAGAGGCAACTCACTGATGATTAATTCTATCCAATCAAGCAAGCCTAGATCTACCATTCATCTCACATACCCACCCAGTAACCAATCACTAATCACCATCTTCTTTATCAATCCAATTAGCTGCACCTGTAGAACATGCCTCTAGTTGCTCCTAGCGAGGGTGCAAACATCCAGCTGTGGTTGGATTCCTACTGCTGCCCTTTCTTCATACGTGCAGGACATTGCTGTTGCTGTTAAGTGCTGTTTGCTGTGCTCTGTCATCTTGTGTGAAGCAGGGGAATGAATCTCCAGGGGCACCACATTCACAGTCTCCATGTAAACCTGCTGCTGGATCCCGTTGGAATGTAACAAAGTGTGTTGATTCTACCTCAAGATGTCACGTTAGAGAAAATGAAGTGTCTGCACCACCCATCCTGCTGTTGTTGTTGGAGGTAATAGTTGTTGCTGATGATGCTCAGAGATATCCAGCATGAATTGTATGCCATCAAATTTAAACCTGATAAACAGAATAAAACATTGTCAAAGTCACAGTGGAGAAATAAGATAACAAATAGTGTTGCAAACTATTTCTTTAATGTCATTTTCCAAATTCATTTTTGTGATGATGCTAACGCAAGCTAGACCCCCTACCTTTTATGGTGAAGAACAAACTCTACACTGTGTGTGGGAGCTGCCGATGACTCGGCAGGTGTTGGAATATCATGAACAAAAGGAACGTCTGGTGAGAATCAGTGATAACTTTAGCAAGCTAAGCTAACTAGCTTCCACTTTCTGAGATGAAGCTAGTTAGCCTAGCTTGCTAGCTTCCACTCAACGGGTGCCATGCAAACTCAGCAGAAAGATGGGTCTTCCCAAATGTTGAATGTTGTAAGAGGACATGTCTTTTATCACTAAATTGCTAGTTTCACAAATGTTTTGGAAAAGATTGTTTCCTTTTTGAAAACAGAAACATTTAGTCAGTTTAGTATATATTCCCTCAGACAAAGTGATCGGAATTCATATTTAAAGCTACTACAAGGACCTTTAACTTTGTGTTGATTTTGGTAGTCCCTGTGGACAAAAGCTGTAGTGTTTCCGAGCACCACATTCTCTTTAGAGAACTCCTAATTTTACTGCAGCAGGTTCTGACAGTCTGCCATACACAGTCCTGGTTCAGATCTCCAGTGCCTCCCTTCCTTCCTGCAGGCAATACGGCCTGGGCCTCCAGCAGCGTGGTGTCTGTGTTGGCTCCCAGTGGGGAACGGCAGAGCAGCGAATCAAAGCTCATCTCAATGCTGTTTGACAAATGCCATCATTTACCAGCACCATGACTGTGCCAGGCCATGGTGTGTTTCGAAACGAGGATGGTGGGAGGTTGAAGAAAACCATCATTTGACTCATATAAAGATTGAGACTGCGATTGGTGACTGTGGAGTAATGCTTAGGGAGCTTTTCTACCCATGAGCTCTGCCCAGGAGAATAATGACATTAAAATATAGGCTTTTGTTTTTGCTTCCCACTGTGGGATCCTGGCTCGGGAAAGGCTTTACAGAGTAAGCTCCTCAAGTATTTGGACAGTGACACGCTTTCTTATTATTCTGGCTGTGAAATGACTGCCAGCTTTAATTTCAGGGTATTTTTCTATCATACTGGTTGAGAGGAGAGCTACAGTCCTTAATTTCACGTCACCCCTTATTACACTGTGCTTAAACCATTTCAACAGATTAGGATTGCAATGAATTATCAGTTCTCCTTTTTTTTTTTTTGTTTTTTTTACTTGTCAGAAATTCTTCATTTTAAAGTTACTTATGGGAGAGAAGAGACATAATTTGAGAGCCAGCACTCATTGCTGATTTAAGACGAGATGAGATATGGAGATACAATTAGAGAGGGAGCAGTGAGGGGCAGAAAAAGACAGACAGACAAAAAGAGAAACACCCGAGAGCTCCAGCCCTTCACTCCACTTTGCCAGCGTGAAGCTTTTACACCTCGGCAATATTTGCCCCCCAAACAGCTCCCTCCGTGGGCTGCCAGCCTGGAGTCGGTCCCTCTTCACACCCAGAAGCTATTCACAGTCTGACAGGCATGCACAAAGCCAAGCTAACACACAGACGTACACAGCCACAAATCTAATACACAGGTATGCTGTCAGGTACACATACACATCCCCTGATGGGTGCACACATGCATAAAAACCCACGCAGACACACTCACAAGGCCAATTTAGGTGGAAGAAGAATCCTATCCGCTGTCCACCTACAGATTGACAAAGGCTGGAGTTGGGGACACAAACACACACACACACACACACACACATGCAGGCTTGTCACTTTAACTCGAATGGAGAAATGTGGATGACAGTCTTCACCCCAAGTCCTCTGCATCAGTATATAAACAAACAAGTGAGGTGAAGTAAGTGACAGTGTTGCATTACAGATAGCCAAGATGGAGTCCTGCCTTTAGGAATCAGTATTGCAATGCCAGCAACATTAAAAAGAAATGCTTTTTTCCCCACTTAATTGCCTGAGAGGCATGAAACAATGGATCATTGTAAATGTCTTGTTCTGATATTAATCTGATGTTATCTCTCTGGCATCATGCTTTCCAGGTGTCCCCCGCATGAAAACAATGACTCAGCAGGAAGCATGATCATTTGTTTTTCTGACTCTGTTTGAGTATTAAGCCCACTCTAGGTGGTTTTGACATTTAAAATAAATAATTAACACCACGCCTAATCGATAGCAATACATTTCTCAGTCTAGTCAAATCATGTGACGCACAGGGTGTTGTTAACACAATTATGTCCTTTCATGCGCAGGTTGTGATTTTGTGTAGTTTCCCCACTCACGATGAAATTTGAAATGTGGACAGGAGTAGTGAATTATACAAATTCTAGATGTATGATTGACTGTCTGCTTCCCATTTCTCTTGTCTTGCAAAAAAAAATTAAGAGATTAATTAATTATGCTCATAATCCAGTAAAATGTTTCCTGACAGTATTTTTATTTGTATTATTAGGTAATAGCTATAGTATTTTTCATTGTACTATGACGTTGTTGGAGTAACGTTACAGGTGCATTACTGTGCATGTTGCATTTCACTGCTGTAGACGTCTCAATGTTGTATTAATGTTAACTAGTTTATATGCTGTTGGGTAGTTTAATCTGCAGCAATGCGAAAGGATATGTGCCGGAACCCTTTCATTACCTTTGGACAGTCTTAATGCTAAGCTTCGATAACAGCTTTAATAAGGCTTCCTGTTTTCAGTTCTTTGACAATAGATAACATGTACAGGAGAGAGATGGCCATGAGCACAATTCGAATGGACTACAATGACTCACCACAATACTCCATTTAACAATTTTGCAGGAAGCAAACAGACTGGACTGGCAATGTGGAGACAAACCGTAACATCCGACCTGTTCCCACACACAAAAAGTAGCCCATTTAAAAACCTACCCCTCTGTGTCGATCTCTAAAACACTGAGCTATTATGCACAGACTCAGCACTTCCTCCCGTCCCCAGTCATAAGGTCCTGACAGTTATGACAGGATTGTGAACAGCGGATGGACACAACATGAATGTCAATAACCCAGGCATGACAAAACTTAACAGCGGCGCCGACAAACTTTACAGCTCCTGTAAGATTATCTCTCATGCTATGAAAACTCCTGATGGCCGTCATTAATCATTCCAGTAATTACGAGGCAGAAAATAAACAGTGGGGGTGTGCAGCTCCTTTTTTTTTTTTTTCTGTCTGCCATTCACTTAATCTCTTGTGGTCTCTTTTGAATATCACATGCACAGGTTTTTGCCTTTATCACTTCTTCTTGCTTCTTGATCCCCTCTCTTTCTTGCTCTCTCGCTATCACTATTCCCTCCATCTCCCATGCTCGCTGTCTTGCCAGTGCATTGTGTTTTTGCTTGAGAGACGGAGGAGACGTTGGCAGGTAATTTGGGTAAAAACAGCACTTCAGTTCTATAGACTGATATGCCAACAGCAATACCCACCAGCTCAACCTTCTCTAATTACTTCCAGCCAGACGTAGAGACTCGTTTACTTGTGTCATTTTTTTTTTTGTGTGCATCTCTGCCGCAGTGTTTGCAGTTTGGCATTTTTCATCAGAATGGGACTTCGTCTGCGGAGCTCGCTGGCTGGCTTTGAGCTCAGGCAGTAAAACCCATTTGGGGGTATTATGGACTGAGCAAGAAAGGTACTGTGAATGGTGAAGTAGATTACGGAGCGATTTCCTTGAGCTCTCCTCCGCCTCTTCACATTACACAGCTAATACACACACACACACACACACACACACACAGGCTCTGTGGCATTGCTTGTCCCCTGGATCAAACCAGATTTTCATTCAGTCAGCTGGGAGCTGGCCAATTCCTGGCGCACTCCCACAGTATGGCTGGCAGACTGTTTTGCCATGCATTTACATTTGTTTGGCTGTCAACGCATTTTGGTGCAATAGAAGAACAGGACGGGGCTGGGCAAGGTCAGGTTTTGTTGCACTCCAACAGGAATTCACTAGAAAATAAATGATCACACCTTTCCAATCTTTGCCAGATGATCACATATAAACCAAAAAAAGCCCACCAAACTACCCATTCCTCCTGCAGGCTTTCATCCCCCGGGTTTACTGTATATTGCTATTCTAGCCGACTGAGATTGTTAGATAGTGCAGTCACATATCCCCGGATCTCTTTCGGGGTTATTTTGTATTTAGCCTTCTAGTGGCTGGTCTCGCATGGCTGCACGAGGCTCTTGCTCAACGCCGCGCTGAGAATCCATAAAGCCTCCCTGAGGATTCAGGTCTGTCAATTTGTGTTTGTTTTTCCAAAAATACTGATTCCTGCACTTCATGCGTCTCTTCTATCGCGCGGTTGAGAGAAAGTAAAATGTGCAAAAGTCTGGGCCAAGCCAAGGAGACTGGAGTTGTAAAGAGGTCTGCGGAATGAAAGAGAGGCTGGGGTAGATTTCGGCCAAAAGAAGAGGTCCTGGGGTTTGACAGAAAATATGAAAGGGTGCGATGTGGAGGCCAGGGGCTAGGGGAGCGAGTAGACACTGAAGGGAGGATATTAAAATGCTGGAGGGGAAAGCTGGGGGCAACAGAATGGAAAGGGTCTGAAGGGAATGTACAGTGTCGAGTAAGGAGTTGATATAGAAGCCGAGCATCGGGGTTGGATAAATACTATGCAAAGGGAGTGGAGGAATGGCTGAGCACCGTGGTCAGGAAAGTTAGAAACGTCTCAGATCGGAGATGTAGGCAGGTGAAAGGCTATGAGGAGAGATTAGACTGCTGCCTGTCTGTCTGGGATTGATCTAATACCCAACAAGGTGGCTGTTCTTGATCGGATATAGATGATGAGCTAGCAGATTGCCAAACAGCCGGAAGCATGATGGGAAAATGAAATCTTCCCTCTACTCCACATGTAAATCTTTAGCGTTGCATTTGTTTACGATCTAATTCAGAAAGTTCTTAACCCATTTAGAAATCAATCATGTTTTCAAAAAGGGATTTGTTTTCTCTGAGACACAGTGTTATTACGGTAAAACAATGCCCATCATTTAAGCTTGTGTAAGGAGGCACACTTTTCCTTCTATAAATGGCCCTTTTACAGGCTTTAGACTTAGCGTGGCAGATTTAAACCAACGGGAAATTTACACACAATGGCTTTGATTAGAGCCTTTCTTCAAGCTCACCTCCTATTCCCTGACTTCGATTTCCAAGCATCTCCCTAGCAATGCTTCCAAAAAAGCCCATATGGGATGATTTCAAATTCCCAGAGAAATATATTCATTACCATGCAAATTAGTTGGGGAGTCGTTGACTTAAAGCATTCGCCATACTTCATGTTGGCGTCTGTTAATGCAATTAATGGGACCTCGTTCACAAGAAAGAGAATTGCCTGCAGATAATTGTCATTGTCGGGATCCTATTAAAAAAGTTCTCCCAGTAAAACGTAGCATTGAGAGGAAGCGGTAGCCGTCGCGTCACTGCAACATAGCCCCGTAATGGGATAATAAAACCTCTTTCATCTGCCATGAATAGAGCGATACACACAACAAAGCAACACAAAATGATTTCTGTCATGATTTCTGAGAGCACCCCATTCAATTACCATTCTGGAACAATCTATGCAAATAGGTTACCTGCAGCACCCAGCTGCGACGGATGCCGTGTGAAATCCTAATTAACAGGGAATTGGGGGTGGAGAAATATTGATGTGGGGAAGAGACGTATGCAATCAGAGGATAGAAGAGATCCAAACAGAAGGATACAAAATGCTGTACGGCATATAGTGCGGGTCATTGGAAAAAAAGTGGCAATTTTCTAAAAATGCTGCTTGTTTCTGTGTCCTGAAAATAAGCAGCAATTTAGAATCCTGAGGAAGAGGCAGCAGAGAGGGATAAGAAGGAGGCGCTATGTTTGACTGGTCCAACCAGTCCATCACTATGGTGATAATCTATGATCCGGCATGATAGGGGTCAGAGGCAGGTGACAGACAAACAGCCCCGAGCAAATACAGATCCGAGTCATTGGATGCATGTTGTGTGTGCTCAAGCTCAGCAAATCTTTGCCGTGGAGGGCAAACAACACATTGCGCTGTGTTTTTAAAAAAACAACAAAAAAAAACAAAGAGGGTTGGAGGTTGGGAAAAAAAAGGTTAGAAAGTTGACTCCATTGAATTTGTAGCTTGACTATTGCGACAACAAGAAAATGCAGCACAAGTTAAAGCCATGTAATGTTTGTGTTATAACCTTTTTTTATACACACGCATACAGTATAGCAAACTACTAAAGCAGAGGAACACTTTGTCTTTGATAGTTGATTGATTGGTGTTGCGTCTGACAAAATGTAACTTATGTATCTCATTTTCCTTTTTTTTTTTCGGGCATCATTCCTCTTCTCTATATCATTTTTCTCAGGGCTTTGGGAAAGATGCCAATCCGGGAGGAGGCAACACAAGCAAATGCACCTGTTATCCATTTGTAAATGACAGCAGAGAGACTGGTGCGGGGAACAGGTGGGTCACTATGTCCCCCCCCCCCATGTCCCTGGGATCAGCATTCACCCCTGCTGCTGCTGGAAGGCATATTATCCCTTAGCTAATTTCCATTTGTCAAATAGCTGTGCCGAGATGTTGATTTGCTGTAAGAAGAGAAAACGGGCACGAGGGGTTCACCGGCTACTGCACTCGGGTCAACTTGACGTTAGAGCGATGGAGGGTCAAGACATTAATCTCATGCGTGTAATCATCCTAGTCGGCATCATCGCCTGAATTGTTGAAATCCCACATGTGGGAGAAGATGCATGCACAGCATGCACATCGTATGTACCCATTCCATGTGGGATCACAGGTAATCACAGATAGTCACACAGTCTCAGTAGAGAGGAAATTTAATCATTATTCCATCGCATAGCTGAACGTTCTGTCAGTGCTGTTTAGGTTATGGCCAGCTGTCAGAAAATGTTAAAAATAGATTGAAGAGTGGACAAACCGTTTCTTTTCCACATCGTAAACACAGTGGGAATTACATGCCAACAATAAAAACGTTTTATTTTTCACAGATTAAAACATGATATTAAATACTGGATTGGAAAATGTATTTATGGCATGAACTATCTGCATGCATCACATAGCAACAGAGAGGCTGATGTGAAGTATTGGATTGTAATGAGAGAGTTCATCTGTGATTTAATGTTTCTCATATGTTGACACAGAGATAGATTCGGCAATGCAAATATTTTTTTCTTGGATATAGGAGAGATGTTAACATCCACAATGACATGAGAGACTTTCAATAACATTTTCATCTCCCAGTTAGTTCCATCTAAATCTAGGCTACTTAAATGATGGTTATAGTTCTGGATCTCCGGAGTCGCATGCGTATATAAGACATCCTTTTCTTTGCGCTGCTCATTGTTTACAGTCCAATTAGCAACGTGAGATGCAAGACAGGAGTTGAGTCGAGTGGCGATGTGTCCGACTGATTTTTTTTTCCCACAGGTAACCGGTTTACACTCTAATTTGAAACCCCCCCCATGAAATCGAAATCATTGTTAGATAATAGCCGGTGAGTTCCGAGATTGCATTTAGGCCAATGCGTTCAAGATAGACTGTTTACCTGCATTTAACCAAAGCCTGCTCTAACGTGATTGGTCAATACTACTCCGACTATACAAACGGAAACCAGAAAGCTTGCGGTGCCCAAGTCTCCCCGTTGCAGAAACTATTTAGATTGCTACGAGGCTAGACGGGGGGCTAACTATCTCAGAATAATGTGTGAATGCATGAACTTCCAAGTCGGTTACTGGCAGTTTTCTCGTTCTCCCATTCTGCCCACATAACATGAATGCAGCATATAAACATTGGCATGCTGGCATTGTCCCAGAGTGCTGCAGGAATTAGTCCTTAAACCGAGAAATAAGTCAGCATTTTTCCATTTCCAGCTCCCTCATCTCTAAATCAATGGGTTTTTTGAATGTTGTTTTTTTTTCTTCTGTTGCCTCAAATGAGGTCTGTGGTCAACACAAGCTTAAGAGATTTTAATGGTTTGTACTTTGACATAAAATACGTCAGTAAATACCCCTCTCGGGAATTTTTAAGCTTTTAAGTTGCAGTTTAAAAGGCGGTCTTCGTCATGCCAAATAGTCCACCTTCACAACTCATGCGACCGTGTACAGTAGTTTGTTTACAGCCTGAATTTAGCTTTTTACTTCTGTCGATTGCATTGACTCTTCAGGGAGCTAGTGTGACGCTAACTTCCAGGGTTGGTCCACAAAATCACGTCATGCCTGCAGCACGCTGTTGTGAGCATGTAAGCATGCTGATGTTAGCAGTTTGCTCAAAGAGCTGCTGTGCATAAGTAAAGCCTTATTTGGCCGCTACCGTGGCTGTTGAAAGAAAATGCATTGTTAATGGAAGGCAATGCTTGGCATTGTCATACGTGATTTCACTTTTCACATTTGAACAAACAATGTCAGCTATAGTCAAAAAAGCCGAGGACATTTTATATGTATCTGTATTCCAAACCGTTTGTACCACATTGATATTGTTTTCAATGAAAGCCAAAATTAGAAGATATTGTCATTGCTGAGGGCCAGAATGAGAAATGTTACTATAATGTTATCAGCACAGCAATTAACTTCTGACTCTATTCAGCTCCAGCAATAAGACAGAGATGTCCGTAGTCCTTCCTCTCAGTGGCAAGCAACTGACTGATATTCAGAGAGCTGAAAAGGCTTCTCGGTTTCCTCCCTTTCTCTTAAATCCATGACAGTAAGAGGGAGCTTTGCTGTGGTACCATAAGAACACTCTGTTCACTTAAATCCCTGAGTGGCAAGCTACGTTCAAAAGCCCTCCTCGTGGCCCAATAAAGAGGAAGTAGCTTGTGTCTCGACGGATCAAAGGGAAGACGCACAGAGAAAGGTCAGGTCTCAGACGCTCCCACACTGAGAAGCTCAGTGCTGCTCAAGCTCCCCACTGACATGACTGCCGATACCTAATATGTTATTTTGCATGTTGGGGCCTAATTCATTATTGTACAAAATGAAAGGAAAACAGCAGTGTCTTGGAGCCAAATTGCCTCTTGATAAGAATCCATAAATCATCTACTATGTCAAAATATACATCAGCCTAAAGGCCAAATGATGCCTCAGTGAAAAGCATCCTGTCTCACCTAATTAAGACCTCATGGATTTACCTTGTTTGAACATGTGACCTTGTAGATACTGGACACCCTGACTAAGCCATCCTGCTGCTCATAGTCATACACTATTTTAATTCGAGTTATATGAGCAGATATGCTGTCTTGAGTAACGCCTCGGAAATCCTGTGACAGGATTTTAAGTGTATGCCTCTAAAGTTGTCAGTTATAGGGACACAGGTTGTTAGGCTCACAGTAATCACCCAGTGTGTACTTTTAAGATTCCCTAAGCAAAGTGTTTGTAAGGGAGCTAAAGCATTTGTTACATAAATCCTGTGGTTGACTTGCTTCCTGAGTGTTTATATGAAATGAGTGCTGTAATGCCGAAATCAGTTAGTTTCCTGCTGTGTTGCTACAACGGTACACTATACAACTGTGTAAAGTTCTTCCTGCTCCTAACCTTTGCCTTATTAAGGTTCCACTGACTTGTAAAATTCATGCAAAATCAATAAAACGTATTGTTGGCTACTGCCAATAATCAGTCACAGAGCTGCAGCAGGAGGCTTATCGATGGGAGAGGCATTAAAACAATAGTGAAGACCCGAAGTGTCCAATATTAAATAGATAAAGAATACATTATGAAATAAGTAATATAATGAATGTATGAATACATTGTTTAAAATAAATAAATAAACCCCAAAATGAAATGCACTTTCAAAGTCTGTTTTTATTTAATTGTGGCATTATCTCCCTATTTCACTTTTCAGAGTTTCAGAGTGCTAGAGTGAAGTTCAGGAGGTGATCATAATAATTAGGTTTTTCATCGTCTGGGAAGCAGGAGTATCATGAGATTTGCTCCTATGTAGCCAACCTGTTGGACTGACAACAGTGACCAATCAAACACCAGACATAAATACATGGTGACATCAAAATAAGATAACCCTGATATGCAAAATAAATAAAGAGATACAGTGAAAAATAAGAGTTTTGTATTTGTTCAGCCCACAGCTGGTTAACTTAGCTTTACATAAGATTGGAAGCAGGGCTTTTTTTTCTAGTCTCATCTACAGAGCTTGCTGCTAATTTGGTGGATCATATCTCTACCAAAGGAATATTTTTATTTTATTTTTCAGAGCTCTTGCACTTGGCAGCCTCATATACATTTTAAAACACCATTTAAACTGCACAGATATTTTACAAATCCATTTGAACTCCAACAGAAGCCAGACCTCAACGCTAAGCACCAGTGAACACAGAAATTCAGGAGAACCCGCACCACAATGTCGATCCATGTAGAGAGGGAATAAGATAATATTTTATCATGGTTCACAGCTAAAACACTGAGTCATCCACTATCTTTTTGTTCAACTTTGAAGCCTCAGAAGGGGAGGGGGTAACCTACTCCGAAATAGCAATATCCAAGTCATTGTTTTCATGCCTTGTGTGCTTCATTCTGTTTGGAGTTTGAGAAAGGTTATGTAAAAGTGAAGGAGGGGGATAACATATGTAGGCCACAGCTCATGCATTATCTCCAAGCTGATAGCAAATGGCTGCTTTTTCTGGTGTGAATGTGTGTGTGAGAGAAAAACAGAGAGACGGAGGAAACGGATGCATATGTGCTTAATTGCACAATTTGCATTAAAAGAATGTTGTGTAGTTGTGTGTGCGCGTGCCCACCCGCCCGTCCGCCCGCCCGCCAAGAAGGCTTTGGCCTCGCTGTACAGTTAGTGCCACAGTCACTGACACACCACCACGTAGGAGGCACCATGCCAGTGCTTTCCCACCAGGGCTGTAATTGACAGTCTATATTGATCAGCACTGCAGCAAGGAAATGGAGAGAAGACAGGAAGAGAGATGGCAGGGGGGACAAGGCACAGATGATTTGGGGGGGTAAATATGTCCACTTTTCACATTGATACGAACAAAAGTTACTGATTAGAGCAATAACATACAGATTTAGAAGTTTACAGGGACTGATAAGGACACATACAGCAATTCATTATATTACTCCACCCAGTGGTTTACAGTCTGGTTTATAAGAGCTCCAGTCTAATGCACATTGCTACAGCAAGTCTAAGCAGGGGGAACCTGGAGTCTCTATAAAGGAACTTGTTGGAAATAATAGCCGAGCTGAAAGACCATCTTGATTAGCTCCGAAATAGAAGTTACATTTTTGGTTCGAATATTGAGTTATTCATGCGTATATTCGCCCCAAGCTGGTGAGGGCAGAGGCTTAGAATTAGTATGCATGACACGGGGGTGTTGAGGTGAATGCACAGAGGCCTCCAGAGCCTCACTGCCAACGGACAGAACCAGCTCCAGCTTGACATGAGTGTTGAGCGCTCAGTGGCGCTGTCCGTGGTGCTGAGGTTCAGGTTCAGGCACTGGAGCTGTCTGTGGTGCTGAAACTCCATTGCGATGGGGTTGAGCTGGTGTTGTCCATTGTACCAACTCTCCATTGTGCTGTCCGCATGGGATGTAACTGGCGCTGTCCGTGGTGCTCAAAGCGCACCGCTCCACTGCACTGTTCATTGGGCTAAGTCAGTAGCGCTGTCCATGGTACCAACTCCCCTTTGTACTGTTCACATGGGTTGTAAGTGGCGCTGTGCGTGGTGCTGAAAGCCCAGTTGCTCCACTGCGCTGTCCTTTGGGCTGTTAATCCTGAGCGATGTCCTTGCTACCAACTCTCCAATGTGCTGCCAATACAACTGTCCATAACACTGAGGCACAGGTGGTGGCGCTGTTCATGGTCCTGAAGCGTTGGAGGAAAAAGTATCCAAAAGTACAATTGACAGTACTAGTTAACAAGCAGCTTATATACACATCTAGCAGTTACGGAACAACATTAGAGTTAATTTGGAATCATGTTTATCTCTTCATCATCATGTATAGAAGTTTATAAATGTATAGAAGTGAGTATTTCCCTCTGGTGAATGCAGTAGAGAAGGAACATATAGTGGCAACATGTAAGTACATAAGTAAAGTAAAAGCACCTCGAACCATTTTTTCCTCAATGACACTTTTTACAGAGTAATTTTAATATCGCAGCAATAGCAAAAAATATAGACGAAAATGAAATAGCTTTGTACACTGTGTGAATAATGTGTTTCTAATTGAAGAATGTCCCGTGTTTGAATATCACTGTCAATATCGATTCAAAAATCAAACATACACCATATCAAATCAGTAAAAACAATATTAAGCCATGATTGACACTGCTTTTATGATGTAAGACAATTTATTTCGTGTACAGCAACGAGTTGTTGTGATATCACTATAAATTGCGACCTCAAGTGGCTTATTGCTGACGTAATATCGATTGTTTGAATGTTTCAATTTGGAAAAAAAAAAATCACTTGGAGTCGCACTGTGCGCACTTTTCCTCCCGCTCCTTTCTCCCACAGTCTGTCTGTTCATTCTCCATCCTCCGTTCGCTCCTGCAAGCATGCTGGGATCCTCATCTACTTCGTTCCAAAACCGCGAGCATAAATGACTTTTTCCTCCTTTTGCGATCAACCCTCCTTCATCCATCCAGACGTTCATTCAGCGGATTTTACAGCACCGCGTTCATTTTTCAACCCGGTCTTTGGGCTATGCCGTCGGGGCTGGTGAGGCTCGATAGAAACGAGGAAAACCTACCACAGGTGAAAGGAGGTTTTTACGACGCTGCGGTATAGGTGATTGAACACTTTGAGAATTAACTCAACGCAATCTTCAGGCAGCAGCGCGGCGCGCTTCCTTTTACTCAAATATAGGACTAAAATTGAGGTTCACACACTTTGGAAAGACTGAAAGGGACGCTTACCAACTTGTGTTTCTGCACAAATAGAATAAAAAAAAAAAAACACTACGTTTATTTCTTAACTGGGATTCCGAAGGAAGATGTGACCTTTTCCTTTGCGCACCGGCAATCTGACTAGCTAAGGAGCAAACCACTGCTTTTCCATCAGTTGCTCCATCTTGACATGTCTTTTTGTGGGATTACACGCGGAGATATGAGCATTGTGAGAGGCCGAGCTGGATTGTGAGTTTACCGTCTTTGCTTTTATTCGTCTCCTCAAAGAGGAAGTGCTCCGTTTGTTCAATGGCTTCAGTGTCGAGGGTGGCAAGACGCAAAGATACCAGTCGCTGGCCGAGAATGTCGTCAACTTTCTGGGCTGTGGTGCTTCTGACAGCGCTGCTGGTTCTCTACTGCGGTAAGTCCCGGCGCTCAATTTTTGACCACGCATTTCGGCATTTGGGCACAAACGCTGGTGCGCAGTGAGTGACCGTGTCATGGTGGGTGGGGGTGTGGGGCTGCCATTGGAAATCGCTCTTTAGCGTATTGATCTCACTAGTGTCATTTGTTTTCTGTTTATTAACGGTTTTCGGAAAACACGCACTGGCAGCTGCGTGCACACTCAAAAACCCACGTACTTCGTTAATCTCCTTTCCTCCTGCCCTTACTCATGCAAACAGACAGGCGTGAGACGGGGGGGGGGGGGGGGGGGGGGGG